>NC_041382.1:116953227-117003785 GCF_002162155.2 Triticum dicoccoides
GCCGGCCAAGCAGGGGAGGCCGAGGCCGCGCCCACAGGACATGCCCGCGCCGCCACCCCGGAGCAGCCCCGCGCGCCAAGAGGCGAGGACCACCACCATGACTCCCGCCGCACCGCCGCCAGGAGCTCGACCACTCCGCAGCACGCCGTGCCGCCGCACCCGTCAACCAGTCCGGCGCCCAGGCCCGGCGGATCTGGCCCGCGCCTGACCACCCGCGCGAGGGGACGAAGGAGGCCCCGCCGCCGCCTGAGCAGACCGGGCTTCGCCCGGCCACGCCCTCCAGCGGCGGCGAGGGGGAGTAGGGAGGGAGAGGGGGCCGAGCGGAGGAGATCGGGGCGCCCTCCCCGGCCGCCTCGCGGGTGGCGGCGCGGAAGGGAGGGAGGGAGGGAGGGAGCTGTGACAAAGATAGACCGGTTCAAGTGCTTGGACAGATTTATTCTGCCGGCGGCTCAAGTTGTTTTCGCCAAAAGTCAAACATGACCCAGAGGAGTCAATGATGCCTGTCCGATCTGGCTTTGTTTTCCTCTGCTACAGTTCCGCTTCTACCACGGCCTTTCTCAGCCTCTGTGCTACGAACCGCTGCCCTGTGCTGTGAGACGCCGCCGGAGAGTTGCCAAGCATCGTGAGCCGCCCGGTCGCCCGCCGGGTCGTCCCGCGTCATGCCTCGTTGGAGTCGTCTAAACCGCCTGCGCCCCTGAGCAGTCCATGCTGGCGCGGCCTCGTCGTCGCGGATTCGTCTACTTTGCCGCCAGGCCGACCTTGTTCTGTTCTCAAACTGCTTCCGCTTCGGGCCTCAACTCCGAGTTGTTGTCGCGATTTTGTGTCGGTTCCGAGTCACCTCGAGTCGCCCCTGCCTCCAAACCGCTGTGCTAACCCCGCTTCAGTCTCGCATGGCCGGTGCAGCTCCGAGCCGCTGCGGCTGTTATCAGTGGCACGTCTCCGCCTTAAATCGCTGCATTGAGCCACCTCCGCCCCGAGCCGGGTCCGCGCATCGAAGCCGGCCTGGCCTCTGCTGCGAATTGCCGCGTCTTGCCCCTTATGATGGGGAACTAAGCCAAGCGCCTCGGCCACGCTGCTTTCGCACCTCCACGTGAAGATTCAATCAGTCAAAACAGTTGCTGGTTGTTTCAACTACAGATCATCAAGTGTTTCAATTAAGCCGCTCTTAGTTCATCCTCACGTCAAGACAAAAGGAGTCAGACCAAAGACATGAACCGGAGAAGGACTCAGACTCTGATCGAATCGCCTCGTCTGGTTTCCGCCTGACGATCTGCCAACCGTGGCCGCGGCCTCCAACCTGCCTCTGCCGCCGGGTCAATGGCTGCTTTGCGCCAATCGGGGTCATCGATGCAGGCCCGTTTCAGCCACCTCGCTTCCCTTTGAGTCACCATAACCTGCCTTCAGCTTCTGCCGAAAGTCGCCATGCCCATGAGCCGCCGGCCTCAAGTCAGCCACCGCCGTGGCCGGCACGCATAAGCTACCTCAGCCGCCTCCGTTTCGAGTCGCCGCTCTCCACCTCGATTGAGTCGCCGTCGCGGCTGAGAGGCCGCTGTTGCCGCCTTCACCCCACCTCCGCCGGGGTTTGCACTCCGGGCTGACACCCCGGTGCCCCTTTAAGCCTTAGGCCACCTCGAATCGACCCCTCCGGCTGTCGTTGACCCGCCGCCTTGAGCCATCACCTGTGAGCACGTCTGAGACGCCACCGCCTCACGCGATGAAGAGAGCCATTGCTACCTCCGCGAAACGCCAGCACCAACGCCTCAAGCCGCCGCCGACGATGCTAGCAAGTTCTGTTGACTGCAGCAGGTACATCAAGACAATTCACGTGAATACAACAGCTAAACTGAAACCACAGTCAAATACGATCTGGAACTGAGCCGGCCGCGACCCGGGCAAGCCTCGCTCCGCCTCTCTTTCCAACTCGGCGCCGCCGCTATGACCTCTCCTCACCGGCGCCGCCTTCACCGACCGGATCATCTCGTGCTGCCCCGTGGTACTCTGTCGTCTTCACCACGGCCTTGGCCGAATCGCCGACCCTCCTTCGCTGCTGACTACTACCACTACCTCACCACGCTTCTTTGCGTTACGCTAACCCGCCGGAGCACCCTCGTTGTAGCTCTCGTGTAGAGCCGGCCTCAATCCGCCCAGCGGATTCGTTTCAATTTCTGGGGAGTTTGGTGATCCAAATGTTATATCAGCCGCCCGTTGACTTACTATGAGCCGCCGCCCGTGGCCTCGATCGAACCACCAGCGAGCTGCTGCTCCGGCACCACCGCAAGTCGTCGCCTCCGTGGCCGTTTCCGTCGAGCTGCGCCGCTGCCCCGATGTATTGCGCACGCCGACTCCGCCGTGAACCGCCCACGCCGGCCACCCGCAGTTTTCTCGCGCCGCGGCGACTGTGCCCATGCGAGCCCTCATTGGCTTGAGCCGCCGTCGCCGCCATGGTTTGCCTTGCCTCGCTCTGCGCTTGCTCGAGCCGCCGGCCCGCCCTCGTGCTGGCTTAGTTGTAAAACCCTGCCAGATTCGGCCATGCGCCGGCCAGCGCCGGTTTGCCATTGGGCGGCGTCGTTTGCCCGCGCCAGAGCTCCTCCTATGCTCCGCTGGCCTCCATCGACGTCTTAAGCCGCGCTGAGCCGGCCTGATTACTTCACCCCCATGGATTCAAGCAGGGGTTTGACCCGGTGGAGTAAATGAGATAGCCGGTTGAAAAACAGAACAAAGGCCTTTAGAGCCCATAAGAAAATAAAGAGGCATATTGCCCAATCCAAAAAAGGGTTTGCACAGGGGTAACGTGGTTTGGTCAACACGACCCGGGACATCTATTTTGAGCCACTTTTGTCGCTACGACCTCCCACCTCTACCACAACCCCGAGAGAGTGGCTAAATCGCCATGGAATTTACTGGAGGTGATCCACGGACACGATATACGAATAACCATAATTCGGATGAATCAAGTTATATTTGTCCAATCAATTTTTATTGGTACACTTTTATTCTTTAAAGAACAATTATTGTGGCTTGCGATGTTTTTTGATGCAGGACAAATTGTCTACTACAAAAGTGACCGACACGACACGGAGTTTTATTGAATAAATCCTACTGAGGATATACAATGAGTATTGCGAAGATCATCAACTCCGTGGTGGATATTTATTGGCCTGACATATCAGGTGAAATCCATCCAGTATATTTTATATTATATATTGCTTTATTTAAAAGAGCAATTACTCTGGCTTGTAAGTTCTCCAGTGCAGGAGAAGTTATATCAATGAGATGTTGAATGACTCATACCAGTTTATATCACGGTTAAATATGGAGAATCTCAAGACAACTTCTCGAGTCATCTTAAGACTCGGGGGCTACAATGACATGACTCGGCGAAATCGGCCAGTTTTAGTGAATTCAAGAACTCCGGGTCAATGGAGGGAAGATAACCCGGTCCCGTAGACTACCGCCATATTGGTAAAAAATTAAAGGCCGTCAGAAAATTTCCGGCTCACAATGATGCTTCGGTTTACAATCCGGCTCAAGGTAAACCTGTCTCCCACAAAGCTTTAAAGCTCTAAATGTCCGGTTTGAAATTCCGGTTTAAAAAGAATTCATTTCTTGCAAGATCGAGGTTTTAGAAAAAAATTATAGGGACCAAAGAGAGTTTGTTGCACAGAACCACTCAAACATAGGCACCCGGCGAGCACAACTCAGAAATATATCACTTGGGAGCTTCCGGCTTATTGAGCTAAGCTATGATTATCCTTTGATTCGGCTCATAGCCACATTTACATGTCATTTGAGGGCTTTCTGTTCAAACATAGGTCGTATTTGAACCAAAGAGAACATAGATGCCGGTACCCTCTTGATCGGCGCAATGCCAAACTCACTAGGGGGCTTCTTGATCGTATTCGAATCATAGCTTAACCCCTTTTGGGTCCGACTCGGATCGTATTCGAATCAGGCTCGTTAAAAACCTTTCAAGGTCATTTGGGGGCTTCCTGTTCAAACATAGGTCGTATTCGAACCAAAGAGAACATAGCTGTCGGTACCCTCTTGATCGGCGCAACGCCAAAGCCACTGGGGGCTACATGATCGTATTCGAATCCTAGCTTAACCCCTTTGGAACGGTTTACTGATCGTATTCGAATCAGAAGCCTCGATTTTTCTTTCTATTTGGCTTAAGTTTTCTGAAAACAATCTTTGATTTTGTATTGAGACTTTTTTGTTCAGATTTAAGTATAAGTGTGGTTTAAATTTAACCCGGCTTGGTTTTGGACGATAAGTCGCCAACATATGACAAACATCATACATTTGGAAGTGAGTGGCTTCTAAGGATTGGGTTATCACCCTTACTGCACAGGTATCCTAAACCGGCAGTATGATTCAATATCACATGAACCAGTTTTGCAAACCGGATTTTATTATTCAATTCTTTAATAGCCAACATGGCTGGATTTTTATTATGGTTATCAATAGCCAGTATTATGATGGAGGTCTTCAAAGTCGCTTCAGCGCAATGGCTATTATTCTATCAATGGGCATGATTTATTTTACAATGGAGGAAATAGTCCCGAGTCGCTGTAGGCTTACGACCCGACACTTGGGGGCTACATTATTCAAGTTGAGATTACATCAAATATGCAAGTCTCATGTCACTGCGAGCATGCACCATGACACTTGGGGGCTAATGCAAAGCCATTTTTACTGGCCTTATTGAAGACCCGACTCATCCCATTGAAATGAGCCGGCCCTTGGGGGCTACCAATTGCTCCTGTCAAAACATTCAAGGTACACAAGCTTCATCCCATTATATTGAAAGATCCACTACTCAGTTGGTAGAGTACAAAGCTCTTAACCTTATGGATGTGGGTTCAAGCCCCATGGTGGAGATTACATCATATGATGTTATCATCAATGAATTATATACAAAGTCCCAGCTCAGTATTATCTTACTGAGCCGGCCCTTGGGGGCTACATGTTGCTGCTCAAGTTTACATGATCATATTTACAAAGTCCCTGCTCATTATTTCATAATGCCCGGCACTTGGGGGCTACAAGTGATATGAATATAATGGAGTTCTACATCTTTAAGCTGGCTGAAGATCATATGAGTATTTCATGTCCAATGTTTTCTATTATGAAGCTGGTTTATTGACTCAGATTTTTTAGAAGAAGGAAATACCAAGGAATTAAGGATGATCAGGTGTCGGCTTACAAGAGCTTTTAACCCGGAGCATAATCTGTCAAAATTGTTCTTGTATTTGTTTTACAAGATCAGTTTAAACATGGATGAATCCAAATTAAACTGGGGGCTAATGTCGGGGATATACCCCACGGTATGACCTGGCCAGAGATATGACCCGGCTGGGACTTGATGTTTCATTGGTGACCCTGCAGACTATAAGCCGGCGGGAACAGTTAAGCATTGTAAGCTGGCAGACACAGTCATGTAACCCAGCAGACACAATCATGTAACCCGGCAGACACAGTCATGTAACCCGGCAGACACAGTCATATAAGCCAGATAGTCAAGAAGACAGTTAAGTCAGATTGTCGGGGATATACCCCGTGGCGTAAACCGGCCGGGAGTATAAACCGGCCGGACTGGATGATTCACCGGCTACCCGCCTGGTCTTGGCGGTTCATTAGTAACCCGGCGGGCGGGTCAGATGGATGACGAGGCCCATGGCCCAGAAGGCCGGTTCATACTTGGTGGGCCGGTATATGAGGAAAGGCATGAGGAATATTTACAAGGAGTTAAGACCAGGACTTGTATCCGGTTTGTATTAGAGATAGAATAGTCATAATCCTAATAGGACTCCACATGTAAACCGCCCCTTCGACATATATAAGGAGGGGCAGGGCTCCCCAAAGAGGGGACAGGCTATAAGCAAGAAACAATCTTAGGGCTAGACACAAAGAGGAGAGCCGGTTTACGGCGACTCCCTCGTGATGATAATGAGACCTAGCCTCAAACAGCATGTAGGGTTTTTACCGGATGATGTTTCCCGGGGCCCGAAGCTGTCTAAATCCCTGTCTTGTGTTGCGTCTCTCGATTCCACTCAACCCCTCTCAAGCTACCACATAGATGCGTTGGCCTCGCGACTAAGTCCTGACACTAAGGACATCTGACGTGACAATTCCACGACAGTTGGCGCCCATCGTGGGGCCTGCGCACGGTGGTGATGAGTTCTTGGAGGGATCTCCCCAGGGATCGAGGAATTCGCAATTTTACAGCGGAAGATTTTACGATCCATGAGATAGAGGTCGAAGAAGAAAGCTAGGGTTGCGCCATGAGCCACCGCCTTTTCAAGTTGAAGACGTGTTCAAGATCAATCAAGGCACAGTCACGTCACATGATTCACTTTGGATCTGGGAGTGCGAAATTTGAGATCAAAAAGATTATGATTGCGTGCGCCGCCGCACGCGTCGCTAGGTGATCCGACGAGTTCTGACTCTCTGTTGATATGCTTCCGCACGCGACCAGTCAATCTGTTCGGGTCGCCTAAATTGATTGTTTTCCAACAACACGGAGGTTCAAGCCAATCAAAATCTGTTCTACGCACCGCAAGTCTGAAAGTAGCAGCGATATATATAATTATGCTACCATGTACTTTTCGCTGGCTAAAGTTTTGAAGCGACAGCGACGCAGCAATACGCCAGAAGATTTGATAGATCACTGTTGTTACTAAATTGCGGGAAGGAACCTGAGGCGATCTGCTACATCGTTGCAAGTACTACTATAGTGCTGACTATGGTGTCACGTGAAGCCAAATCCGTTTTTGCTTTTGTCAACCCAGATTGTGACATGCATACAAGGAATCTATCAAGAGGTTAATTAAAAATTAAGGAAGAAAAAGCTACTACGTGGGTTTAGCATGTGAAAAAAAAAGAAGTGGGGCACCACGACCCAGAGGAAATCACGGATTGACCGAAACAAACCACAACTCGGAGGAGGAAAAATCGCCAGTCTCGCCGCCCGTCGGAACAGCTCGCTTCCCCCTTTGAGTCGCCTTGGGCCCTGACTCCGCTTCCAAGTCATCTACATCTGGGCCCGCAATCTCTGCGGATGGGCGGTTCTGGTTTCCGCCGGATCACCGTTGCCTCCGCTCCTCTGTTGAGGCCTCTACTCAAGCTTGATCAGGAGGCTTCGATCTGAATAATAGCAATTATATCAGCAATGACGAATGGTTGCGTATGGACAGCGACAACAAAAAGTAATGAGTGGCGGCAGCGAATCTGCTATTATTGATGTCGCCTACGGCAAAAAATAAACTACGGTAGCAGACGCCCAAGGCACCCAGACAAAAGCCTGTTTGAGGCATGTGATCGCTAGCCCCGTTGGATGGTGCACGTACATGCAGGAGTACATGCATGTTCTTGGAGTAGTGCAATACTACGACCAGTTCATCATCACATTAAGACAAGAGAAGACCACGTGGGGTTAGTGGATATCCGCGTTCATCCGGAAAAAAAAATCAGGACGGCTATTAAAGGAAAAAGGGATGGTATTACACCGCGGAGGCACGTTCGGCTATGCCGCGCAGCTTCACGGACACGCGTATTGCGGTCCGGTTTACATCAATGCGTCGGCCGACTCGCCTGTCCGCACCGTCTTATAAACGCCACAGACAACTCGCCTGTCCGTGCCAGCTTACAAACGTCGCGGCCGATTCACCCGTCCGCACCGGTTTACCACGCCATGGCCGGTTCACCCGCGAGCGATTTCAACTTCACCTAGTGATCATCAACTTCATGGCGGATTATTTCTGGCCTGGCACATCAGGTGATATCCATTTTAAATATATTTTATTGGCACATATTATTTTTGTCAAAAAGCAGTTTATCTTTGCCTTGGTCTACAATATTGTTGATGCAGGACAATTGTTCACTACATCAAAACGACGTGATTAACTCGCCCGTCCGTGCCGGTTTACGACACCGGTGCTGATCTTCCCCGTCCGCACCGGTTTACAATGCCACGGCCGACTCATCTATCCGAGCTGCCTCTGATGTTGCGATCGTCTTTGTCGTCCGTCTCTCGCGGCCTGGTCTACATCAACATACCAGGCCGCACCTGTCTGCATGAGCAAGTCACAGCTTGGGTAACCCGGTTTTCTTTCAAAATGGAGGCAAATTATCATATACTATCAACCGCCGTCTACACTGGATGGCTCAATGGGCAGGCGCACAAGTCGCCGTCACTACAGTTTGGTTAACTTCAAATCGCCAGTTGGAAGGAACCATTGGCCGAGTTGCTGACACGGCTCATACGGGATCATTTATAACCCGCCGCAGTCATCACAACCTTCTGTGGATTCACATCGTGCTATCAACACCAATGATATACAAGTTATGCCGGTTTATATCACGGTCGAACATGGAGAATCTCAAGCCAACTCCTCGAGTCACCTTTGAGACTTGGGGGCTACGATGACATAACTCAGCAAATCTTGCCAGTTTCAGCAAAGTTAAAAACCCAGGACGATGGAGGGAAAGATAACCCGGTCCCGGAGGCTACTGTTATGAAAATTTAAAGGCTGTCGGAAAATTTCCGTCTTAGAAAGTATATAACAGTTACAAAATCCTGGCTCAGTGAAGAAGTTCCGGATCATCAGAAAGGATTCCGGTTTAAAATCCGGCTCAAGGGAAGTCAGTCTCACTGAAGCTCTCAAGTATCCAGTTTACAATCCGGTTCAAGGGAAATATATTCTCCCACAGCTCTCAGACTCTCAAATCCGGTTTAAAAATGTCCGGTTCAAAAAGGAATTAACTTCTTGCAAGTTCGAGTTGAAAGGCCATCAGAAAATTTCCGGCTGAAAATGAAGATTCCGGTTTACAATCCGGTTCAAGGGAAAGATGTCTCCCGCAAATCCTTGAAGCTCTCAATATCTGGTTCAAAATCCCGGTTCAAGAAGGATTTATCTCTTGCAAAAAGTTAAAGGGTGCCAAAGAAGACTTGCTGCCATGATGCGCGGTCCAAACATGGGTATCATGCCTTATTGGCTTATCATATTATTGGTCACTTGGGGGCTTGGTCATATCCGAACCATAGCCACGCCTCTTGATCGGCCTAGTGCCATAACATCACTGGGGGCCTTGGTCGTGTCCGAACCAACGCGACACCTTTTGATAGGCGACAGCCACCAGATCACTTGGGGACATGGTCAAGTTTGAACCAGTCACGCCTATTGGTCGGCCTAAAGCCACAAAATCACTTGGGGGCTTGGTCGAACCCGAACCATTGCCACGCCTCTTGATCTGGCATATATGCCACGAATCATTTGGGGACCTGGCTGACTTGAACCATAGCTACACCTTATTGGGAGCTTGGTCGTGTCCGACCAGGGTAACACCATCTGATCGGCTCATTAAAGCCTCTTTTTGCAAATGGTCTTATCATTGCCTTTGCTTCCATATTTTTTCATAACTGTTATTTGATTTTTATTGCGTTTTTTTAAACCGACAACGTTTTAATCCGGTTCAACTGTCAATTACAAATTGACGGAACACGGTCAAATCTTAATCCGGAGGCCATCTGCCCGGTTTGATTTTCTGTTACCATCCTATTATGGAGTAAACCGGTGTTTATCAACCCGTCTTGACTTTCAATTACAAGTTGTCAATACAGGATCAAGTTATAATCCGGAGACTATCAGCCCGGTCTGGTTTGACTACGAGTCGCCAGTATTATATATGGTTAAACCGGTGTTTATCACAACCCGGTACGGTTTATCATCAACCGGCACAGTATGAAAGGAGTTATCACTCTTACTACAAAAAGTTGGTAAAACCAGCAATGTGATTCAATGTCACAGAAACAGGTTGAATAAAACATGATTATAAATCGCCAGCGTTTATTAAACCGGCCTGGCTTTGGACTGTAAGTTGCCAGTATATATTTGGATTGCATCATTGGAATCATGCGCTTATAAGTCATTGGGTTATATTATTCAAATAGCCAAACTTGGCTGAATTTTTGTTATGGTTATCAATAACCAGTATTATGATTAAGGTTTTCAAAGTCGCTTTAGCGCAATGGCTATCATATTATCAATGGATATAATTTATTCTACAATCGAAGGAATAGTCCCGAGTTGCTGCAGGCTTATAACCCGGCACTTGGGGGCTACATTATTTAAGTTGAGATTACATCAAATATACAAGTCTCATGTCGCTGCAAGCATGCACCATGACACTTGGGGGCTAATGCAAAGTTATTTTTTGCTCATATTATTGAAGACCCGACTCATCACATTATAATGAGCCGACCCTTGGGGGCTACCAATTGCTCCTGTCAACAACTCAAGGTACACAAGTTAAATCCATTATATTGAAGGGTCCGCTGCTCAGTTGGTAAAGTACAAGGCTCTTAACCTTATGGACGTGGATTCAAGCCCATGATGGGGGTTACATCATATGATGTTATTTTCATTGAAGTATATATCAAGTCCCAGCTCAATATTATCTTACTGAGCCGGCCCTTGGGGGCTACACATCATGGCTCAAATCTACATGATTGTATTTACAAAGTCCCTGCTCATTATTGCATAAATGACCCGGCCCTTGGGGGCTAAACTGGTTGAAGTTTTATGAGTATAAGGCAATTTCAAGTCCCTGGTTGCTGCAAGCATGACAACCCGGCACTTGGGGGCTACATAGTATGGAGTATTCAGTTTTTACTAGTCACTGGGATGAACAACATGGATTTCTTCTTAAGTGGCAGTATTTATATTGAAGCAAGTCTTAAGCCATCACTTTGTTCTGCTCAAGACTTGGGGGCTACAGGTATTATATTATTATCGAAGAACTATTTTCAAATTCTCTGTTTTGAGCAAACTGGATTAACCCGGCGTCACCAATCATTATGACCCTGTGTCTGTAACCCGGCGTCATCAATAATCATGAACCGGCATTAGCAACAATCATGAACCGGTGTTGGCAACAATCATGACCCGGAATTATCAGTTTTTATAACCCAACAACCCTGGTAATATTAAACCGGCAAGTTTTACATCTTCAAACCGGCTGCATATTAGATGAGTATTTCAAGACCGATATTTCTTAAGCCGGCGCTTTGGAAGCCGACTCAAGTGGATTATTCTTCACAATATTTTTCTATGAGAAGCCAACATCAGCAATTTGAGTATGAAGCTGGCTATTGACCCGGATTTTCTAGAAGAAGGAAATGACAAGGACTTCAGAATGATCAGATGCCGTTTTACAAGAATTCTTAACCCGGAGCATAGTCTGTCAAATTTGTTCTTGTATTTGTTTTACAAGGATCAGTTTAACATGGATAAATCCAAATTAAACTGGGGCTAATGTCGGGGATATACCCCGTGGCGTAAACCGGCCGGGAGTATAAACCGGCCGGACTGGATGATTCACCGGCTACCCGCCCAGTCTTGGCGGTTCATTAGTAACCCGGCGGGCGGGTCAGATGGATGACGAGGCCCATGGCCCAGAAGGCCGGTTCATACTTGGTGGGCCGGTATAAGAGGAAAGGCATGATGAATATTTACAAGGAGTTAAGACCAGGACTTGTATCCGGTTTGTATTAGAGATAGAATAGTCATAATCCTAATAGGACTCCACATGTAAACCGCCCCTTCGACATATATAAGGAGGGGCAGGGCTCCCCAAAGAGGGGACAGGCTACAAGCAAGAAACAATCTTAGGGCTAGACACAAAGAGGAGAGCCGGTTTACGGCGACTCCCTCGTGATGATAATGAGACCTAGCCTCAAACAGCATGTAGGGTTTTTACCGGATGATGTTTCCCGGGGCCCGAAGCTGTCTAAATCCCTGTCTTGTGTTGCGTCTCTCGATTCCACTCAACCCCTCTCAAGCTACCACATAGATGCGTTGGCCTCGCGACTAAGTCCTGACACTAAGGACATCTGACGTGACAATTCCACGACACAGATAGTTAAGCCGGACAGTTAAGCCGGACAGTTAAGCTAGAAAGTTAAGCCGGACAGTTAAGCCAGATGGTAAGGCAGATTGTAAATCAACAGTTAAGAAGCCCATGAAGAGAAGTCAGAATAGTTAAGTCTTAAGTCCGAGTTGGACTCTACATGTAACCCGCCCTTTCAACATATATAAGGAGGGGTAGGGCACCCCAAGAGGGACAAGTCGAATAATCATTAAGGCTAGACACAAAGAGAGGAGAGTCGGGTTTACATTGTCTCCCTCATGAGCATAATGAGATCTAGCCACAAATAACATGTAGGGCTATTACCAGATGATGTTTCCCGGGGCCCGTAGCTATCCAAATCCTTGTCTTATGTGTTGCGTCTCTCGTCCCGATCAACCCCTCTCAAGCTACCGCATAGATGCATTGGCCTCACGACTAAGTCCTCACACTAGGACATTTGCCGTGACAATTTCATGACAGGTAGATAACGCAAAATACCAAAAAAATTCGTTGTACATACTACACCAATGGTTGAAGAACCACTCAAAATCTAGCACACTCCTAAAGCTTTTTACTTGGATCATCTTCGATCCCTATGTGCTTGTGCTCAAATCCCAACTAGCTTAGTTGAGGGCAAATCTTTAGATGAGCATGCTTGTTATGTGCGACACCGCTTATCTCAAAAAGGAAAACTTTTACTGGATCAAATTCATCGTTTGCAATGCTATGCTTGGAATTTATGTGAAATATATGATTTTACTTGTTGTTCTGAAGACCCTAAGAAACACCTTCACTACCAATGTGAGTTTAGCGATAATGGAATCGTATCTTCGTATGCTAAGGGTGTTTATAATTACTATGATGTTCAACAAATTGAAGAATTTGTTGCTTTTAAGGGTGCTTATGAAATTGCTTCTTTGATTGGAAATTATGATGCTACTCTTTACAAATCTGAAAATTTTGCCATACTTAAATATTGATATGATAATTATGCTTCTAATGCCTATGTTAAACCATATATTGAGGACTCCTCCGCTGTTCAAGAAGAGACTAATATTTTGCAGGAGTCTATGGAAGAAGGAATTGATGAAACTGTGGGCTCATTGGATGGAAAAGATGATCAGGAAAGCGAAGAACAAAAGGAGGAAGAGCGGATTAGCTACCCGTGTCCACATTCTAATGAGAGTAACTCTTCAACTCATACATTGTTTAATTTCCCTTCGTGCTTACCGAAGGATGATTGCTATGATGATTGTTATGATCCCGTTGATTCTTTTGAAATATCTCTTGTTGATGATGCTTGCTATGCTTGTGGTCAAGATGCCAATATGAATTATGCTTATGGAGATGAACTTGCTATAGTTCCTTTTGTTAAACAGGAAATTGTTGCTATTGCACCCATGAATGATAGTCCTATTATCTTTTTGAATTCTCCCGACTACACTATATCGGAGAAGTTTGCCCTTATTAAGGATTATATTTATGAGTTGCGTTTTAATACTACACATGATGATTTTGATAGATAAAATATGCATGTGCTTGCTGCTCCTACTTGTAATTATTATGAGAGAGGAACTATATCTCCACCGCTCTATATTTCCCACACGATAAAATTGCAAGAAACGGTTTATACTATGCATTGGCCTTTACTATGTGTGCATGAATTGTTCTTTTATGACATGCCGATGCATAGGAAAAGAGTTAGACTTCGTTGTTGCATGATATATGTTGCTTTGTGCTCACTACTAAATGCCAAATCATTGCTAATTCGAATTGGCTTTGATATATGATAACCCACAAGTATAGGGGATCGCAACAGTTTTCGAGGGTAGAGTATTCAACCCAAAATTATTGATTCGACACAAGGGGAGCCAAAGAATATTCTCAAGTATTAGCAGCTGAGTTGTCAATTCAACCACACCTGGAAATTAAATATCTTCAGCAAAGTATTTAGTAGCAAAGTAATATGATAGTAGTGGTAACGATAGCAAAAGTAATATTTTTGGGTTTTGTAGTGATTGTAACAATGGCAACGGAAAAGTAAATAAGCGAAGAACAATATATGAAAAGCTCGTAGGCATTGGATCGGTGATGGAGAATTATGTCGGATGCGATCGATCATGTAACAGTCATAACATAGGGTGACACAGAACTAGCTGCAATTCATCAATGTAATGTAGGCATCTATTCCGAATATAGTCATACGTGCTTATGAAAAAGAACCTGCATGACATCTTTTATCCTATCCTCCCGTGGCAGCGGGGTCCTATTGGAAACTAAGGGATATTAAGGCCTCCTTTTAATAGAGTACCGGACCAAAGCATTAACACATAGTGAATACATGAACTCCTCAAACTACAGTCATCACCGGTAAGTATCCCGATTATTGTCAGTTCGGGGTTAACGGATCATAACACATAATAGGTGACTATAGACTTGCAAGATAGGATCACAAACTCACATATATTCATGAAAACATAATAGGTTCAGATATGAAATCATGGCACTCGGGCCGTAGTGACAAGCATGAAGCATAGCAAAGTCATAGCAACATCAATCTCAGAACATAGTGGATACTAAGGATCAAACCCTAACAAAACTAACTCGATTACATGATAAATCTCATCCAACCCATCACCATCCAGCAAGCCTACGATGGAATTACTCATGCACGACGGTGAGCATCATGAAATTGGTGATGGAGGAAGGTTGATGATGATGATGGCAATGGAATCCCCTCTCTGGAGCCCTGAACGGACTCCAGATCAGCCCTCCCGAGAGAGTTTAGGGCTTGGCGGCGACTCCGTATTGTAAAACGCGATGAATCCTTCTCTCTGATTTTTTTTCTCCCCAAAAGTGAATATATGGAGTCAAGGTTGAGGTCGGTGGAGCGTCAGGGGGCCCACGAGGTAGGGGGCGCGCCTAGGGGGTAGGGCGCGCCCCCCACCCTCGTGGATAGGGTGTGCCCCCCCTGACGTGGATCTTTCTTCCAGTATTTTTATATATTCCAAAAATAATCTTCGTTGATTTTCAGGTAATTCCGAGAACTTTTATTTCTGCACAAAAATAACACCATGGCAATTCTGCTGAAAACATCGCCAGTCCGGGTTAGTTCCATTCAAATCATGCAAGTTAGAGTCCAAAACAAGGGCAAAAGTGTTTGGAAAAGTAGATACGACGGAGACGTATCAACTCCCCCAAGCTTAAACTTTTGCTTGTCCTCAAGCAATTCAGTTGATAAACTGCAAGTGATAAAGAAAAACTTGTTGTTGTAAATATGTAAAGCCAGCATTCAAGTTTTCAGCAAAGATTATGAACTAACCATATTCACAATAACATTTAGGTCTCATGTTTACTCATATCAATGGCATAATCAACTAGCGAGCAGTAATAATAAATGTCGGATGAGAACACTTTCTCAAAACAATCATAATATGATATAACAAGATGGTATCTCGCTAGCCCTTTCTGAGACTGCAAAACATAAATGCAGAGCACCTTTAAAGATCAAGGACTGACTAGACATTGTAATTCATGGTAAAAAAAGATCCAGTCAAGTCATACTCAATGTAAACTAACAGTAATGGATGCAAATGACAGCGGTGCTCTCCAACTGGTGCTTTTTAATAAGAGGATGATGAGTCAACATAAAAGTAAATGGATATGCCCTTCGCAGAGGGAAGCAGGGATTTGTAGAGGTGCGAGAGCTCGGTTTTGAAATAGATATGAATAATATTTTGAGCGGTATACTTTCATTGTCAACATAACAACCGAGAGATCTTGATATCTTCCATGCTATACACATTATAGGCGGTTCCCAAACAGAATTGTAAAGTTTATACTCCCCTCCACCAAACAGCATCAATCCATGGCTTGCTCGAAACAACGAGTGCCTCCAACTAACAAGAGTCCCGAGGGAGTTTTATTTGCAGTTATTTTGATTTAATTTGCATAAAGCATGGGACTGGGCATCCCGGTGACCAGCCATTTTCTCGTGAGTGAGGAGCGGAGTCCACTCCTCTTGAGAATAACCCGCCTAGCATGGAAGATACAGACATCCCTAGTTGATACATGAGCTATTCGAGCATACAAAACAGAATGTTTATTTGAAGGTTTAGAGTTTGGCATACAAATTTACTTGGAACGGCAAGTAGATACCGTATATAGGTAGGTATGGTGGACTCATATGGAATTACTTTGGGGTTTATGGAGTTGGATGCACAAGCAGTATTCCCGCTTAGTACAAGTGAAGGCTATAAAAAGACTGGGAAGCGACCAACTAGAGAGCGATAACAGTCATGAACATGCATTAAAATTAATCAACACCGAATGCAAGCATGAGTAGGATACAATGAACCATGAACATAAATATCATAGAGGCTATGTTGATTTTGTTTCAACTACATGCGTGAACATGTGCCAAGTCAAGCCACTCGAATCGTTCAAAGGAGGATACCACCCTATCATACCACATCACAACCATTTTAATAGCATGTTGGCACGCAAGGTAAACCATTATAAGCTCCTAGCTAATTAAGCATGGCATAAGCAACTACAATCTCTAACTGTGATTGCAAACATGTTTCTCTCATAATAGGCTGAATCAGGAACGATGCACTAATCATATTTACATAAACAAGAGAGGTTGAGTTCATACCAGCTTTTCTCATCTCAATAAGTTCATCATATATTGTCATTATTGCCTTTCACTTGCATGATCGAACGGTGTGGATAATAATAATTGTGCAAGTGCATTGGACTAAGCTGGAATCTGCAAGCATTCAACTCAAGAGAAAAGACAAGGTAATATGGGCTCTTTGTTAGATCAACAATAATGCAGATGAGAGCCACTCAACATTTTCATTATGGTCTTCTCCTCTTGACCCCCAAAAGAAAAGAAAAGAAATAAAACTATTTACACGGGAAAGCTCCCAACAAGCAAAAGAAGAACGAGAAATCTTTTTGGATTTTCTTTTTAATTATTACTACTACATGCATGGAAAGTAAACTAACTAAAAGCTACAATTAATTTTTTTGGTTTTTCTTAAGGTTTTTCAAACACACAAGAAGAAAGCTTAAAAGGAAAATAAACTAGAATGGATGATACAATGAAAAAGTATGAGCACTGACAACTAGCATGAGTGTGTGAACAGGAATGTAATGTCGGTGAGAAATACATACTCCCCCAAGTTTAGGCTTTTGGCCTAAGTTCGTCTATGGCCACAGCTGGCCTGACGGATATCCAAAGTAATAGTTGGGGTCATACTAAGAAGGAGCCTCCGGTTGCCACTGGTTGGCAATCTCCTCCGGATCCCACTGGTAAACAGACTGTCGTGAAGGATCAAATTGTGGTTCCGGCTCTGGCTCTGTAGCCGATGTGGGGTTTCGGTAGGCGTGGATGGCCTCCGACGAAACAAGGTACTTGCCTGCAGATAAGTCAAACAAGGAAGGAGCAGGCGAAGTAATAGTCTCAAGGTGATTTTTATTAAATATCAGCTTGTATTTAAGCATCTTTTCCTTATTCTTAATGATAAAATCATGTGCTACCATACTCTTATAGTCTAGGAAAACAGGAGGCAACAACTTTCCTTCTTTCTCATAATGTCTAATAGGTATGTTAAAATGTGCATCAAGGCGCGAGGCGAAGATGCCTCCAAGGACGGGGCCCTTAGTACGGTTCAGGTTTAACCGCTTTGCAACAATAGCGCCCATACTAAATGTGTCATCAGGAACAAGGCATGGCACAAAATAACAATATCAGGGGCACTAAGGTTGCCACAGTTTCCGCGACCCATTAAGCATCTACTAGCAAATATTGCAAAGTAACGTAAAACAAAAAATGTATGCTAGTAATTCTTACATCGGAAACCTTCCTCGTTTCTCCTACAACAATTGTATCAATAAACCCTTCCACATCGTCACGATGTGGTTCCTCTACGCTGCCCTCAAAAGGGATCAAACAAACCCGACAAAAATCACGAAGTGACATCTCCTTATGCTCATCATATAAATAAAATTCCACCGAAGGTGGTGAGCTCCTAGCATGGAAATGAAAGTTTTACACAAAGATATTGGTGAGTAAGAGATATTGTTCGCGTTGGTCATGGAGGAAGCCGGTGAGGCCTGCATTCTCAGCCAACTCATAGAAATCATCATAAATCCCGGCTGCTCTCAAGAAATCATCACAAGGCCATTCACACGGCCAAACTTCCATGGTGCGAGGGAGATTATATTTGGGCCTCTTATCCTCCTCACTTTGCTTATCCTTCGAGCTTCGGCTCGATGAGCCCCTCAAAAATCTCTTCATCTTTTTCTGATTTTTTTTTGAAATTTTTAGTAACTTAAAATAAAAGTGAGCCAAACTCAACAATATTGATAGCAACTACTCCTACAAGTGCCTAGAGGCTATATCATGCATTAAAACTACTTTTGACCATATAAATTTGGCATGCAAGCTCAAGAACAGGGTCACCTAAGAAGCAAAAATTTGCAATGGATAGAGCACTAGAACAAAAACTAATTGGACCATTGGAGGAGTCACATACTGAAAGTGCTAGTGATCGACTAGAGGGGGGGGGGTGAATAGGCGATTTTTATGAAAGTCTTCAAAACATGGAAGTTTCGAAGACAAACGATAGAAATAAACCTATTACCATGCAGCGGAAGGTAGACTACACTAGGCAAACCATAGTCAAGTATTCAATGGAGTGAAAGCACGATGACTAATAGCAGCTAGGCAGTAAAGATCAGGTAGGAAGATATTGTGAAGCCAATCAGAACAAGCAGTCACTCAGTGAAGACAAACGATAAAGCAACCATACAATGACTTCACAAGGACCAACAGTAAGTAAAGGGAAGGGAAGGATGAAACCAGTGACTCATTGAAGACAATGATTTGTTGGACCAGGTCCAGTTGCTGTGACAACTGTATGTCTGGTTAGGGAGGCTGAGATTCAACTAAGAAGACCTCGTCTTCACCTTATTCCCCTTGAGCTAAGGACACCTAGTCCTCGCCCAATCACTCTGGTAAGTCTTCAAGGTAGACTTCCAAACCTTCACAGACTTTGTTCACCGGCGATCCACAATGACTCTTGGATGCTCAGAACGCGACGCCTAACCGGCTGGAGGATTCACAGTCCTCAAGTGTAATAAGTCTTCAGATCACATAGACGGGAAGACTTAAGTGATGCCTAACACTCTTTGGCTCTGGGTGTTTAGGGCTTTATCCTCGCAAGGAATTCTCTCTCAAAGGCTTCGAGGTGGGTTGTTCTCAAACGACAAAAGCCATGTACTAACTCTGAGCAGCCAACCATTTATGGTTGTAGGGGGTGGGCTATTTATAGCCACTAGGCAACCCAACCTGATTTGTCCGAAATGGCCCTGGGTCACTAAGGAACTGACACGTGTTCCAACGGTCAGATTTCAAACACACAACAACTTTACTTGGGCTACAAGTAAAGCTGACTTATCCAACTCTGGACAAGATTTACTCTCATAGTCTTCACCCGAAGACATATGATTTTGGTTAAGCATCACTTCAGTCATTCTGACTGGTTCACTCGGACCCCAGTTAACAGTACGGTGGTTCCTATGACTCAACAAAGAAGAAAAAGAACGACGAAAGAACTAAGTCTTCGCGCTCCATAGTCTTCATGCGATGTCTTCTCTTGTTATAGTCTTCAATGTGAATGTCTTCACATACCACCTTTGACTTCAATGTCTTCTTACATTTTTAGGGGTCATCTCTGGTAGGAAAACCGAATCAATGAGGGACTTCTACCTGTGTTATCCTACAATTCTCACAAACACATTAGTCCCTCAACTAGGTTTGTCATCAATACTCCAAAACCAACTAGGGGTGGCACTAGATGCACTTACAATCTCCCCCTTTTTGGCGATTGATGACAAACTAGTTGAAGTTTTCAACGAGGAATAAAGTATGTGAAATTGTAAAGGATAGGGGATTGTCATCATAAGTTGCAAGGGCTCCCCCTGAAGATGTGCATATAAGTAATTTGCTTTTGGTATGCAAATGCACATGGCAGGTTGTACTTGTGGAGATCCTCTTCAACTTATGATGACAATTCATCATGCAAGAAAAGCATGTGAAGATAATGACATGCATAATGAAAAATGGACGTCTGCAAAATGATCTAAGTGCAGAATTTATCTTCGCACATGCGGAATTTATCATCGCATCACAGAATAGCAAATAAGTAGCAGACGACCATCGAGTTTAAGTGTTACAACTCAAAGAACCAAATGTATCGAAAACGAGAGTTGTAAGCACTTGGCAAAATATAAAACCACCACCCATATGGACCCGCTTGAAGACTATCAAACTCATATGCTTCTCCCCCTTTTGTCAGTAAGGACCAAAAAGGTTTGAAGACATAGAGCACCTACTCGTTCCCATAAGGAGTTGGTGAAGCAGCAGGGTCGTCGGAGTTGGTTGGCGGTGCAGACGAACTCGGTGCAGTGGTGATTCACGCCGAAGGTGGTGAAGTACCATCGTCTTCATCATCGATGACACGTGCATTCACTGTTGCAGCAGAGGAGGAGAACTCAGAGTCTTCAAGAGACGGAGTACGCCGCAGCAAGGTCCTTCTTGGAGGTGTTGAGTCAAACTTGAAGCGTTCAGAGAAACCATCCTCTTGAAGATCATCTTCAGAACACATAAGCGACAACCCTTTCCATGTATGTCGACAAGTTTCATGGGCGACAAAGGAATTCTTGGTGGCAAGGTTCCGAATCCTGTTTACGTCCACCAAGAGGCTTTGCATTTGGCGCTTCAGCCAGTCATGATGCTTATCCTATTTCTGATGAAGGGCAACCAGAAGCTCTCGGTCATTGAGAACACGGGATCGCTTCTTGGGCCGTTGTACAATGGTGCTTTCAGTGGCTTCAGTAAGGGCACGATGAGGTGCACGGGTAGTACCAGCCAAAGGATAAACACGAGTGACTGCTGAGTCGCCTTCAATGTGTTGAGAGAAACTTTGCTTATCAGCATTCTGAAGACTAAGGGGATCCTTGGCAGGCTCTGGATAGATGGCTTCAACTGACATGTCGACGTCAGGCAGAAAAATCCGATGATTGCGAGCAGAGAGCTGATAGGTGACAGCTGAGTGTAGTTTGATTAGACGCATAATCCATGGGGCGTAAAACTTCAAGCCAAAGAGATCAGATCCGGATGCAGCAAGTTGGCGGATGAAGAAGTCTTGTGCATTGAAGCTTTTGCCGTGAAGAGTATGGAAGACCAAAGTCTTCATTGCACCTTCCAGCTTTGCATGTGGAGAATGTCCTTTGATGGGCCAGAGAGTTCGCTTTATGATGTGATAGATAGTGCGTGGCAGATACTCAAGGTCTTCAACAAAGAACTCCTTAGGATATTCAGCATCTGGAGGCAAAGGCTTCATCATGCTAAGCATCTGACTCATGTTGGGTTCAGGCTTGTGGAAAATGCTTTCCATAGCAGCACTGTGAAGCGGACAACCAGGTTCATAAAGATCTCCTGGAGTGGGCAGGCCAGTGAGCTCAATGATATCAAAGGCTTTGGCTTCGTGATGAACATTGCCTGTCATCCACTCAAGGACCCAAGTCTTCGGATCCCTGTTGTAGCCATGAATATGAAGAGTGGCATAGAATTGGAGCAGCAATTCTTTGTTCCAGTGCTCCTTGTCAGTGACGAACTGCAACAAACCAGATTCTCTGAAGCAATCCAACGCTTCTTCCAAACAGGGCAGACTAGTTATGGCTTCAGTGTCAAGACGCATATGGGGAAAATGCAACCTTGATTGTACAAGATGCATGAGTAATAACTACATTGCCGATAGCTCCAGAATCGATCAGAAGATATTCTTGCTTTTGAGTAGGGGTTCTTGGCGCTATTGAAGAAGGTGTTGTGTGCTTTGAAGCCATTGATATTGAATGATCCGGGTGCAAATGCAGTGCCTGGAAACCTAGGCAGCCTTGGCATTGGCTTCTGAACCTGAGGCCTGCGCTCGACGTGATAGTCAAATAGGGGACCAGCAGCAGGTGGAGGAACAAGAAGAGGCCATTTGACAGTGATGAGCTGACCATAGTTGTATGCTTGCTCAATAGTATGTGGCCTTGGTGGCGGAACAGGAGCAGTGGCATCAACAGAGGCGTCAGGCTGCACATCTGTTGCAGGTGCATCATTGGCTTCATTGGCCTCTGGCACAGTGTTAGGTGCAGGCTCCACAGTGTCTTCAGCCATGACCACGTCATTGGCTTCAGTGGTGTTAGTGGTGGCAGCCTTAGGATTCTCAACCT
This sequence comes from Triticum dicoccoides, assembly GCF_002162155.2. Classification (NCBI taxonomy): domain Eukaryota; kingdom Viridiplantae; phylum Streptophyta; class Magnoliopsida; order Poales; family Poaceae; genus Triticum; species Triticum dicoccoides. The sequence goes on from NC_041382.1 coordinate 116,975,431, forward strand.
CCACTTGAGGAGCTGGAGGGTCGGGCACTCACACGTTCACTTCAGGAACAACTTCTTCAGTGATGGGGAAAGTAGGGACACATTCTTCTGCTTGTTTTTCTTCGGCTGATCCAGCCGGATTGTCTTCAACAACTTTAGCTTCAGACTCGGAAACGTTCACAGTAGGAGTGGCTTCGGGGAACACCTGACGTGCAACAGATTGGTGGTGCACTTCTCCTTCTGAAACGCTCGAAAGAGGGACTTGGGGCCTTGGTCCTTTGTGAAGCCTGCGTAACGCTGGCGACGCATGTGAAGATGGAGTTGGCTGGGCCTCAAAGTCATCCTCTTCTTGCACTGATGGGGTTGCTTGCGGTTGGGGAGAGCTTGGAGTGTCTTGTCTCTGTGGGTGATCAGCCCACGATGCGTCCTGAGCAGTTAGCGTCAGAGGACGACCAATGCTGATGAGTTCGCTGTGTGTAAGCACAGGCGATGATACCAATTGGTGCTCGATCTGAGGAAGGACTTCATCATCTTCAACATTGTCATGGTGACCAATGTCTTCAGCATCGGTGGGGTCAACTGCTGGAATGTCTTCAGCTTCAGGAGCCTCTGTGGAAGCAGGCTCATGAACTATCATCCGTCGTTCTTGATGCGAAGATTTAGGACGAGCAACCGAGATGGGCTCGACAACAAGGGGCTCTGCGGGAGCAGCCCGATCTTTCTTGGTTTTGCGCTTCTTCTTGGAGGGAGCGACATCAGAAGCTTCAGGATGTTTCCTCTTTCTGGCTTCAGCCTCGGCAGCCCTTGTCTTCTTTAATTCTGAAGCCACCATGGGGACCTTAGGCTTCGAGCCTGTCATACTGGCTGGGAAGACAACGGGATGTGCTTCCTGCCTTGTTGCTTCGGGTTCGGCCACAGCTGGCTTCTTCTTCTTCGTTGCAGCCATCCTGGGATCGATGCCAGGACGCCCAAGAGCCTTGCGCTTTTAAGCTTCATTGTAGGCTTGCATGCACTTGTCAGCTAGACTCTTCATGCGCTCACGAGAACCTTTAGCTTCTTCGCGTTTCTTGAGAAAGGCTTCCTTGAGCTCATGCAGCATAGTCTTGAAGTTCTTGACATCTTACACGCTGAGCTTTGCCATGTGCTGCTTGAGCTGAGCTTTCTCATAGTCGATCTTTTGCTTCAGTTCAACGATGCGCTGAGCTAGAGCTAGCTCAGAAGCAATGGCGCCAGTGAAAGCGACGCTGAGGCCAATTGGAAGTTGCAGATCATCAAAGCTGAGATTGAGGGTTTCAAACCACTCATCAATGAAGTTGTGAAGGATTGCTATGTCAAAGAGAGGCAAATCATTGAAGATTTCTACTTCTTCTTTGCTCTTGATCAGTTGCTCAAGAGCGTCATCTGCAAGATCTTCATCGCTGGACAGATCAATGGCGTTGTTGCGCAGAATAGTAGTAGCAGTCAGTTCTTGGCTGGTGGGTTGCAAGGGCATCTTTACTCTCGAGGGCTTGGAGATGCGTGACAAATCTTCAGACTGCACACTATGTTCAGGAGGTGCAGTGGCCAGAGGCTTCACTTGTAAGACCTTTGGTGCAGGAGCAGGCTTTGAAGCTTTAGGCTTCTTCAGTTTCTTTGGCTTCAGCGGTGAAGGCGCTTCATCAGATTCAACGTCATCTGCAGGCTCATCCACGGTTGTCCCTTGAACCATGATATGAGTGATGAGACCTTCTAGGTTGTAGAAGGTCCCAATAAGATTGGGTTCAGCTTCGCGTGTGCCATCAGCACGAGGAGCAGAGGGGCCTGGATTGAAGTCTAATCCTTGTGACTTCTTGTTCTCTTTGGCCGAGTTCCTGGCAAACTGAAGGTTGCGCTTGAACAGGTTATCATCGCGGCACCACAGTAATGAAGATGGGTCTGCATCCGCAGGCTGCGGTCCACGGACCATGCAAGGATAGAAGCCTTGTTCAATGGCTTCAGCTCTGGACTTGGGTTGAAGATTTCTGTATAGAATGTCTCCCCATGGTCGTTTGATGGCATTCTTCTCAGCATACTCCTGGGTCACGAACCTGTACTTGAACCACTGTTCTGCCCAATATCTTCGAATCCATTGGATTCGAGTTTTTCGCTGATTGTAGTCCTCCTCTGGATCTGTCTTGTATAGCTCATAGAGGTCAGGAGGCAAATCTCTTGAGGTGTTTCCACGACGCTATCTGCCACCCTTTCTTGTAGGTTTCTCTGGTGCCATGAAGCTTAAACTGAAGGGCTTCAACACGTTTAAAGGCTTCAAAGGCTTCCGCTTTCTGGTCAAATAGGAACTGGCTTCGGGAGAGTTAATGTGATGTTGTAAGAATTCTGCAAACGAATGCAGACTATGAGAACCAAGGGATTCTCCCACGGACATGTACCTGTGACAGCATTAAGGTGCGAGGGAAGGGGAAGAGGTCATATGCATTCTCAGAAGATTTTGAAGATAAATCAGTTTAGAAGACATTGACCTCATAGTGCGAATACATTCACTCATAGATAGAGAGTTGGTTCCAGATTTGTATGAATCCACGGATCAGTACAAGTGAGGAATCTAACTACTTTGTGAAGCATAAGTGAACATACTAGGCATATTATGAGATGCAGTATGAAATAGATCCAACTTGTGTGAATAGAAACTTCTTGTGGTAGAAAGTGATGAATTAATAGGATCAAAGGGGCCGTAAAAAGGAAGTTTTATTTACCACACAAAGAACTGCTAGACGTAGTGGGAGAGGAGGCCGAGCAGTTCGATCATCCGTGCCCTAACTTGGCGACGGAGGACACCTACGACGACGGCGGAGAAGACGATGTCCGTGGCCGGCGTGAAGACGGCGTCGGTGAGGTCGCGACAGCTAAGCGCTTCGTCGCCGGCGTCGTCGAGGGCTAGCGGTGGCGCTAGGGTTTGTGCGAGAGTGGAAGAAAGAATAATGACTGTGGTGAGGCATGTATTTATAGGGACAGGGACGACACAATGTTATTACACAGGTGCCCCTGGCGATTCACATCTGAAGGACATGTGGCCATCATGCAACATATCGGAGGTTGTTCCACGTTCCCACGCACGCCTGGATTGTCAGGTGGTGTTCCCACTTCTCCGGGTTTCAGGTGAAGGAATTAGCATTGAAAACGGACTTAATGTTTGTCTCTGTATCTTCTGTTGACAAGGACGCAGAGAAGACATTCGACAGTTTCAATAGAATGCATATGATTTGGACAGATGGAGTTATTGATAGAAAGCATAGAGAGATTAGGGTCCGATCACATTCACTTAGTTCAAAAGATTCAACAAGGAAGACATAGCTATAAGTGAATGTTGTAGAGGACAGAACACTAGTATGTATATATCAGAAGACAATCAAGTCAACATAGTGAAGATAATCATGAAGACAAGTTGAAATTGAAGACAAACCAAATGTGAAGACATAGCAAATGTAATGCCATGGGTAAAACACTTCAAACAGAAGAATTTGGTGGTGGCGTTACCCACCGTATAGGAAGTATTAGACCCAGACACGACGCACAATTATCGTGGCGCTCCGAAGTCAAATTCCACGTTAATGTATTCACACTCAGAATGTAAGTCTTCATTGATTGAAGATATACTTTACTTCGTGTGTTGCACATCTAAGTCATCAACATGCATAAGTGTTAGGATATGTGCCTGATCATAGGACATTTGAGGATTCTAAGATATTTAGCTCACACCGTAACTTGCAAAACCTCTTCTCATCCAAGGGCTTGGTGAAGATATCTGCCAATTGCTCTTCAGTGTTGACGTGTATGATATCAATGTCTTCCTTCACAACGTGATCTCTGAGAAAGTGATGACGAATTTCAATGTGCTTTGTCTTCGAGTGCTGAACTGGGTTGTTGGCAATCTTGATGGCGCTTTCGTTGTCGCAGTAGAGTGGTACTTGCTTCAGGTGAATGCCATAGTCTTTGAGTGTTTGCTTCATCCATAGAAGCTGAGCGTAGCAAGATCCAGCAGCAATGTATTCAGATTCAGCAGTGGAGAGAGATACACAGTTCTGCTTCTTTGAGGACCAACATACAAGTGATCGTCCCAGAAAATGACATGTGCCTGATGTAGACTTGCAATCCACCTTGTCACCAGCATAATCAGCATCCGAGAATCCAACTAGATCAAACACCGAGCCCTTTGGATACCATAATCCTAGTGTTGGGGTGTGAGCCAAATATCTGAGAATTTGCTTCACAGCTAAGTGATGCGATTCCTTTGGTGCCGCTTGGAACCAGGCACACATGCAAACACTAAGCATGATATCTGGCCTAGATGCACATAAATAAAGCAAGGAACCAATCATGGAGCGATATGCCTTTTGATCGGACTCTTTACCATTGTCGTCGGGACCCAGATGATGTTTGGCCGGCATTGGCGTCGTGTAGCCTTTGCAATCTTGCATTCCAAATTTCTTCAGGCAATCTTTGAGGTATTTCTCTTGAGATATAAAGATGCTGTTGGGTTGCTGACGTATTTGAAGACCAAGGAAGAACTTCAGCTCTCCCATCATGGACATCTGATATTGCTCTTGCATCATATATCCAAACTCATCAGTGTATTTCTGATTGGTGCAGCCGAAGATAATGTCATCCACATATATTTGGCACACAAACAGTTCACCATCATATGTCTTCGTGAAGAGAGTGGGGTCAAGGGAACTAGGTTTGAAGCCTTTGCTCTTCAGGAAGTCTTTGAGTGTGTCATACCAAGCCCTAGGGGCTTGTTTGAGGCCATACAGTGCCTTGTTGAGCTTGTACACCATGTCAGGATGTTTTGGATCTTCAAAGCCAGGCGGTTGTGCAACATACACTTCTTCATCAATCTTGCCATTGAGAAAAGCGCTCTTCACATCCATTTGATGCAGAAGAATGTTATGATGATTTGCATAGGCCAGCAGTATGCGTATGGCTTCAAGCCTAGCCACAGGAGCAAATGTCTCATCGAAGTCAATCCCTTCAACTTGAGTGTATCCTTGAGCAACGAGACGAGCTTTGTTTCTGACAACTTGACCATGCTCATCTTGCTTGTTGCGGTATATCCATTTGGTGCCTATTATATTGTGCTTGCGAGGATCAGGACGCTTAACCAGTTCCCATACAGTATTCAGCTCAAACTGTTGAAGCTCTTCTTGCATAGCTTGAATCCATTCAGGTTCCATGAAGGCTTCATCAACTTTCTTGGGCTCAGATATTGAGACAAACGCGAAGTGTCCACAGAAATTTGCTAGCTGTGTTGCCCTTGAACGAGTGAGTGGACCTAGTGCATTGATGCTATCAATTATTCTCTCAATCTGCACTTCATTTGCAACACGAGGATGTACAGGACAAAGATTTTGCTCTTGCTGATCATTTTCATCGTTAGAAGGATTGTCTTCAGGCTGAGCATTGTCTTCAGGTTGATCAGGTGCGGAGATGATAAGTTCCTCTTCAGGCTGAGCTTCAGATGGTATGATTTCTCCAGTTCCCATAAGTTTGATTGATTCACTAGATGGAACTTCATCTAGCACATTTGGCAGGTGCTCTCTTTGCGAGCCGTTAGTCTCATCGAACCGCACATCCACAGTTTCAACCACTTTATAGTGAAAGAGGTTGAAGACTCTGTAGGAGTGCGAATCCTTTCCATATCCAAGCATAAAACCTTCATGTGCTTTTGGTGCAAATTTTGAAGTGTGATGTGGATCCTTGATCCAGCACCTGACACCAAATACTCTGAAGTAACTGATATTTGGCTTCTTTCCAGTAAGGAGCTCATAGGATGTCTTGTTTAGAAGCTTGTGAAGATAAACACGGTTGATGATATGGCATGCAGTATCAATGGCTTCAGGCCAGAATTTTCTTGGAGTCTTGTATTCATCAAGCATTGTCCGAGCCATCTCAATAAGTGTTCTGTTCTTGCGTTCGATGACGCCATTCTGCTGTGGCGTGTACGGAGCTGAGAATTCATGTGTGATGCCCAAAGTATCAAGATATGTATCTAGTCCAGTGTTCTTGAATTCAGTGCCATTGTCACTTCTGATGTGCTTTATCTTGACGCCATAGTTGTTCATTGCTTGATTGGCGAAGCGTCTGAAGACATCCTGCACTTCAGTCTTGTAGAGGATTATATGCACCCAAGTATATCTTGAATAATCATCAACAATGACAAAGCCATAGAGACAAGCAGTAGTAGTAAGAGTTGAGTAATGAGTGGGACCGAAAAGATCCATGTGGAGCAGTTCGAAGGGTTGAGTCGTTGTCATGATTGTCTTCGAGAGATGGTTGGCCCTCGTCATCTTTCCTGCTTCACAGGCACCGCATAAGTGATCCTTCTTGAACTTGACGCCCTCGATGCCTATGACATGCTTCTTTCTTGTAAGAGTGTGCAAGTTCCTCATGCCAGCATGCCCTAGCCTCTGATGCCAGAGCCAGCATTCTGAAGCTTTTGCTAGAAGACATACGGCAAGCTGTGGTCCTGCTGAGAAATCTACCACGTACAAATCATCTTTTCGATACCCTTCAAACACTAGACACTTGTCAGATTCCATTAGAACAAGGCAACGATATTTTCCAAACATCACAATCATGTTTAAATCGCAAAGCATTGAGACAGACATTAAGTTGAAACCAAGGGATTCAACAAGCATGACTTTATCCATGTGTTGATCCTTTGAGATTGCAACTCTACCTAGACCCAATACCTTACTTTTACTAGTGTCAGCAAATCTGATGTGACTTTTGTCAGATGGAGGTAAGGTTGAGTCCATAAGAAGACTTCGCTTGCCAGTCATGTGATTAGTACACCCACTATCAATAATCCGTTCTGAAGCAGCTGGTGTCGTACCCTACAGTGCAGTTAGGGGGATAGGCTTCACGAAGAGAATTGTGAAGCAAAAACATTTGACGAGCCAGTGGATTATGAAAGCTTAGATCGAGATTAGGACTGATAGGGCAAGTAGCAAGCAACTCAGGAACAAAGTACATAATAAGACCATTTGGGAATTTGATCTTGCGCCCTACAAGATGTTTAAGGTCCCCAGCAATAGCGTCAGACGATTTTGGTTTTCGGCTGGAGACATTTCCCTGCAAAAGAGAGTTAAGCTTTCTTAGCCACCCACATCTTCAAGGATGGCTTCGAAGCAATGAGTCTAAGTGCAGCATCTGAGAACTTTGGCTTTGGAGCCCTAGCAAAAAGTCTTGCAGGTGGACAATAGTACTCATAAGAATAAGCAGAATAGTTCTTGGTCTTATGAATATGGCGGTTTGATGAACCGCGCTCATATTCATAGGCCTGAGTATGGCTTCCCTGCAAAACATTTGCATTAGTGCGACTCAGCTGAGTCCTCTGTCTATATGAAGCCTTTGGGCCGTATGAAGCCTATGGTATGGGGTTTGTATTCTTCACTTGTGGTGTCATGACGACATTCACAGGAAGATTCTCCAAACATCTTTTCGGCACCCAGACCTTCTTCATAGGCGGCCCATTCCTGCAGTTAGTACCAATATACCTGGAAAACACTTCACCATTCTGATTCTTAAACAGTTTGTAGTTTGCATCAAAGGATTCATCAATAACAATGGGATTAGCACAAGTGAAGCCAGATAGGGTGGATGGATCCACTAAAGGTCCCTTTGCAGCAACCCATGTGGTTTTGGGGTACTGCTCAGGTTTCCAGTAAGAGCCATCAGCATTCATTTTCCTTCCGAACCCAACACCCTCTTTCCTAGGGTTTCGATTCAGGATCTGCCTTTTGAGGACATCACATAGTGTCTGATGCCCTTTGAGACTTTTGAACATCCCTGTTTCAAGCAATGTCTTCAACCTAGCATTCTCATCAGCAATAGTAGTGGCATCCTCAGCAGAGGGGTTAGTTATCACATCAACAGTTGAAGATATTGCAACAGTAGCAACAGTAGAACATTCAGCAACAGAAGTACCATTATCACGCTTGTTGGTGTCAAAACCGGCGGATCTCGGGTAGGGGGTCCCGAACTGTGCGTCTAGGCCGGATGGTAACAGGAGGCAAGGAACATGATGTTTTACCCAGGTTCGGGCCCTCTTGATGGAGGTAAAACCCTACGTCCTGCTTGATTAATATTGATGATATGGGTAGTACAAGAGTAGATCTACCACGAGATCAAGGAGGCTAAACCCTAAAAGCTAGCCTATGGTATGATTGTTGTCTGTTGTCTATCGACTAGCCTGGCCCTGGTTTATATAATGCACCAGAGGCCTAGGTTAACAAGAGTCCTAGCCGAATATGCCGGTGGGGAGAAGTCCTTGTCTTGATCACCAAGTCTTGTGGAATCTTCCTTGTATGCGGCAGCTGTCCAAACTGGCCCATGAGTATACGGCCACGGGGGTCTTCGGCCCAATCTATCAGATCGGGAGATGACGCGTTGAGTACCCCCTAGTCCAGGACACCGTCAGTAGCCCCCCTGAACCGGTCTTCAAATTAGGGACGCTCCTTGATTCTTCCGAACTGTTCTTCATCTTCGGTCGTCGGTCTTGAAAACTGGTTCAACAAATCTTCTCATCTTCGATCTTGAGGATCACCGAAATGCATTCGACGAGTTTATACGCCGGGTATCCGAGGAGCCCCTTTAAGTTTCCGGCCTTTATCAATGCCTTATTATTTTTATGCCACACCTCGGGTTTGAAGTTGTTCCCGAGAGGCAGTGTCCTCTTGCATCCGAGCTCTAACGTCGGACTGTATTTGAGGTATCTTTTGTAGCCGAGCACCAATGCTGGACCGCTTCCCAGCTCTAACGCCGGAATGTATCCGAGCTCCAACGGCGGACTATGTATCCGAGCTCCAACGCTGGACTGTATCCGAGCTCCAACGCCGGACTATATCCGAGGTGTCATATCACCTTGGTTCAAAAAAGTTTGAAGGAGTTTAGCCGAGCTTAATGCCGAAAATGCCCTCTATGGAGCCAGCCACTAGCGCCCGAGCTTTATGCCGGACTGCTTCCGAGGTGGTGCACCACCCCGAATGTGGGCCGATTTTTGTGAATATTTTTTATTTGTGCAATTTATTCTCTGCCGAGATATATAGCCAGTAGCCCTCAAGGTGTGTATCGGTCTAAAACCCGAGATGCACCTGAAGGATGACGTAAGACCGCTGATCCTAGTAGCCGCTGAGACTCAGGTTGATTTGCAAAATCGGCCTGAGGATCAAGTCCAAACTCGGTAGAATACTTCGGGACACTAAAAGCGGTGTGCTCAGTCCTCGAGACTCAGGTTGGGTGCGGCCGACCAACCTGAGGATCAAAATCTCCTCGGAAACTATATTGCACATAAAATTTTCTGCATTGGACAAGCAATGCAGTAGCCCCCGAGACACTGGTCGGGTGGCAACACCAGATCAGGGGATCGATGTGCCCCTTTAATATTTGTAAATAATAAGCCCGAAGCCCAGTAGCCCTCGAGCCTTAATGCGGGCACGGGTGGCCGAATTAAGGATCAATATCCATAGTAAAATCACAAATTATGTGTAATGACTCTATGTATCCAAGTACTTTACGTCATTAATGCTCAGATCCGCATTGTACAAAACTTTGTTGACCGACCATCGGCTTCCACCTCCTCGGCCAGTAGCCGAGGAGTGTTTGTCCTACTTTATAAAACCTTTATGAGGGCAAAGATTTACAACAAACAAGGCAATCTGGCCATACGGTTTTATAAACAAAGGTACGCAGAGAGTTATATTACTGTTTAACAGAAGAAATGTCTTCCAAAGAAATAGTCCCGCTATCGGTTCCTTTCTTTGGGTTGTCGTGCTAAGCATGATCATTAAACCTCAGCTCTAATGTAAGAGCAAAATATCGAGGATTTAGTTTGGGAGGTCAGTTAATAGCCCCCGGTAGTGTTCGGCGACAGTCGGGGTCAAGCCGTAAACACTTCGGCCAATGTTATGAACGACCCGTCATTTAACATAGTCATCGGATCGCTGACCAGTTTATGCTTATTGTGACAGTCAGTTTTCGGCTTTCTCCACTGAGGTGCTTAACCATGTGAGCTGGAAGCACAATCGCAGTGGTTCTCCCTTTGCACGCCTAGCCGAACAAAATGGAACGTAGGAAGCAAGTGCAGGAGCCGAGCAACCCAACTATTGACCGAAGACACAATTCGAAACCGATGCATATATAGCAATATCTGAGAATGTTTTTGCCGAATCCCTAAAGGTGTCCGGCATTGCACTGCGAGACTAATGCTGGAAAAGCACAAATAGTTTAAAAGTGCCAAAAAGCTTGGAAAACCAAGAAACGTCAGTAAAAACATGACGTCCGAACAAGATCAAGTGTTCGATGCCAATCCGAAAATTGGTCTTAGAAAAAGGAAGTGCTTCTGTCGTGCCTTAACATGATACATCCTATCTCAAGACTTCGAGCAGGCCAGCCTACGGCTTCGACCTCCTACCCCGAGGGCGGAGTACTTCTCATTAGGCCAGTTTAGCAAACTAAACTCTAGCGGCTTTGAGAGAGAAATTAGGCTCCCCGGCTAGTGACCGCACACTCGCGTCGCAAAAAGGAGTGATGAATAATAATAATAAAACTTTGCAACGACTAAGAAGAAGAACACTTGTTATAAAACGGCTCAAATAAACTTAAGAGCCCCCAAGTGACTTGGGTAGAAGAATGATTGCATGTACCGAAGTACTTATATCATATCTATGTTCAACCGAACTTTAAACGCGTCTTAACCGACCGTCGGCTTCTCCCTCTTCGGTCAAGGATCGAAAAGTGTTATGTACTCCATCGGTCGAGAATATCGATGGTGTTTCCAATAACCAGGCAATCAGGCCATAAGGCTGTAACAGACAAAGCGCGATCAGGGAACTTATGCTATATTACTGCGAAGTGTAAGAAGCATCTTCGAAGAAAATAGTACCCCCACCGATACCTTTCTTCGGTGCTCATTGTGCAATAGATTTTTTGTACTCATGAGTTCCGTTGTGTGTCGACCATCATTGAAAACTATAAGAGCGCTAGCTTTCGGCTTCACCCAGTCTAAGGTCCGGCTCGGGTGACCCGATCGTGACAATCGCAGAGGTGCTCCCTTTACTCCCTAGCCGAACAATCGGGAACGTAGGGGTAAAAACAGGAGCGAGGCAACCCAGCTTGCAAATCGCTTAAGTCAATATGGTGCATATTGTGGCATAATACACGAACAAGGAACGAAGCCGTACAAGTATAATCATATCCAAGAGGAAAAACTTCATAAAGGAAGCCCCCAAGTGAATTGGGTCCTTGAATTTGTGTGTCACAAACAAAGTTTGGACAAGGAAATTTTTTTACAAGGAACTTTTTTCCAAAAAAGTATAATGCTTGGTCGAACCGAACACAAGTTAGAAATTAAAGCTTTGAGCATGAAATCGACTTAGCTGGTTAATGTGTTCGGTATTGATGACGCGGTCCGAGCTTGATGTAGGGCAAGGTTCCATCCCCCAAGCCGGTCCCGAGGTGGCGGAGCGGAGAGCTTGACACGCCGAAGTGGTGACATAGCACGGTCAATGCAGACCGGCAGAGTGATGCCGAAGTCCCCGGATCATTTTCCTGTGCACAAAAAGTAGTGCAAACCGGAGATAATAGTAATAATAGTAGTTAAAAAAAATCGTTGCATAATAAATAATTTATGCAAAGTGAGTAATAAAAGAAATATGGCCTGGTGTCGAAGTCAATGTCGATGCAGGGCGTCGGCGTGATGCGGTAAAGGCGTGGCAAAGCCTGAATTCACAGGTCGGTCCGAGTTTCGGATGTGGCATTGGCCGGACTATGTATGGAAACTGACCGAACCACCAGGCGACCGTCATTAATGCGGCCATCATTTGATAGACTTGTGTACAGATGATGGACAAACCAGAGTAATAATTCCTTGGGAAAAATAAACCCAAACAAGCAAAAAAATACCAGAATTGATAGCACCTGGTTTATTTGTTGTAGCAATCCGAAGAAAGGTGATTCCCAAAATTGGGACTCGATCCGCACACCCATTGCCTGAATGGCGATAAAGCGACGGTATGGCAATGCTGGCAAAGGTTGGCTCGCTGAGGCAAATCCCTCGGTCTAGCTAACATGACGGAGCTGGTCGGCTAGTGATGCCGAAGTCTCCGGAGTAGGTTGATGAAGAGATGGCGAAGCCTCCGATCCAGCCAAGATGTCAAAGCCTCGATGTCAGCCGATGAGTCGAAGTAGGTCGGCGTGACGGACACCAGCTTGAAGAAGCAATAGTGCGGCCTTGCCGATGCAGGTCGTGACATTGTCGATGCCGGCTTGATGAAGTGACCATGCGGCGATGCCGGTATGCCCGCTCTGTGTAATCCGTGGGGCGGCGATGTTGGTGATGATTTATCCTTCACGATGCCGGACTCTTGTTCGGCTTGCCGAGATGATGATCCGAAGAAGTTGAGCTCGGCTCAACAAAGTGATGACGTGTCTAGCGCAGGTCGGCAGTCGTGGAGCAATATTGCCGGACTGGTTTGACACCAGCATGATGTTGAAGATCATGTTCAAAAGATCTTAAAGTTAGTGGGATGTGTTCGGGAACAAAACACAATACCCCATACAAAACTTCCTTCAAAAGGGATGTCCGAAACCCTGTTCATAAAAAGACGAACTCGGGTCGGATTCGTTTTCACGCAGAAAACAGATCCGAAAAGTGATGCACTAATCGGAAGGTTCCCGGAGTTTGGACGGTCGGATCGAGCTAAAATTTTGAGAGGTGGTAGATATAGGAATTCCGCAGCCGATCAACGGTTGGATCTTTCAAAGGACGTCCGATCTAGAAGCTGGACACCACGCCCTAAACTCGTCCAGATTTGACAGGGCTCCGGTATATCATAGATTGCTAGAGATTCCTCCATCGGAGCTCGACGAAATTTTCCAGGGTTGTTGTAGACTCGATTCCGCACAATTCCACCAAAGCGATCGTTAAAGCGACGCTCGAGGAGGCGGTGGCGGCGGATACGCGTTCACTGTCCGGAAAAACAGCACGGTCGCCCGAGGGCAATGTTGACGTTGAGCCCCCGAGCTCCATGGACGATTCCTCCATGATCTTGATAGAGATCGGAGTTGGTGTTGATGAAGGCCCTCATCCGAACATGGTGATCCAAACACGGGGCACAGTTCTTGGTCGAACCAAGGTGACCAGTCGAGTTGGTGACGAAGATGCCGAAGTCGCAGTTGATCTGCAGGCGAGCCATCGATCCTTTTGTCGATCACACAGCGGAACTCTTAATGAAAGCACCAATGTCGGTGTCAAAATCGGCGGATCTCGGGTAGGGGGTCCCGAACTGCGCGTCTAGGCCGGATGGTAACAGGAGGCAAGGAACACGATGTTTTACCCAGGTTCGGGCCCTCTTGATGGAGGTAAAACCCTACGTCCTGCTTGATTAATATTGATGATATGGGTAGTACAAGAGTAGATCTACCACGAGATCAAGGAGGCTAAACCCTAAAAGCTAGTCTATGGTATGATTGTTGTCTGTTGTCTATCGACTAGCCTGGCCCTGGTTTATATAATGCACCAGAGGCCTAGGTTAACAAGAGTCCTAGTCGAATATGCCGGTGGGGAGAAGTCCTTGTCTTGATCGCCAAGTCTTGTGGAATCTTCCTTGTATGCGACAGCTGTCCGAACTGGCCCATGAGTATACGGCCACGGGGGTCCTCGGCCCAATCTATCAGATCGGGAGATGACGCGTTGAGTACCCCCTAGTCCAGGACACCGTCAACACTCAATGCATTTATGACATGGTGGTTCAAAACCTTCCTGAGCGGAACTGATCTGTTTGGCACGAAGTGACTCGTTTTCCTTTTGAAGATCTTCATGAGCCGCTCTCAATTTTTCAAGGTCTTGCTTCCTTTGAAGATAATCACATGAAAGCTTTTCATGAGATGTTGAGAGCATTTCATGACGACTTTCAAGTTCCTCATACTTAACATGAAGATTTTTTTTATGTCTTCAATTAAGGACTGAGATCGAGTCATTTCAGCGTCCAACAGGTCATCGCTTTTGTGTAATAGTTTTTGAATATGTTCCATTGCTTTCTGTTGTTCAGTTGCAATTTTAGCAAGTGTTTTGTAGCTGGGTTTGGAACCACAATCAGAGTCATCTTCACTTGATGTTTGATAGTGAGTGGCGCATGAGTTTACCTTGGCACCGCGTGCCATGAAGCAGTAGGTGGGAGTGGAGTCATCCTTGTCATTAGCATTGGCGTTGGTGACATTGTCTTCAGTGTTGAAGATGGACTTGGCAACGTAGGCTGTAGCCAGACTTGCAACGCCAGAATTGGACTCCTCCTCAGACTCCACCTCCGCCTCCTCAGAAGCAGACTCCTCCTCTGAATCCATTTACTTGCCAACAAACGCACGTGCCTTGCCAGATGAGCTCTTCTTGTGTGATGAAGACTTTGAGGAAGACTTGGAAGAAGACTTTGAGTATTTCTTCTTCTTCTTGTCGTCAGAATCATACTCCTTGCTCTTCTTTTTCTTCTTGTTCTCATTGTCCCACTGCGGACACTCAGAGATGTAGTGGCCAGGTTTCTTGCACTTGTGGCATGTTCTCTTCTTGTAGTCATGAGCAGAAGCTTCATCATTCCCTGAGCTTGATCTTGAGGACTTTCTGAAGCCTTTCTTCTTGGTGAATTTTTGGAACTTCTTCACAAGCATAGCAAGCTCCTTTTCAATGTCTTCAGGATCATCAGAATTGCTGTCAGATTCTTCTTCAGATGAGGAGACAGCTTTTGCCTTCAAGGCACGAGTTCGCCCATAGTTGGGACCGTAGATATCTCTTTTCTTAGAAAGCTGAAACTCATGTGTGTTGAGCCTCTCAAGTATGTCAGACGGATCGAGTGTCTTGAAGTCAGGACGTTCTTGAATCATCAGGGCTAGGGTGTCAAACGAGCTGTCAAGTGATCTCAGGAGTGTCTTCACGACTTCATGCTTGGTGATCTTAGTAGCGCCGAGGGCTTTAAGCTCATTTGTGATGTTAGTGAGGCGATCAAACGTGAGCTGGACATTCTCATTGTCATTTATCTTGAAGCGGTTGAAGAGGTTGCGAAGGACACTGATTCTCTGATCTCTCTGGGTTGAGACGCCTTCGTTGACCTTGGAGAGCCAGTCCCATACTAGCTTAGATGTTTCCAAAGCACTCACGCGGCCATACTGTCCTTTGGTTAGATGACCATAGATGATGTTCTTGGCAGTGGAGTCCAGTTGAACGAACTTCTTGACATCAGCAGTGGTGACACCTTCACTAGCCTTGGGAACGCCATTCTTGACGACATACCATAGGTCAACATTAATGGCTTCAAGATGCATGCGCATCTTATTCTTCCAGTAGGGATATTCAGTTCCATCAAAGACGGGGCACGCAGCGGAGACTTTGATTATCCCTGCAGTCAACATAGCTAAAACTCCAGGTGGTTAAACCGAATCACACAGAACAAGGGAGTACCTTGCTCTGATACCAATTAAAAGTGCTAGTGATCGACTAGAGGGGGGTGAATAGGCGATTTTTATGAAAGTCTTCAAAACATGGAAGTTTCGAAGACAAACGATAGAAATAAACCTATTACCATGCAGCAGAAGGTAGACTACACTAGGCAAACCATAGTCAAGTATTCAATGGAGTGAAAGCACAATGACTAAAAGCAGCTAGGTAGTAAAGATCAGGTAGGAAGATATTGTGAAGCCAATCAGCACAAGCAGTCACTCAGTGAAGACAAAATATAAAGCAATCATACAATGACTTCACAAGGACCAACAGTAAGTAAAGGGAAGGATGAAACTAGTGACTCGTTGAAGATAATGATTTGTTGGACCAGTTCCAGTTGCTGTGACAACTGTACATCTGGTTAGGGAGGCTGAGATTCAACTCAGAAGACCTCGTCTTCACCTTATTCCCCTTGAGCTAAGGACACCCAGTCCTCGCCCAATCACTCTGGTAAGTCTTCAAGGTAGACTTCCAAACCTTCACAGACTTCATTCACCGGTGATCCACAATGACTCTTGGATGCTCAGAACGCGACGCCTAACCGGCTGGAGGATTCACAGTCCTCAAGTGTAATAAGTCTTCAGATCACACAGACATGAAGACTTAAGTGATGCCTAACACTCTTTGGCTCTGGGTGTTTAGGGTTTTATCCTCACAAGGAATTCTCTCTCAAAGGCTTCGAGGTGGGTTGCTCTCAAACGACAAAAGCCGTGTACTAACTCTGAGCAGCCAACCATTTATGGTTGTAGGGGGTGGGCTATTTATAGCCACTAGGCAACCCGACCTGATTTGTCCGAAATGACCCTGGGTCACTAAGGAACTGACACGTGTTCCAATGGTCAGATTTCAAACACACACGACAACTTTACTTGGGCTACAAGCAAAGCTGACTTATCCAACTCTGGACAAGATTTGCTCACATAGTCTTCACTCGAAGACATATGATTTTGGTTAAGCATCACTTCAGTCATTCTGACTGGTTCACTTGGACCCCACTTAACAGTATGGTGGTTCCTATGGCTCAACAAAGAAGAAAAAGAACGACGAAAGAACTAAGTCTTCACGCTCCATAGTCTTCATGCGATGTCTTCTCTTGTCATAGTCTTCAATGTGAATGTCTTCACATACCACCTTTGACTTCAATGTCTTCTTACATTTTTAGGGGTCATCTCTGGTAGGAAAACCGAATCAATGAGGGACTTCTACCTGTGTTATCCCGCAATTCTCACAAACACATTAGTCCCTCAACTAGTTTTGTCGTCAATACTCCAAAACCAACTAGGGGTGGCACTAGATGCACTTACACATACCAAAGAACAATCCCCCAAAGCAGTTTTGTGAATGGAGCTTTGATCTAGGAGATCGAAAATGGCAGCGAGATGAGCTAGAACTCGTGCTTGAGCTGGTTGGTGATTTTTTGGGGAGCAAGGAGTGTGTGGTGGCTGGAATAAGTGGAGGGGAGCCACCATGGGCCCACGAGGCAGGGGGCGCGCCCAGGGGGTGGGCGTGCCCTAGACCCTCGTGGCCAGGTGCTTGCTTCCCCTGGTGTGTTCTCAGTGCCAGATATTCTCAAATATTCTAGAAAAAACATATTTAAATTTCAGGGCATTTGGAGAAATTTTATTTTCAGGGTATTTTTTTATTGCATGGATAATTCAGAAAACAAACAAAAAATACTATTTTTGCTTTATTTAATATAAATAATAGAAAGTAATAAGAGGGTACAGAGAGTTGTGTTTTCTAAATTCGTCCATCTCATGCTCATCAAAAGGAATCCACTAACAAGGTTGATCAGGTCTTGTTAACAAACTCATTTCGAATAACATGAAACTGGAGAATTTTCGAATAACACTAGGTTACCCCAACGGGGATATGCACATCCCCAACAATAAGAATATCATATTTTTTCTTGACAGTAGGGAGAGGAAATTCAAAACCACCAATAGTAATTGTTGAAAAATTTCCAATAGAATTGATACTGTGGACTTGAGGTTGTTTCCTCGGAAAGTGTACCGTATGCTCATTAGCATTAACATGAAAAGTGACATTGGCATTGTTGCAATCAATAACAGCCCCTGCAGTATTCAGAAAGGGTCTTCCAAGGATAATATACATACTATCGTCCTCGGGAATATCAAGAATAACAAAGTCTGCTAAAATAGTAACGTTTGCAACCACAACAGGCACATCATATCTAGGGGGAGAATCTTCATCATCACTTTCATAAATATTATCAGTTTCAATAATTTCATTCTCTCTAGCCCAAGCAAGTTGTTCATCAAGAAATTCACCAAGTGGCACAGTAGTATCGAGCATAGAAGTAGTTTCATCATAAGTATCATGCATAGCAGAAGTGGCATCATAAATAACATGTGACATATCAGAATTAATAGCAGAAGCAGGATTAGGTGTCGCTAGCTTACTCAAAACAGAAGGTGAATCAAGTGCAGAGCTAGATGGCAGTTCCTTACCCCCCCCCTCGTAGTTGAGGGATAAATCTTGGTTCTTGGATCTTTCAAGTTCTTCATAGTGATAAACAGATATAAATCCCAAGAGATTCAAAGAATAGAGCTATGCTCCCCGGCAACGGCGCCAGAAAATGGTCTTGATAACCCACAAGTATAGGGGATCACAACAGTTTTTGAGGGTAGAGTATTCAACCCAAATTTATTGATTCGACACAAGGGGAACCAAAGAATATTCTCAAGTATTAGCAGTTGAGTTGTCAATTCAACCACACCTGGAAACTTAATATCTGCAGCAAAGTATTTAGTAGCAAAGTAATATGATAGTAGTGGTAACAATAGCAAAAGTAATATTTTTGGGTTTTGTAGTGATTGTAACAATGGCAACGGAAAAGTAAATAAGCGAAGAACAATATATGGAAAGCTCGTAGGCATTGGATCGGTGATGGAGAATTATGTCGGATGCGATCGATCATGTAACAATCATAACATAGGGTGACACAGAACTAGCTCCAATTCATCAATGTAATGTAGGCATGTATTCCGAATATAGTCATACATGCTTATGGAAAAGAACTTGCATGACATCTTTTGTCCTGCCCACCCGTGGCAGCGGGGTCCTATTGGAAACTAAGGGATATTAAGGCCTCCTTTTAATAGAGTACCGGACCAAAGCATTAACACATAGTGAATACATGAACTCCTCAAACTACGGTCATCACTAGTAAGTATCCCGAGTATTGTCACTTCGGAGTTAACGGGTCATAACACATAATAGGTGACTAGGACTTGCAAGATAGGATCACAAACTCACATATATTCATGAAAACATAATAGGTTCAGATCTGAAATCATGGCACTCGGGCCCTAGTGACAAGCATTAAGCATAGCAAAGTCATAGCAACATCAATCTCAGAACACAGTGGATACTAGGGATCAAACCCTAACAAAACTAACTCGATTCCATGATAAATCTCATCCAACCCATCACCGTCCAGCAAGCCTACGATGGAATTACTCACGCACGACGGTGAGCATCATGAAATTGGTGATGGAGGATGGCTGATGATGACGATGGCGACGGATTCCCCTCTTCGGAGCCCCGAACGGACTCCAGATCAGCCCTCCCAAGAGAGTTTAGGGCTTGGCGGCGGCTCCGTATCGTAAAACGCGATGAATCCTTCTCTCTGATTGTTTTTCTCGCCGAAAATGAATATATGGAGTCAAGGTTGAGGTCGGTGGAGCGTCAGGGGGCCCACGAGGCAGGGGGGCGTGCCCAGGGGGGTAGGGCGCGCCCCCCACCCTCGTGGACAGGGTGTGGTCCCCTGACGTGGATCTTTCTTCTAGTATTTTTAATATATTCCAAAAATAATCTCTGTTGATTTTCAGGTCATTCCGAGAACTTTTATTTCTGCACAAAAATAACACCATGGCAATTCTGCTGAAAACAATGTCAGTCCGGATTAGTTCCATTCAAATCATGCAAGTTATAGTCCAAAGCAAGGGCAAAAGTGTTTGGAAAAGTAGATACGACGGAGACGTATCAATATACCTTGGGATCCGGGTGGATTCATTACTTGAGCACCTTATGCCTAACTTAATGGCTTTAAAGAAAGCGCTGCCAGGGAGACAACCCAGAAGTTTTAGAGAGTCATTTATTTCTGTTGTGTGCTTTTATAAAGTTTAAAAACAATAATAATGTGCCAAGATTTGCCTTTAGGATGTTTACATTGCTTATTGGTTTGTGCGGTGCAAAACAGAAACTTTGCCTGTAGTGCGCGATTTTACATTTTTACTGGAACGTCAAACGGTTTTGAAACATTTTGCACTGTCTTTCTATACAAATTGTTTATTTTTCCTTTAAAAAATTCAGAATTTTTGGAGTACCAGAAGTATGGTGAATGTTTAGATTCTGCTTGCAAACTTCCACAATGGGGTAGTGCTAGTGAACCTCGCAAATCTGAATTTAGAGATTTTCTTGCTAGTATAACCGTGGGGGAATCTAGAGATATAGCACAAGCTACCATAGGGAGCATTCATTTTCCTGCTATACATTATTTTGCTCTCTTTATAGGTAGGTGCATAAATGGTAAAGATGAAGCATGTCATATGTGTGTCCCTGACCTCAGTATTCTTAGGAGTGCTGTGTGAGGAGATAAGTCTTATAATTTGGGAGCCATTTTTTCATGTAGGTTGCATCATAATAGATTTAATGGAGATTTTTTCGGTGGAATTTATGCAACCCGTATAGCTAATTTTCTTGGTATAACCATACGTGAGGATGATATTGAGTTGCCCCCTGCTTATTTGGATTATGAGGCTATGATTCATCATCATTTTGTTGAGAGGAACGATCAGTTCCTCCAGTACCGACTAATCTTCGACAGACGACGCACCTATCACGTTGCTCTCCCTGCTTCTACTTTCTTTGACTTTCAGGCAAAGGGGAGATATTTTATAACCAGAGAGGAGGCGGAAGAGTATAAGAGGAGGGCTGAGATAGCTCGCCTCCAAGCTGCAGCCCATGATGCAATGACTGCTGCATCTCAGTATGACCCCAACTACAACTTTGGATATCCGCCAGGCCATCCATGGCATTAGACCAACTTAGGCCAAAAGCCTAAGCTTGGGGGAGTACATATTTCTCACCAACATTACATTCATGTTCTCACACTCATTGCTAGATGTCGGTGCTCATACTTTTTCATTGTAATACCCATGCTAGTTTATTTCCTTATATGCTTTCTTCTAGTGTGTTTAATAAACCTTAAGAAAAAACAAAAAAATTAGTTGTAACTTTTAGCTAGTTTTAATTTCCATGCTTGTAGTAGTAATTAAAAAGAAAACCCAAAAAAAGATTTCATGTTCTTCTTTTGCTTGTTGGGAGCTTTCCCGTGTAAATAGTTTTATTTCTTTTCTTTTCTTTGGGGGTCGATAGGAGAAGACCATAATTAAATTGTTAAAGTGGCTCTTATATGCATTATGGTTGATCTAATAAAGAGCCCATATTACCTTGTCTTCTCTCTTGAATTGAATGCTTGTAGATTCCAGCTTAGTCCAATGCATGTGCACTATTATTATTATCCACACTATTCGGTCATGCAAGTGAAAGGCAATAATGATGATTATATGATGAACTTATTGAGATGAGAAAAGCTGGTATGAACTCAACCTCTCTTGTTTTTGTAAATATGACTAGTTCATCGTTCCTGACTCAGCCTATTATGAATAAACATGTTTGCAATGACAATTAGAGATTATAGCTGCTTATGCCATGCTTAATTAGCTAGGAGCTTATAATGGTTTACCTTGCATACCAACATGCTATTAAAATGGTTGTGATGTGGTATGATAGGGTGGTATCCTCTTTTGAACGATTCGAGTGGCTTGACTTGGCACATGTTCACGCATGTAGTTGAAACAAAATCAACATAGCCTCTACGATATTTATGTTCATGGTGCATTATATCCTACTCATGCTTGCATTCGGTGTTGATTAATTTTAATGCATGTTCATGACTGTTGTCGCTCTCTAGCTGGTCGCTTCCCAGTCTTTTTCTAGCATTCACCTGTACTAAGAGGGAATACTGCTTGTGTATCCAATCCCATAAACCCCAAAGTTATTCCATATGAGTCCATCATACCTACCTATATACGGTATCTACCTGCCGTTCCAAGTAAATTTGTATGTGCCAAACTCTAAACCTTCAAATAAACATTCTGTTTTGTATGCTCGAATAGCTCATGTATCAACTAGGGTTGTCCGTATCTTCCATGTTAGGCGGGTTATTCTCAAGAGGAGTGGACTCCGCTCCTCACTCACGAGAAAATGGCTGGTCACCGGGATGCCCAGTCCCATGCTTTATGCAAATCAAATCAAAATAATTGCAAACAAAACTCCCCCGGGACTATTGTTAGTTTGAGGCACTCGTTGTTTCGAGCAAGCCATAGATTGATGCTTGTTGGTGGAGGGGGAGTATAAACTTTACCATTCTGTTTGGGAACCGCCTATAATGTGTGTAGCATGGAAGATATCGCCATCTCTTGCTTGTTATGTTGACAATGGAAGTATACCGCTCAAAATATCATTCACCTGTATTTCAAAACCGAGCTCTGGCACCTCCTCAAATCCATGCTTCCCTCTGCGAAGGGCCTATCTATTTACTTTTATGTTGAGTCATCATGCTCTTATTAAAAAGCACCAGTTGGAGAGCACCACTGTCATTTGCATTCATTACTGTTAGTTTACATTGAGTATGACTTGACTGGATCTCTTTTACCATGAATTACAATGTCTAGTCAGTCCTTGATCTTTAAAGGTGCTCTGCATTTATGTTTTGCGGTCTCGGAAAGGGCTAGAGAGATACCATCTTGTTATATCATATTATGATTGTTTTGAGAAAGTGTTGTCATCCAAGATTTATTATTATTGCTCGCTAGTTGATTATGCCATTGATATGAGTAAACATGAGACCTAAGAGTTATTGTGAATATGGTTAGTTCATAATCTTTGCTGAAAACTTGAATGCTGGCTTTACATATTTACAACAACAAGAGCAAACATAGTTTGTAAAAGTTTTTCTTTATCACTTTCAGTTTATCAACTGAATTGCTTGAGGACAAGCAAAGGTTTAAGCTTGGGGGAGTTGATACGTCTCTGTCACATCTAATTCTCCAAACACTTTTGCCCTTGTTTTGGACTCTAACTTGCATGATTTGAATGGAACTAACCCGGACTGACGCTGTTTTCAGCAGAATTGCCATGGTGTTATTTATGTGCAGAAAAAAAGTTCTCGGAATGACCTGAAACTCCACGGAGATTATTTTTTGAAATAATAAAAAATACTGGCAAAGAATCAAGGCCAGGGGGCCACACCCTAGCCACGAGGGTGGGGGTGCACCTGCCCCCCTAGGCGCGCCCCCTGCCTCGTGGGCCCCCTAGAGCTCCTCCGGCCTCAACTCCAACTCTATATATTCGTGTTCGGGGAGAAAAAATAAAGAAGAAGGATTCATCGCATTTTGCGATACGGAGCCGCCGCCAAGCCCTAAACTCCCTCGAGAGGGCTGATCTGGAGTCCGTTCAGGGCTCCGGAGAGGGGAATCCGTCGCCATCGTCATCATGAGCCATCCTCCATCACCAATTTCATGATGCTCATTGCCGTGCGTGAGTTATTCCATCGTAGGCATGTTGGACGATGATGGGTTGGATGAGATTTATCATGTAATCGAGTTAGTTTTGTTAGGGTTTGATCCCTGGTATCCACTATGTTCTGAGATTGATGTTGCTATGACTTTGCTATGCTTAATGCTTGTCACTAGGGCCCGAGTGCCATGATTTCAGATCTGAACCTATTATGTTTTCATGAATATATGTGAGTTTGTGATCCTATCTTGCAAGTCCATAGTCACCTATTATGTGTTATGACCCGTTAACTCCGAAGTGACAATACTCGGGATACTTACTAGTGATGACCGTAGTTTGAGGAGTTCATGTATTCACTATGTGTTAATGCTTTGGTCCGGTACTCTATTAAAAGGAGGCCTTAATATCCCTTAGTTTCCAATAGGACCCCGCTGCCACGGGAGGGCAGGACAAAAGATGTCATGCAAGTTCTTTTCCATAAGCACGTATGACTATATTCGGAATACATGCCTACATTACATTGATGAATTGGAGCTAGTTCTGTGTCACCCTAGGTTATGACTGTTACATGATCGATCGCATCCGACATAATTCTCCATCACCGATCCAATGCCTACGAGCTTTCCATATATTGTTCTTCGCTTATTTACTTTTCCGTTGCCATTGTTACAATCACTACAAAACCCAAAAATATTACTTTTGCTATCGTTACCACTACTATCATATTACTTTGCTACTAAATACTTTGCTGCAGATATTAAGTTTCCAGGTGTGGTTGAATTGACAACTCAACTGCTAATTGACAACTCATCGATCCATTGCCTACGAGCTTTCCATATATTGTTCTTCGCTTATTTACTTTTCCGTTGCTATTGTTATCATCACTATAAAATTCCAAAAATATTAATTTTGCTATCGTTACCTTTTGCTATCGTTACCACTACTATCATATTACTTTGCTACTAAACACTTTGCTGCAGATATTAAGTTATCCAGGTGTGGTTGAATTGACAACTCAGCTGCTAATACTTGAGAATATTCTGTGACTCCCCTTGTGTCGAATCAATAAATCTAGGTTGAATACTCTACCCTCGAAAACTGTTGTGATCCCTTGTACTTGTGGGTTATCAAGACTATTTTTTAGCGCCGTTGCCGGGGAGCATAGCTCTATTCTTTGAGTCACTTGGGATTTACATCTGCTGGTCACTATGAAGAACTTGAAAGATCCAAGAACCAAAATTTATCCCTCAACTATGAGGGGAGGTAAGGAACTGCCATCTAGCTCTGCACTTGATTCACCTTCCATAGCCATTCCGAGATATATTGCCATGCAACTTCCATCATCATCATATACATGACTTGAGCATTCATTGTCATATTGCTTTGCATGATCGTAAGATAGCTAGCATGATGCTTTCATGGCTTGTCCGTTTTTATGTCATTGCTATGCTAGATCATTGCACATCCCGGTACACCGCCGGAGGCATTCATATAGAGTCATACTTTGTTCTAGACATCAAGTTGTAATATTGAGTTGTAAGTAAATAAAAGTGTGACGATCATCATTATTAGAGAATTGCCCAGTGAGGAAAGGATGATGGAGACTATGATTCCCCCACAAGTCGGGATGAGACTCCAGAATTAAAAAAAGAGGCCAAAGAAGCCCAAATAAAAAAAAGAGGCCAAAGAAGCCCACCAAAAAAATTGAGAGAAAAAGAAAGAAGGGGAAATGTTACTATCCCTTTACCACACTTGTGCTTCAGAGTAGCGCCATGTTCTTCATATAGAGAGTCTCTTGAGTTATCACTTTCGTATACTAGTGGGAATTTTCATTATAGAACTTGGCTTGTATATTCCGATCATGGGCGTCCTCAAATGCCCGAGGTCTTCATGAGCAAGCAAGTTGGATGCACACCCACTTAGTTTCCAGTTTGAGCGTTCATACACTTATAGCTCTTAGTGCATCCGTTGCATGGCAATCCCTACTAATCGCATTGACATCAACTGATGGGCATCTCCATGTTGGAAATATGCCCTAGAGGCAATAATAAAATGGTTATTATTATATTTCCTTGTTCATGATAATTATCTATTGTTCATGCTATAATTGTGTTATCCGGAAGTCGTAATACATGTGTTAATACATAGACCACAACATGTCCCGAGTGAGCCTCTAGTTGACTAGCTCGTTGATCAACAGATGGTTACGGTTTCCTGAAAATGGACATTGGATGTCATTGATAACGGGATCACATCATTAGGAGAATGATGTGATGGACAAGACCCAATCCTAAGCATAGCGCAAGATCGTGTAGTTCATCTGCTAAAGCTTTTCTAATGTCAATTATCCTTTCCTTAGACCATGAGATTGTGCAACTCCTGGATACTGTAGGAATACTTTAGGTGTGGCAAACGTCACAACATAACTGGGTGACTGTAAAGGTGCACTACGGGTATCTCTGAAAGTGTCTGTTGGGTTGGCACGAATCGAGACTGGGATTTGTCACTCCATATGACGGAGAGGTATCTCTGGGCCCACTCGGTAAGACATCATCGTAATGAGCTCAATGTGACTAAGGGTTGGTCACGGGATGATGTGCTACGCAACGAGTAAAGTGACTTGCCGGTAACGAGATTGAACGAGGTATTGGGATACCGACGATCGAATCTCGGGCAAGTAACGTACCGATTGACAAAGGGAATTGTATACGGGATTGCTTGAATCCTCGACATCGTGGTTCATCCGATGAGATCATCGTGGAACATGTGGGAGCCAACATGGGTATCCAGATCCCGCTGTTGGTTATTGGCCGAAGAGTTGTCTCGGTCATGTCTGCATGGTTCCCGAACCCGTAGGGTCTACACACTTAAGGTTCGATGACGCTAGGGTTATTAGGAAGATTTGTATGTGATTACCGAATGTTGTTCAGAGTCCCGGATGAGATCCCAGACGTCACGAGGAGTTCCGGAATAGTCCGGAGGTGAAGATTTATATATGGGAAGTCGTCATACGGTCACCGGAAATATTCAGGGGTATACCGGTATTGTACCGGGATCACCGGAGGGGTTCCGGGGGTCCACCGGGAGGGTCCACCTGCCGTGGAGGGCCTTATGGGATGTAGGTGGAAGGGAACCAGCCCCTAGTGGGCTGGCGCCATCCCCCTAGGGCCCATGCGCCTAGGGTTTGGGGGGAACTCTAAAGGGGGGCGCCCCCCTTGCTTGGGGGGCAAGCCCCCTCCCCCTTGGTCGCCGCCCCCCTCTAGATCTCATCTAGAGGGGCCGCCCCCTTCCCCCTTCTCCCTATAAATAGAGGGGCGAGGGGAGGGCTGCAAGACCACATCCAAGGCGCAGCCCCTCCCGTCCCCAACACCTCTCCTCCTCCGCGCGAGCTTGGTGAAGCCCTGTCAGAGAACTGCCACTCCATCACCACCACGCCGTCGTGCTGCTGTTGGAGCCTTCTTCCTCAACCTCTCCCTCCTCCTTGCTGGATCAAGGCGTGGGAGACGTCACTGGGTTGCACGTGTGTTGAACGTGGAGGCACCATTGTTTGGTGCTCAGATCGGATTCGACCGCGATCAGAATCGCTACGTGTACAACTCCTCCAACCGCATTCTTGCAACGCTTCCGACTCGCGATCTTCAAGGGTCTGAAGACGCACTCCCCTCTCGTTGCTAGTTACTCCATAGATTGATCTTGGTGATGCGTAGTTTTTATGCACGAGTAGAACACAAGTTGTTGTGGGCGTCGATTTTGTCAATTTACTTGCCGTTACTAGTCTTATCTTGATTCGGCGGCATCATGGGATGAAGCGGCCCGGACCGACCTTACACGTACGCTTACGTGAGACTGGTTCCAGCGACTAACATGCACTAGTTGCATAAGGTGGCTAGCGGGTGTCTGTCTCTCCCACTTTAGTCGGATCGGATTCGATGAAAAGGGTCCTTATGAAGGGTAAATAGAAATTGGCATATCACGTTGTGGTTTTGGCATAGGTAAGAAACGTTCTTGCTAGAAACCTATAGCAGCCACGTAAAAAAACTTGCAACAATAATTGGAGGACGTCTAACTTGTTTTTGCAGCATATGCCGTGTGATGTGATATGGCCAAAAGGTTGTGATGAATGATATATGTGATGTATGAGATTGATCATGTTCTTGTAATAGGAATCAGGACTTGCATGTCGATGAGTATGACAACCGGCAGGAGCCATAGGAGTTGTCTTAATTTATTTATGACCACTGTGTCAACATAAACGTCATGTAATTACTTTACTTTATTGCTAACCGTTAGCCATAGTAGTAGAAGTAATAGTTGGCGAGACAACTTCATGAAGACACGATGATGGAGATCATGATGATGGAGTTCATGGTGTCATGCCGGTGATAATGATGATCATGGAGCCCCGAAGATGGAGATCAAAAGGAGCAAAATGATATTGGCCATATCATGTCACTATTTGATTGCATGTGATGTTTATCATGTTTTACATCTTATTTGCTTAGAACGACGGTAGCATAAATAATATGATCCCTCACAATAATTTCAAGAAAGTGTTCCCCCTAACTGTGCACCTTTGCTAAGGTCCGTTGTTTCGAAGCACCACATGATGATTGGGTGTGATAGGTTCTAACGTTCGCATACAACGGGTGTAAGCCAGATTTACGCATGCAATACACTTAGGTTGACTTGACGAGCCTAGCATGTACAGACATGGCCTCGGAACATGGAAGACCAAAAGGTCGAACATGCACTACAAAAAAAGACACATCCGTGACATTTTGGGCCGAACGAATTTTTTTTCTGTCATACATATGACACTTCTATGGCGATAATTGTGACAAAACCCGGTATCATCATAGATGTGGTGGGCTCCTACTTCTATGACAAAAAATCATGACAGAAAATGGGCTTTTCGTCCTGCGCGGGCCGGAGACGCAGCTGCATGACATTCTTTGGGCCGTCCATGATGGAAAAAACCATGGTAGAAGCGAGGGGGAGGAAAATTTCGGGGAGTTCCCGGTTACGGTGGGTGGTCGGGGGGCGAGCGATGCGCGTTTCTCTCGTACACGTACGCGCGTGTGTGCGAGGCGTTGGCTCTAACTGAACCCGAGCGAGGCATTGGGCTCTAACTGAACCTGATCGATTGCACTGCAGGCTACGCGTTACTGAACCTGAGCGATCGATCGATGGCTGTTAACTGAACCCGATCGAGCGATTCCTTGGCTACTGCTGCTAACTGAAGCCGGTC
>NC_041382.1:117004300-117025848 GCF_002162155.2 Triticum dicoccoides
GTAGCGCTCCAACACAAGTCCGTTTCCTCCGTTTTGCGGTACGCCACACCCCTCCCGATCAACAGGACCCCCGTTTCGACCATAGGAGGTCCGTTTCCTCCGTTTTGCGGTACGCCACACCCCTCCCGATGAACAGGACCCCCGTTTCGACCGTAAGAGGTCCCTTTCCTCTGTTTTGCGGTACGCCAGACCCCTCCCGATGAACAGGATCCTGTTTCGAACATGGCCAGTCAAACACAAGGCCATTTCCTCCGTTCTGCGGTACGCCATGCCTCGTTTCCATCGCCTGTTCCGTCCAAGCCCTCCCGATGAACACGACGCATTCTGTTGTCTCCCCATGAACACGACGCATTCCGTTGCCTCCCCATGAACATGACGACGACGCTGTTTCTCCGTTCCGACCCAGCCATGTACACGAGCCCTGGCCGTACGTATGTGCGAGTAGGCGTTCGAGACCCCGCCCGTATGTATACATATGTGGTCGTATTTTCTTTCTTGCACCCTGGCCGCTGTACGTACGTGTAAATGCTACGTGCGCGCCTCTACTACGACACATGCGCGCCTCTACTACGACACGTGCACGCCTCTACATCGACCAGTATGTATATACACGTTCGCAACCAGAATGACAACGCTACGTACGCTTCAACCAGGTGGGTCCCGACTGTCAGGCACTTTCTTGCCTGCGAAGATGTAGCTGGTGGGTCCCAGCAGTCAGGGGGTGAATCGTTTTTTTTGCCCGGACGCACTTCCTTGCATGCGAAGATGTAGCTGGTGGGTCCCAGCAGTCAGGGGAAACGTTTTTTTCATGAAATACAGTGGCCCGTCTGTCAGGTGGAGGAATCATTATTTTCCACGTAATAAGGAGGCACTTCCTTGCTACGGCCGTGGACCCAGCTATCAGCCTCTCCATGTACAGTCCACGTCCGATGGAAGTTGTTCCTTGACCACGTTGACCACGCCGCGCCGAGTGCACCAGGGCGGTGGATGACGTTGAGGCCTAGGAAGGGGACGATACGGAGGCAGGGAAGACTCAGCAGTTGTTTCCCACACGGAGGGGAGTACGACTGTAGGAGGGTTTACTGGTTCGTCTGTTGTCGCCGGAGAATAACAGCAAGTGTGGGTGAGTAGAGGGATAGCTAGGCCAGCGATGGGAGTACGGTCGGGCGGTGAGGCCTGCGCGGCAGCACAGCCGGCCGCGAGGAGGAGGGAGCAGGCAGTCTCGCCGGCGCTTGTTTGAGCAGCTGGAGCAGGAAGAGTAGAGATTGAAGAAGCATGACGGCCGTTGGATGGACATCCAATAGTCAGTGCTTGTGCGACAACCTTTTTTAGGAAAGCCTCAAATCTGTGGAAAATAGTATACAACCCATCTGCCATTATTTCTAATAATTTACAACCCATTTACTAATTCTTAAGGTTTTTTTGGAGCCCATATTCTTTTTGTTAGCATTATAGCCCATATTGTGGCAACGGTTAAAAAATTATACGGAATTTTGCATATTTCGGTGCGGTCCGAACTGTTTTTAATCCCGAAATTTCGACTCACATTCAAACTAATTTTAAAAATAGATGTATATCAATATAAAATCAAACAAATTCTCCACGCATAAAAATTAATTTAATTTAAAATCTTGAAATGAAAAAAAGATATTTGAAACTAATTGTCGGTTTGATGTGTTTTAGAAATGTACAACCCATTGCTCATTACTGATGGGCCATTTTCTCGGCCAGCCGAATGAAAGCTCTCCTTGTCTTGAAAGATTTGCAGCCCAATAGGCCTGACAAAGCGACTTACTTGGCAAATCACAAAAAAACTGGGCTGTGGCCGTGGACCCAGCTGTTAGCCTCTCCACGTACAGTACTCTTCCGATGGTAGTCGTTCCTTGACCATGTTGACCACGCCACGCGGAGAGCACCACGGCTGTGGACGACGGCAAGGCCTAGGAAGGGGACGACGCGGCAGTGGAAGCCCGTGCGGAGAGGACTACGAGGGTTCACTGGTTCGGCTGCGGTGGGAATAGTAGGTGCAGTGATGCCTTTGCGGCAGCACAGCCGGCCACGGGAGGCAGGAGCATGTGGCACGACCGGCGCTGCTTTGGGAGGCTGGAGCAAGAAGACCAGAGGTTGAAGAAGCACTACGGCCGTTGGATGGACATCGTACGGTCATTGGAGCTAGATTTGTTCATATTGACTAAGTTGACAAAGCCCTTTGTCCCCGTCAACTTAGTAGGCCCACAAGTCAGCCTCCCATCAAGGTGGGTCCCAGCTAGCCGGGGGAGTATTCATTTTTTTGTGCGTAATAAGGAGGCACTTCCGGTGGGTCCGAGCTGACAGCGGGGGGAACGTTTTTTTCTCGAAATACGGTGGCCCGTCCGGTGGATCCCAGCAGTCAGGGGGAAACGGTTTTTTTCGCAAAATACTGGTGGCCCGTCCGGTGGGTCCCCACTGTTAGGTGGACGAATAATTATTTTCCACGTAATAAGGAGGCACTTCCTTGTGGCTGCCGTGGACTCAGCTGTCAGCCTCTCCGCGTACAGTACTCTTCCGATGGAAGTCGGTCATTGACCATGTTGACCACGCCGCGCCGAGAGCACTAGGGCGGCGGACGACGGTGAGGACTAGGAAGGGGACGACTCGGAGCCGGGGAAGACGCAGCAGTGGATGCCCACGCGAAGAGGAGTATGAGGGTTCACTGGTTCGGCTGCAGTGTGAGGCTGCTGTCGCCGCAGAATAACAGGGGGTGTGGGTGAGTAGAGGGATGGCCCTGCCAGCGATGGGAGTAGTAGGGGGCGGTGAGGCCTCCGCGGCATCACAACCGGCCACGGGAGGCAGGAGCACGCGGCACGACCGGCGCTGGTTTGGGCTGCTGGAGCAAGAAGACCAGAGGTTGAAGAAGCACTACGGCCGTTGGATGAACATCGTATGGTAACAGGAGCTAGAATCGTTCATATTGACTAAGTTGACAAAGCCCTCCATCCCCGTCAACTTGGTAGGACCACAAGTCAGCCTCCCACTATGCTGGGTTCCAGCTGGCAGGGGGAATATTCATTTTTTTGTGCGTAATAAGGAGGCACTTCCTTGCGTGCGAAGATAGCTGGTGGGTCCGACATGTCAACGGGGGGCACTTTATTTTGCGAAATACAGAGGCCCTTCCGGTGGGTCCCAGATGTCAGGTGGAGGAATCATTATTTTTGCACGTAATAAGGAGGCATTTCCTTGTGTGCAGCCGTGGACCCAGCTGTCAGCCTCTCCACGCACAATCTACTTCCGATGGTGTCGTTCGTTGACCATGTTGACCACCCCGCGCCGAGTGCATCCAAGCCGGTGGACGAGGCGAGGCCCCGGACAGCAACGAGCCGGAGATGGGAAGACGCGGGAGTAGAGTCACAAACAGAGAGGTGTACGAGGGTTAACTGGTTCTAGTTCGGTGTGGTTCGGCAGTCGGTGGAGAAGAACAGGAGGTGTGGAGGGGTGGAGGGATGGCCTGGCCAACAGTGGAGTAGCGCTTCATAGCGAAGCGTGCTAAGCAGAGCTGCTAGCAGCAGGAGGCGGGAGGTGGTCCCGGCGGCGCTGGAGGAAGAAGACGAGAGATTGAAGATGGATGCCGGTCGTTGGATGTAAATCCAATGGCTAACATGTCAGAATCATTTGTTGACTAAATTGACAACAACTTGCATTGGCTTCGACCTATTGGCCCACATTTCAGCCTCCAAAAATGTGGCACGTATTCAACCCATTTTTTCGGAATTTACAGTCTTTTTTTGCGTGGTAGAATTTACGGTCAATTTGATCTTGTTTTTGAATTACAGCCATTAGCTGGGCTGGGTGAACAAATAATGTAGCGTCCATGCGGCCCATTTATTTTATTTCCTAAAGTTACACCCATTTGCACTTTCACGAAATACACGATTTTGCTGGGCTTATTCTAATTATAATGTTGGGTTGGGCCAGCAATGTTATCAAAAAATAAAAAGGGGCTGAGCATTTTGTTATAAATATATTTAAATAATAAGTGATATTATTACATTCGTGCTTAAATTTACAGTTTTACCAAGCTTTATATAATAACATATAAAATATATTTTTTTAGAAAAATAGGGAGCATCTCCCCGGTTCCATTGCTGAGAACGAAACCACAACATATTCTGATACAGCAACTCAAAGAGCAGTTCGAAAGCAAAGGTAGAAAAGCTACAAACTAGGGGCGTGGATGAACAAGTTCTTTGAATAACACAAATCACCCGAGCGGTGCCAAAGGCAGAGCGGATAGAGCACTCAAATGACACAAGGAGGGTCCAGCGAAGCCTTCATGGTCTTCAGCCGAGGGGCCGTGTCAGCCTGCAGTGACCAGTAAGCAAGAGGAGACACCGGGATGGAAGGCATAGCATGGTGGATGTCCCTCTTTTTTGGCGCCAGGTGCCCATCATCTTCATCAGAGATCTTGAGACGAGCCCACGGGTCCAGCCCCAGAGCAGGTCGAGCCTTGTTCAGCCACAAGTGATCGCCAATGGTTTTGGAGGGATCTTGTTAGGGTTTCCATGAAGCTCATCAACTTATCCTTGTCCGATCCGGAGGAGAGAATCGCCCAGTTCCTCACCATGTTCCTGATCAACCTCAAGACCTGCGGAATGGAAATCCAGGAGGTGTTACTAAAAATCATAGCATTTCTACATTTCCAGAGGCACCAAAGGATAGCTGAGCTAACAGTGTTTAAAACTGAGCACTTTTTGGTAGCAAGCCAGAATCTGGCGACAGATTCGAAGGATGAGCCAATCTGACTAGAGAAATATTCCTCAATGTGGGCCCAGAGATTTTTAGCAACTATACATTCAAAAAATAGGTGAGAACAAGACTCTTGTTCCAAGCATTAAACACAATCAAGGGGTTTGATGATGTGTCTCTTCCTAAGGTTATGCCTAGTCATCAATTTGTTTTTGGAGAGAAGCCAGAGAAATACATGAATTTTATGGGGAACTCTTAATTTCCAGACAGCAGGGATAAACACGGGGTTGAACCCCTCTAAAGTTGATAACATGATAGAGGGAGCTGGAGGAATACTTCCCCTTATTGTCCAGCTGCCAAATCAGGGCATTCGGCTCGGCAGTAAAGGTAATGCTTTTGGCAATTTCCTCCAACTGAAACCATTGTTCCATGAGACTATCACTAAAGTTACTTCTAAAAGAGAGTTTTAGGCATTGACCGTCCCAAACTTCATCGACACTTTTGTTAAGCTCATTGAGGAACAGAGTAAATAGGCCAAAATTGGACTGCTAGGGGGGATGTGCCAAACCAAGTATCTTCCCAGAACCTGGTTCTGCTCCTATCCCCTATGTTCCTTCTGTAGCCACATTTCACAGCATGCATAATAGATTTTAATCCTTTCCAGAATCTAGAGGTCTTAGGGTTGGAGGAAGGGACAAAAATATTAGGTTTATTTCCTAGGTATTTATGGGCAATAAGAAGCTTCCAGGGTTTCAGGTCTTCCTCACAGAATCTTTTAATCCAAGACCCTAGAAGACAGATGTTAATTTCTTGGAGGTTAGGTATGCCTAGGCCTCCAAAATCTTTTTTCATAGAGACTAGGGCCCAATTAGCAAGGTGTAGCTTCCTATTTCCCTCAAAATCATTCCACAAGCAATGAGACATCTGAGAATTGATGAGGTTCACTGCCCATTTAGGGAACTTGAAGAAGGAGAGGAGATACACTGGAATGCTAGCCAAACAAGCTTGTATGAGGATCAATCTACCTCTGTAAGAGAGAAGTTTGCCCCTCCACCCAGCAATCCTTTTAATGATTTTATCCAGAAGGGGTTGGATATCCTCTCTCCTTAGTTTATCATAGTGGAGAGGGATACCTAGGTACTTAATGGGGAAGTTACCTGTATTACAGACTAGAATAGAGAGGAAGTCAGCTAACTCCTGATCATCCATGTTGATAGGGATGAGTTCACTTTTAGAGTAGTTGATTCTCATGCCTAAGACTTGTTCAAACCAGGTTAGAACAGTTTTCAGATTGCTAGCATGTGTGGAGTCATTGTCTAAGAAAAGGATTGTATCATCTGCATATTGAAGGCATATGATGCCACCAGGGCAGACCTCAGGACAGAGCCCTGCAATCAGACTATGATCAGCAGCTTTGCTCAACATTTTAGTAAGAACGTCCACTACTAAATTAAACAAAAACGGGGAGATGGGGTCACCTTGCCTAAGGCCTTTACCAGCAAGGAAAAAATCACTTTCACAGTTATTTAACTTGACCCCAACAAACCTCCCATGAGTAAGTTGCTGGATCCAACTCTCCTCTCTGAAAGGCTTGGAAAAGATCTAAGAGATCATTTTTCACCAAGTCCCAAAAATGCTGGTAAAACAAGAAGGGAATCCCATCAGGACCAGGAACCCCATCAGGATAAGAGCTAAAAATGGCTTCCTTCACCTCTGTCTCTGAAAAAGGGGCTTCTAGCAGCTCATTTTCAGCAGGAGAGACTTTTTCAGAAGCAGAGAAAAAAATTTGTAGAGAGAACCCAGAAGGGTTTTCTTTCTTAAACAGGTCATTGTAGAAGTCACTAGCCACTTTCAGCATCTCATCTACCTCAGTAACAAGGCCATTAGGGCCATCAAGGGAGTAAATGAGGGTTTTCGTCCTCCTCTGGTTAGCTACTGCATGGAAGTAAGCAGTATTTCTATCACTCTCCTTAATGTTCCTATCTCTAGACCTTTGTTTGGCTTTGATTTCTTCTTGAAGCCAAATTTTCTTGAGCTCTCCATGGACAAAGTTTAATATATTAGTCTCAGCCTTAGAGAGGTGAGTGGTTTCTGCCTTAATATCTAGAGAATCAAACTCAAGGAGGAGAAGCCTTTTGTCTCTTCTAAGATTAGCTTCCTCATTGGAGTTCCACCCTTTGGTAGTTCTTCTAAATCTCCTGGTTTTGATCTGCCAATTTTCTAGGGGGCAGCTACTCCTAGTAGGCTCATTCCAGATTTTCCTGACTAGCTCAGTAAAATCTTCTCTAAGCAACCACCACTTTTCAAATTTAAAACTATTGCTCTTTGGAGTTTTGTAAGACCAGAGTCCCAGAGCAAAGGAGTGTGGTCACTACCACATCTGGGCAGAGCTCTACAACTAGAAAGGGGAAAAACTATCTAATTCTGTGTCACAGAAAATTCTGTCAATGGTGGACATAATCCTGGAGTAGCACTTCCAACATATCTAGCAGAACTGTGGGTTTTCCTTCTGACAAGGCAATTCTCAACTTTATGGGTAACCATTTTGCAGATAAAACAACTCTTGGGCTTGACACATTTATCCAAATGATGTCCTGGTTCCCCACAGTTGTAGCAGATCACCTCAAAGTATGCCATAAGGCCTGAAGCAGGGGCAGGAGCAGTTTTCTGGATGTCCTATCTCTTCTTTTGCTGATTCTTGCCTTGAGATTTCCCACTGATCTGAGAGTCAGAACCACCAGCAGATTGATCTTGGGTAATTACAGGAGCCTGCCCAGATTGTGCCCCCATTTGGGGTGGAGGTGGGTTGTACCACTGCCCAACCGGCACTCCCCCCATTGTGATAGGGGAAATTCATCGGAGTTCCTGGTTCCTTCTCATCCTCCAGCCAGATGTTCTCTCTCAGGATGCAGAAATAACCACCAGACAGCTTAATTGAAGCAGATTGCAAGCCTAATTTCAATCTTCTGCAGGTTTTGGGGAGAGGTAAGGTAGGGGATCCACCTGCTCCGGCTCCGGTAGCATGCTGGTGGGTAGGAGTCCAGTCAAGCATTCCCATCTCGCAGCACGGCGTGGATCTCCTGAATTCACTTCTCCTTTCGCCCATCAAACGAACGCAATCGGCGCCTCACTGGGGTGGGGCATCCTGTGCTTCTCCGAGAAATCTCCTTCGAAGTAGATCCACAGGGCTAGATTCAGCAGCTCCCAATCCACATGATTCTTGCACATCCGAGCATACCTGCGCGAGTGAGAGAACGGATTCGGTCCCTCCTTGGCTTCCTCCCTCGCAGCTTCCTCCTTTGCTTCCCTCCATTCGCGCGTGCACTGGGTCCAGGAGAGAGCGTCGTCGCGGATCCGCATCGCCCGCTCCCTCCATCTCCTCCCTTGAGTCTCCCGCAGCACCGCCGGCGCGATGGAGTCGAGCGGCTGGAGCATCCGCAGGAAGGCTTTGTAGACATGTGGGAGATGCATCTTGTACATCTGCCTGTCTTCCAGCCATTCCCCTGTGGATATGGCTGGCGACTCCATGGGGCGCGCGAGCGGACTTGCTGAGGGGGGCAGGCACGCCCGAAGTCAGGAGGCGGGGGGTGGCAGCGAGATCTATGGCGGCGGCGAGGGTGGAGGTAGTGGCGGGGGCGGTGGCGAGGGTGGAGGTGGTGGCGGGGGCGAAGGGGATTGTGAGAGCGGTCATCTATTTACCAATTATGTGAACTAAACAGTCAACATATAAAATAATTTAAATATATATAATATAGTTAGAAGGGAAACATAAGTTGGACCTGGCGTTCCTATTCTTATATAGAAAAATAGAACAGACCTCTGCGTTTTCTTCAAAAAAAAAACATAAATTGGGTTGCCAAAAATAAAACCTCGGATGGGAGGTCCATAGGCCGGTCGATACATGACGGCCCTAAGAAAACACAAACAGTCATATGGACCTCCCATCCGAGGACGTGGGCTGCGCATGTTAAAAATGAAAGCCTAGACGGGGCAGCCCAAAACCACGTCCAACACTTGCCAAAACT
This sequence comes from Triticum dicoccoides, assembly GCF_002162155.2. Taxonomy (NCBI): domain Eukaryota; kingdom Viridiplantae; phylum Streptophyta; class Magnoliopsida; order Poales; family Poaceae; genus Triticum; species Triticum dicoccoides. The sequence continues at coordinate 117,013,048 of NC_041382.1, forward strand.
CCGTCCCTCGTTTTCTCTGTCTTCCGCACACTCGACATTGTGTGGGCATTTTGATTGTGCATCATATGAAGATGTGCTATGCATGAATGTTGATCAGCATGATGTTAACTGGCTGGTAGTTCCATTTTCGACCATGAATAAAACTTCCAACATGATGTTAACCCTGTTTGAAAAGGCCGTGTTAATATAAATGCTCTGCCTCTGAAAGTTGCAGTTTCTTATCTGAAACTGAACTTGCAGTTTCTTATCTAAAACTGAAACTTGCAGTTTCTTCTCTGAGAATCACATTGTCTGCACTTTTATACTCCTATGAAACTGCATTTTTAAGTGCCAAAAATAGATATCTAGAATTCATAAAATACTTCATATGCTCAATACTGCAAATCTGAAATTCAAAAGACATTCATATCTGAAAGTACTCTCAAAATACACAACACAAAACACAATTCACAACCTGCAAATACTGACAACCCTAAGCTCCTCCTGACAATTCACAACCTGCCCGACTATTGGGCTAGGGGGCAGCCCCCTCCTATTCCTCGGCGGCAGACAGCCGCCCCGTGAGACGATGTGAACGTTGAGGGAGACGATGGCATGGAAGCGTCATTGGGCCAACTGCTTTTCTCCTCTTGCAGTTGGGTTCGGTCGATGAAGACTCCACCGGCTCGCTCTGGCAGGACACCCTCACAAATGGCACCCTGTAGATGCTCGATCCTCCAATCTCTGGTGGATGCTCCATCTCGGATCGATACTCCCACCACCGCTCCCTCACGATCGGATTCGGTGAATCTATTTGCTACATGGCCCAGAGGAGCAGCTCTATGTACTCCGGTGCGACTCCCTCCGAGAGTATCGCCGCCTTTTCGCTCTGTTACAGATATTTGGCCATGGATGTCACCGTCGCCGCTAGTTGGTCCTTGTTGTCAAACCAAGACTGTATCTCCAACATCCTAGCTAGCTTCACAGGGTCGCCGTCTGCGATCCTCATGTATCGGTTGTACTCCTCCATCGATCTACTTCTCCACAACACCTTCACTCGGTGGCGGTGGTTTTTGAATGGAAGAGGAGAGGAGCAGTGCTGGTTTTGGATTAGAACGGGAGAGGAGCGACGCTGGTTTTGGACTGGAACAGGAGAGGAGGGGCAATGGTTTTGAAATGGAAGAGGAGAGGAGCGGCGCTGCATTTATATTGGAACAGGAGAGGAGCGGCGGTGGTTTAAGAGGAGAAGAGCGGAAGAGCGGCGGTGGTCTTGGAAGTATTTTTTTGTTGTTTCGCATATTTTGGGTCAAAGTTTGACCACGTACTATATTTGACAAGCAAAATGTGAATGCATGTCACCAAAAATTGTATCGATTGGTTCGTATCTGAATGTACTTTCAAATTGTACTCCCTCCATTTTTGTATACAAGGCCACAAACTCATATTGCAGGTACCAAGGTAAAAATCAATGCTATGTTTAAGTCAATGTTGCAAGCTAGCTTGTCACCTTGATTGTCGTGTTCATTAATGTGGTTTTTCTCTCCCAAGCACAACAAGCCAACCCTCTTACTCCTCATTGGTTGATTAATGTTGGGAATGCAAGCTAACCTTCTCACTCCCGCATGCACACAAGGGATATTAATGTCCTCGGGTGCTAGTACGAGGCAAACGCCATCAATTTTGCCTCGATTAATGTTAGTGGCCTTGTATAGTTGCAAATTGTAATTTTGATAGTGGCCTTGTATACAACGTATAACATATATTTTATGTGCAAAAATCATGGTCAATTATGACCCACAATAAAAGGGAAACTAGTTAATGTGGGGTCGCTTTCTTAATTGAAGGGTAAACTGATTTTGATTTTGATCCAGTCAGAGCGCGCCGGCCCTCTTGTCCAATCCTAAATCGCTTCCGCACGCTCCTCTCCCTCTTCTCCATTGCAAAACCACCTCCTCTCCTCTCCATCATCTCCATTCCAAAACCACCGTCTCGCCTCTCCCTCTTCTCTATTGCAAGACCATTGTCTCTCCTCCGTTTTCTAGACGCTTTGCTCCATGGCGCGGGCGCAATCCATGGATACAAAATTAGTATACTGTGTACTATTTAAAAGTCGAGGGCAGGGCTTTTCCTGCGCGGTAGGCGGCGAGGCAGTTCTGCCTAGTCGGTTCGACAGAGACGCGAGAAGACGAGGGAGTAGGCTGCTACAAACGTAGGGTTGTGTGATTTGACAGCGAGTTACTGCTGGACAGGTGGGGCCCCGTGATTTGACTTGCCATTATCATTTTAACTGCGGTGCTATGACCGGCGTGAGTCTCCCAGATTCCTGACCACCTCCATACAGGTGCCTCTCCCAATGCTCCACCATGTAGTAGAGGCTGGCTCTTGCATGAGAGCCCACTTCTCCACTTTTTCCTTGCCTCTCTTTCCTCCACATATACAAAAATGCCATGTAAAGTGCACTATTGTACTTACTTTTACTTGCTCCTACAGGTGCTTAAGCTTTCCACATAAGCATAAAGTCTGATGTGGCAAGTTAATCAAGAAGAGAGAGACTAGTTTGGTGACCCAAGGAAGAAATGGTGCTAAGCGCGTGTACCTAGGTGAAAAGACAATTTTGAGTCTATAGCTAATTAAATGAAGCAAACTTAGCAACACCATTTCATTGGAAGAGGTCACTCCTTGGCAAATGCAATAAATACATGCGCTTAGCACCGTTCTTCCTTGAGTACGAAGAAAGAGATAGAGAGGTGTAAAAAATACACTTATAGCCAACCTTGTTGTAGTATGAGTGACTAAGTGATGACTATGTATGACATGCCAACATCAGATAGCCTAACGCGCCGTGTTAAATCTCCAAGGGCGCAACCGCGCGAGCGACGCGATGGTCGTGGTAGGCGCGACCATGATACGGGCTACTGGCAGCGCTTGGATCTAAGATCAAATGGTCGCATGCTAAGTTGCTGAAAATTTGCAGAATAACCCTCCAGGATAGGATATTCACCCATAGGTCTAGAATCACGCAATGCAACCGTTCAATCTCAGATCCAAGGGCTCTCGGAAGCCCGTATCATGGGAGAATGGAAAGCCACTACCCTGCCGTTCGCACGCTGGCAGTTCGCTCCAACTCGTCCCTGCACGTCCTTCAATACTATGGCGGTTCGCTCCTAGTCATCCTGTCCATTCACATTATGGCAGTTCCACTAATCCTAACCCCCCTCCCAAATCCATGGCGTCCCAAATCTCCACGATCGACGGTGAGTACAAGGTTAGAACCATCACCGGCGATGAGTTCGACGTCATCTACACCCGTTCTTCCGCGACGGTGAAAGGATGCCTGTCTCGCTTCAGACGCATGTTTGAAGACTCAGATGATGAGTGGGTCGCTGGGCTAGATGTTGAGTACACCACAGTCCTGGGACGAGAGAAGGATCTAAAGGATGAAGAGAGGAAGAAGCCCGTCGTGATCCAGGTTTGCATGCACGACTTATGCTTGGTCTACCACATATGCCATGCTGACGTTGAGTGCCAGGATTTTAAGGACTTCCTTGAGAGCAACCTAGTCAAATTCGTTACTGTAGACTTTGGTAACGACAAAGAAGTCCTGCATCGGATAGGCCTCATTGTAGGCAACACCTTCGACCTCCAGAAGAATTGGCTGGTGTCCTCTCGTCAGCCTTCAATGATGACCCTGGCAGGAGCCATGGTTCATCCTTCATATGGTAAACTGGAGAAACCTCATTACACATTTCATCGTCATGCATGGCAGCGGAATTTACTAGATATAGACCACATCCACTACGCTGCAATGGATTTCTACCTTTGCTTCAATATCTACAAGGGTTGGATGAAGAGCAACAACCAAGTGTGAGATTCAAGCAAAGAAGTATCGGCCAAGAGGAACAGGGACAAGGACGAAGTCGAGGACGTGGACAAGGACTCCGAGTAAGGTGGCAGTGTCGTTGCTCATGGTGGTTCTAATGCAGTGTCTACTAGAATAGTTGCAAAGTTTAATTTCAAGTGTGCTTAATTTAATTTGAGGGTTGTGTTGTGCTAAGCCCCCAGCAGAACTATGTTATGTTTCTTCTCGTTACGTTAACTCTTCAGTACGTACATACTAGTATTTCTTACATTTCATCTTTTAGTTGGTATAGTACTACCACTCGTTTCTTCACATTATATATGTACGATATATATGGCCAACATCATATAGCCAGCAGTTTAGTTGTCAAATAATTTCAGGGTGCTTAGTTTTGTCAAAGAATTCCAGGATGCTTAGAGGGTGCTTGGATCCAAGGGACTTTTTTTGTCTGACTAAAAATAGTCTCTTTAAGAGGCTAAAGTTCCAAGCACCCCTGACTAAATAGGGGCTAAAACTAGTCTTGAGACTAATTTTTTTAGTCAGGGGTACCCCTACTAAAATGTGGATTAGTCCTCTATCTACTCATTTAACTCCTCTCCTTTAACATAGGCGAGTTCTGGATTGGAGGGTTTCGAGGATAATAAATGCTCATTAACTTGATTTTAGCCTTTTTAGTATTTGGATCCAAGCATGGGTGAGGCTAGCATGTTTTAGTCCCACTACTTTTAGTCATGGGACTAAAACGTATCCAAGCACCCTCTTAGTTTTATTTGAGTGGTGGGTTGTGCTGGACACCATTATTGCGACTAGCCTTTTTAATAGTACTATATGCATAATTTGGCGATGAGTGCTCTCTATATGTACCACCTTTTTTTAATTTCAAGTTTTGCTCCATGGCGCAATCCATCGATACTACTGATGTACAAAAGTATACATTTTTTAAAAGGCTAGAGGGCGGGGCAGTCTAGCTTGGTCGGTTTCACGAGAGGCGAGGGCCTTTGTGATTTGATGGCTCGTTACTGCTGGAAGGCGGGGCCTTGTGATTTGACTGCTCATATAAATGCGCCGACGACCTGATTGAGGAGGAGCAAAGAACCGTGTGGTATACTTAAGTTTTCCACTGGAGTAGTACTGCGACGGAAGAGCACGAAACACGGCGGCCCAGTGCCATATGGCGATAAAAATGATCTAATTTGTTAGTCATCTCATTGTTAGCATTGTTCTATTCATTCCCTCAAAAAAACATTGTTCTATTCATGCCTCGCAGAGAACGTGACACGTGCGGCGAAACACCCGAAGCAAAAGATGAAACACAGGAGCAAAAGAAGAAGGAAGATTATCACCCCAAATGATCTAATTCGCCGCGGAGTCGTAACTACTTCTTCATCGCCTCCACGACCTCCATCTCCTTGCGCGTCTCCTCCGCCATCTTCATTATTGTGTCCATGACGCGGCATTTCTCGACGCGAGCCTTCATCATCTGTTCCACGGCCATATTACGTACCTTGACAGCAACCGGGTGCTCAATGCGGAGCTTCGCCAACTCTTCCTTCTGTTCCATGGCGAGGGCCTGCAACATCTTCATCGAGGAACTACTATTCTCATGCAGCTTCTTCCAGCCGGCGTTCTTCTCCTTCAACAGGTCGATCTCGTGGTAGAGTTTCGCATTGTCCTCCCGAAGTCGCAGGATTTCGCCGGTCGCCTTCTTCTCCGAGGCAATGCTCTTCTTCAGCAGCATCACCAAGCCGGCGGTTAACCCCCCTGCTGATTGAGCTCAATGGGCATGTCGTCGAGGCTCTCCTTCAGCAACTCCATCAAGCCTTGGATGAACTCCTTCTGCTTATTGAGCTGATCGGGCATGCCGTCGAGGGATAACGACTCCAGCTCCGCCGGCTCGGCATGTTCGCCTCCGCGGCTAGGGCGCTCCTGGGAGCCACCGCCTACCCGTGGGAAATCTTTCGAGGTCTCTGCGTGGCGGCGAGCCCTCTCTTTTTTTCCGCAACCTTGGTTGCCGCTCCCTTGTTATGAGTAGTTCTTGACCTAGAGCTCTGCTCACCGGCCATGGCAAGGACGGACGAAGAAGAAGCACTTATGAGGAGGAAAGGTAGAGTGATTTTCGGTTAGGTAGTTCCCTTTTTTATAACCTAAGTACTAGCACTCGTACTAATACCTGCATAGTGGGAACATGCTCAGGTTTGGTACGTACAACTAGTAGGTGTGAGCAGGCTTTCTAATGTGATGGGAACAAGGTAAAGATTAATTGATGGTTTTGGTTTCGAGGCCCGAAACGGCTCCCGATGAGTTTAGCGGAACATAAATTTCAAGTACTACACTGCTCAAATGCGTAAATATTATGTTACTGTCAAAAATTGGCAAAAAATACGAAGGAGACCAATGGAAGTACTACTAGCAACCCACGATTTAACTACTCACATGCGCGCAGTGGAGTAATAATGTCTTTCTTCCGCCCTCACGTCCACTCAATTTGCATGCGCTGAATTAATTGACCATCAATGAAGTGAACGACTTTACACGCGTCAAATTATCACATGGGGTGGATCTTGGTACAAAATTGCATCCGCCCGTGTACCCGCGTGTGCGTGCGAGGAATGAGTGCGTGCATGGCGTGCGTGCACATCTTCGCTTCGTGCATGTACCGCCAGTATGGCCCAGGGAGGACGAGTACATTCTTTTGGAACCAGCACCACGTCATTGTGATCAATCCACGCAAGGAGGTCGCGACAACTCCTACACATGTGCCACGTGGCTTCATGAACTGTAAGAGAGACACTGTGTAGCGTGCCATTGGTATTCTAATTTATGTGTTTTGCACATACTCGAAGTACTAGTAAGGTACACATGCATTGCACGCATCAGGTTTTACAACCAAATTACGAATAAATACCACACTATAGCATGTAAGCTCTGAGTCATATATGCCTGATGTAGCCCTTCATTTAATACTTATAGTTCATCTCATTCAAATCAATTAGTTTTTATGAAAAAGCTAAGAACGCGGGAATAGGAAAAACATGGGATTATAGTGGAATGTTGTCTTGAATCCTACAAGATTGTACGAGTGTTTGATTGTGCATAGAAAAAACGCAGAATTCTTTCAAAGAGGTTTGAGTGGATGGGATGTTTCCTATGAAATCTAGTGCAAATGAATCATATGGAAAAATTCATATGGTTTACAATCCTACGAATCAAACAACCAAGATAGGAAAAATTCGTAATGATTAGAATCCTCCAAAATTCCTTTGAGAATCCTTTGAATCAAAGAAGCCCTTAATCTATTTTATGATTCATGGAATTATGCGTTGTAAAGCATAAACTAAAAACAAATAATAGCAATTCAACTAGAAAAAAGTTTGGGCAGTTATGATACGGAAGATTCTAGAACAAAAGAGAACCACTGTTGTTTTGAGGTTTGTGCATTATGCTTAAGTTCAACCATGGAGTCTGCTAGATTGTACATGTGGCAAAATCCGGTGGGGGGGGGGCTAGAAGATGGTGTGAGGGGCTGAGTGGAGGGAGACTATGAAGGAATGCACAAGTGCGAGATCGATATTTAGAGAGAGGGCGAACACGTGCGCTGATGCATGCAGTGGCGGAGCCATGAAAAATAAATGAGCTAGGGGGCCAAGCATTGCTAATCCTTTACGAGGAGGGTCAATTCATGAACTTAAACCATTTTTAGCAGCAATTGTCTAATGATCACATTCATATTAGCCTTGATATATAGTGATGTTAGGGGGGAGGGGGGTAGGGCCCTTACTGCCCCCTGTCTTCGCCATTATGCACGCGTCTGAGAGATGAAGCGGAAGGCATGGATGATGAGAGGGGGAAGTTGGATACATAATTAATGTGGGTGTATTAGCTATATATGTTAATCCTATATATAGAGGTATAGATTGATCGATGTGGACGTGGGAAAGAGGGTGAGACCTCACTGGATATATCGATTGATCGGTTTGTGTGGAAAACTATGAAAGGCCTAGCTATATACACACATACATAGAGGATCATCGATCGTTGCGCATGCACGCGTGAGAGATAAAGAATGCCCGATATGATGGAGAGGGGGATGTGTGTTGGTGTGTGCCTTCATGGGAGACTGACCTGAAGAAAAATATTGCATGCGTGCGATGGATAATGCTGACTGGTAGTGTGTGTGCATGCATGCACGAGAGAAAGTTAGTGGTACAATTATAAAGAGAAGACTACTGTGTGGGTGTAAAAGAATAGCTGAATAGGTGAGGTCACAATCAATGTAAAGTTGAATTCAAATATTTGAATAAGAGATCGTGATGTTTGAAACCCATGCATGCATGAATATAACGGAGATCTGCGCGGTGTGGTTTGGAAACGAACATGTTGTAATGTATACACATTGAACAAGGTCAGACTGATTTGAATTTGAGATACCGATGGCAGACATCATTTGGCCACGTCGCATCCGTGCATGGACACACTATTCTAATTGGAGATGATGGGCGGCTTTTGCATCACATATCTATATCTATGCCCCTATATATATATATATATATATATATTATTATATATTTTTTTTATATTGTGTGCGGGTAACTTTAACTTTGAAAGATGGTCGTTGGATGTGGCGAATCCGATGGTCCAAAGATGGCAAATTTGAGCACTACTGGTCATTGGATATCATCTAGATTCCACCAGATTTCGCCACATGTATAATCTAGAAGACTCCATGGTTAAACTTAAGCATAATGCACAAACATCAAAACACAAGCACTTCTTATTTGTTCTAGAATCTTCTGTATCAGAATTGCCCAAATGTTTTTCTACATGATTTGCCATTATTTGTTTTTTACTTTATGTCTTACGAAGCACAATTCCATGAATCTTAAAATAGATTAGCTTTCTTGTAAAAACTAGATGATTTTGAATGAAATGAACTATAAGAATTAAACGAACATCTACATCATGCATATATGACTCAAATCTTGCATGTTATAATGTGGTATTTATTCATAATTTGGTTGCCAAATCTCATGCATGCAATGCACGTGTACCTTACTCTAGTCTAAATGGTGTTTGTGTGTGTGTTGAGGTGCAAATTGTCTTTTTTGGTACGCGTTAAGCTTGTTCTTCCGAAATTTCAAGCCGCGCCTTGTTATGCTGAAAATTCAAGCTAGCGTCTCTGTCTATCAGGCTGCGAAACTCCCGCCTCTTCAACCCGCGCTTTGTTAGCCCGTAATATTTAAGATATATCTTTGTCTCGTTGTGCTCCGACAACTCCCTCCATCTCAACCCGCGCCTTGCTATTCCGAAATTACAACGCGCACGAAAACTCCCACCTCCTGTGAAATCCCGACACGCGAAATGCCCGTGGTACCCCTGAACCAAAAGAAACGCCTCAAATGGGTGGGGGTACTTTCGTAACTTACCCCACATTTCGGACAAGTGCGTCTCTAAGCCATGGTTCCCCACTGCCATCCCATCTGCCCACCCATTCGTACACCGAGGCCGCGAAAACCCGTGACGAAACCCGACACCCTGCTCCGTCCGCCACCTAGCCAGAGCCTCTTCCCCGACGACGTCGTCCACAGCAACACCTCGACGTCCCTCATCCACCATACCGGATGAGGATCCGTCGTTGATCTCATTGTCCCGCCGGTTCAGCCACACCGTCCTCCACCTCCAAGGAGCTGCCCCGATGTTCCCCTCGTCTTTCGCGCCACCTCCATTCCCACACCGCCGTCTTCACCTGCACCACCGGAAGAGCATCATCATCACCATTTCCTTGCATGAAGCCGCGGCCTAATCAGCGCCACCAAAGAGGTTGTACACTAATCGCTGCATTTTCTTCTTGATTCGATCTCACGGTGCTGCCGGCGCTCGGTCCCGAGCCGACATGGCACAGCTCCATCCATGGCGGCGTCGCCGACCACTTCCTCTACGGCGTCGCTCCCTCGGCGGCGATGTCCACATTAGTAGGACATGCTGCTGCTTTAGCTCTCGCTCGCGCTGCTGCTCTGCTCTTTCTCTCGGTCCCCTGCCTGGTCTGCTCTTGCTATTGCTCTTGCTCGTGCTGCTGCTCTCGCTCTTGCTCTTGCTTGCGATGCTGCTCCGATTTAGCTACACTTCACTCCGATGCCGCCGGGGTGAAGGAAGAACCAGCCGCAGCGGGGAGGGGGGCTCGCCGGAGAGGTACCCCACCATCTATCTTAGGGTTCAGGATGGGAGCGGTGGTCGCCGGCGGTGGCGGGTCGTTGGCGGGGCGGTGGCGTGGGGATCGCCGGAGAAAAAGCTCGGCACGGGGGGGGGCCTAGAGGGATGGCTAGGGCGGCGGCGGACCGGTGGTGGGGAGTGTTTTTGGGGCGGGCGGGGCGGCGCACCGCCGGCCGCGGGCGGCGGGGGCTGCTGTTTGGCCGGCTTAGGGGGGTGGAGGTTGAAGATGAGCCGCAGGCCCTTGATTTTGTATCCAACAGCTGCAAAATCGACTGACCAGAGATGAAAAAGTCAGTCGACCGACATGTAGCCTCACCTTGCTAGTGCGTTCAGTTTTGACAGCAAAATTCAGTTTCGACAGCAAAATTCAGTTTCGACAGTTAAGTTCAGTTTCGACAGTTAAGTTCAGTTTCGACAGTTAAATTCAGTATTTTACATCTAGCACTTTGTGGTTATGTATTTTACGTAATGTATTGGAGATGCTATTAGAATTTCACTCAGGTTAACATTGTTCGTTGTCTCTCTTGTCCTGCTTCAGCCTCGGCATCGTACAACTCATCGGAGCTGCTCCAACGACGAAACCCTCCATCACAGCGGAGCAGTACCTTGGGCTCCATCTCCAGACGCCTAAGATCTTCTTCCCCTCCTCTGACAGCCAAGTCAGCCGGAGCATCCTCACCGGCCAACCCAATCACGCTGAGATTGACATGGCTTCGCCAAAGAGGTTGTACACTTGTTGCATCTCTTTTTTACTCTACATGTTATATATATTGTCCACTGAGCACTCGTAGTAACGGGAAATACGATTATTTTATCCTACTATATGACAAGCAGTGAGGTACCAGGCAACTTAGCTATCCATGATGGACTCTCTTGAACGCCATCATTATTTATCTCTGCGCGTTTGAGCTGTGCATTTGTCGACGGGCCTGGGAGTTGAGCTAGTATGGCAGTGGCCTGGGTCCAAAGTAATAGAAGTAGCACAAAAACATTTTTTAGTGTAGGATTTTCCTTGCTCACGCCTGCCTACTAGAATCGCCAGTGCTTGAAAGGAAAAGTGAATGAAAAACATCGGAATTGGAAAGTTTCCTATGGTACTACTTTTCATGAATTTGGTGCAAAGTAATGGAGCAAAGGAAAATTGTAGGATTTGTTCTTTTAGTGTCTCCTTGAAATAAAAACCGTAGGAATTCTAATTTCCACTTCTCCTCCTTTTCATATTCCTATTCATCAAGCACAAGACTAAGAGATAGTAGCATAATAGCATTATAACCGTACATTTTGTTGTGGTTTGACTTAATCTCACCATGCTTTTTTCATCCTGTGATCTTCCAATTGTTGTGAATCAAACACCCAGATTGGCAGAAATCCCGTGTTTTTAAATTCTCTGTTTTGCACGTGCATTCCTATCCTATTCCTGTCTATTTCCTATCCCTGCATTGTTAGAATCCTCAAATTCAAACAAGCCCTTACTCAATTACTTCTGTTACAGATATGTGTCAAAGAAAACCTTGTGTGGTTTGTCCTGCTCCTATGGCGATGTGTTCCACTCCAGCTCAGCTGCTCCAACGATGGAAGGGTTCACCACAGCAGGGATCCACTCTCCAGACTGTCTTTCGCCGCCTCAGATCTTCTTCCCCGCCGCCGGCAGCCACGGCAACTGCATTACCATCATCAACTGAGCAGATGACCTTGAGGACTACACGGGTCCGCAAGAGAGGTCGCACTCTTCCATGTCTGCTTATGTTATGCGTCGCTTAATATGATGACATGCTACATTATCATCGTGTTCACCTATTAGACTCCGAGTCAGGTCCAAACTAATGCTGAAACTTGAGTTTTTAAATGGTTGTGGGGTACATATTGGGGCAGCAATCAGTACTATATGTCTACTATCTGGTTAATCTCCGGTGTCTACTATGAGTTTCATGTTGGGTGCAAACAAACATTAAAGGAGCCATTATCTGTATTTTTTAACTAAAGCTATTATCTGCCTGCTATCATTGGTTTTGGGTCTATCCACAGTTTTCTACCATCACTCTGGATTTTTGCATGCACTCCTTACATAATCTCACTATGTTTTATTCCTATGCATGCCAGTTATTGTACACAATGGAACTGATCATGTAGAGCAAAAGAGATGAGCCTTGCGTGGCAATAAAATTTCATGCAGACGTAGTTCCATGGTGGGCGCAAAGGCATCCCCCCTCCACCCATTTCGGATCGTAATCAAGAGGAAGATAACTGTTATGAGGGGGATTCAGAAGGAGAAGACCACTCCTATTTACCCCATGAGGTCTTCGCTCTAACTTGGCATGCTGATGTTGGTAATATCATGCATATGGTGCCTTGCATTGCTTACTGTATACATTAAAGATGTCATCTGCTTAGTTTAGACATGCTTCGTGTCAATGCCATATGTTTAGTTTCTTTATCGTATATGTGAATCATGCGATGCCATCTTGTCTAGCCAGGCATCATATATTTGAATTTTGCAATGCCACCCTGGTTAGCCAGTCATCTTATATGTGAATTATATCATGCCATCATTTTTTATTACGTGTTAAATTTGTCAACAATTTTAGTACATTCAATTACTCTTCCTGTGCATTAGCCATTTGGCACGGTCATGGAAAAATCTGGAGTGGAAACAAGGTCTTCAGAGCAGACAATGCTATCTGACGAAGCGCATGTCTTGCTGGTTACCGATAGCTCCTTAGAGGAGGATTCAGAGACAAATGACCAGTCATATCCCC
>NC_041382.1:117026005-117179888 GCF_002162155.2 Triticum dicoccoides
GTTGCCATATCGTGCGTATGGTATCTTGCATTGCTATGTCATTTGCTTAGTTTAGACATGCTTTGTGTGAATGCCACCTGTTTAGTGTCTAATTACCATATATGTGAATTATGCAATGCCATCTTGTTGCAAGACATTATATATGTGAATTATGCAATGTTATCTTGTTGCAAGGCATTATGCATGTATGTGAATTATGCAATGCCATGCTGTTTAGGCAAGCGTCATATATGTGAATTATATCATGCCGTCCTTTTTTGCATTTCTCATTGCTTTTGTCGACAATGTTTGTATATTCAACTGCTCTTCCTGTGCATCAGCCATTTGAATTGGTGATGAAGAAATCTCGAGTGAAAACAAGGTCTTCAGAGCAGACAATGCTACCTGCTGAAGCAGATATCTTGCTGGTTACAGATAGCTCTTCAGAGGAGGATTCAGAGGCAGATGACTAGTCCTATTATCCCCCCTGAGGTGTATGCTCAAACTTGGCAGGGTTATATTACTCATATAATGCATATGTTGTATTGCAATGCTTAGTTTTTACATAATATACACAATATTGAATACCATCTCCTTAGTTGACACATCATATATGCCATTGCCCTCTGCTCACTTCCTTAGTATATAAATCATATATTTGAATTATGTCATGCCATGATGTTTACATAGACAACATGTATCAGAATTATGGCATGCCAACCCATTTTCTAAAGACAAAATATAGTTATATCATCTCATCATGTTTACATAGTCATCATATTTAAATTATGTCATTCTATCCGTGAATTATATCATGCCGTCATGTTTCCATCGACGGCATGTTTGTGATTTATGGCATCCCAACCACTTTAATAGACACATCGTATAGTTATATCATGTCATCCTGTTTACATAGTCATCATATTTTGAAGTATGTCATTCTATCCTGTTTAGTTAGCCATCATACATGTGAAATTGTGTCATGCTATCCTGTTTAATTAGCCATCATATATGTGAAATTATGTCTTGCTATTCTGTTTGCTTAGACAACATAAATGTGAATTATTTCATGCCCTATTTTCTTCCCTACTATCCATTGCACTTGTCTATCTTACAATGTCTGTACATTCAATTACTTTTCTTGTTTATTAGCCATTTCAATTGGAGGGAGTGATGGCAGTATCTGTGGGAGTAAAACACCATATTCGGAAAAGATCGTGCTACCTGTCGATGTAGATAGAACCACGGTTGTACTTGCCCAAGAACCAGCCCCACCACACATAACCCACACTCATGCATATTGTACCCCTACCCAGTTGGACAGAGAACCAGCTACACCCCTTCTAACCCCAACCCCAGCAGATAGACACCCAGTTCCCGTTGACACAACACCGTCTCCACCACAGAGCACCCAAACACGAGCAGTTAGTAAGGCAACTGCAGTGCCCATATCACGAGGATCACCACTCCAAACCCGAAGTCAACGCTTAAAGCAGAAGAAGAATTGTTCTCAGGTCAGATTCCGTAGCTATGGTTCATACTACGTTGCTCTTGCATCACTGTATTTACTGATACCAACTAATTTCAAATTTGAAGGATGCAATTGAAACTCCAATGGTGCAACAGGTATGTTTTAAACCTGTTTCTTCAACGTGTTTGGCTATTTGCTGTTGTAACTTGCTCTATGTTGATTTCAGTTTCAATTGAATAAACAGTTATGTTCTCATGCCATGCACATTACAAGTGTTTTTATTGTTGTGTAGTTTCCCACACTTATATTCTTTCTAAGCTGCTTTGTCTTAAATAGATATGATTCCAATTGTATCTATATTGATTTGGCAACATAAACTAGAATGATATAGACCATACAGTGACCATACTACATAGATATATGTTTGTTTCATGCTCTTATCCTGTCCACCTTACCACTGAACTAGTTTACCAAAATGACTTTCATATACTACATTGTAAACCTGAGATGTGTTTGTTTGTTTCTCTTTTAGAACGCGGATAAAATATTGGAGAAGAGTACCCTGTTATGCAATGGTAAAGGAAGTAATGCAGATAAGGTTCAAGATAGTGAGACATCCCTGTTGGTCTCCAAGAAAGCTGATAAAAACTATATTGGAGACACTCAGACAACCCCAAAATCTTGTCTTGATGTAGAGTTTGAGTTACTGGCTACCACTGCTGGCACCAGCTCTTCGAACTCATTGCTTGAATCAGTTCGGCTTCTTGAGTCTCAACTTCAAGTTGAAAGACATCGATCAGATGTTATGAGATAGGAAGCCGAAGGACTGAGGAAGTCCCTGCAGAATTCAGATGCATACTTTCTGGTGCAACAGCAAGCGCTGGAGGACTTAAGCGCCAAACAAGAGAAACTTAATAAGCTTGCTAAGCATCTTGCCAGCATTATGGGTACCCAGGATATTGTTTCTTGAGCTCTTCTGAAGTGGTTTCAGTTCTGGACTTGTTTTGTTGCGGCGTTTATATGCTGCTGTGTTCCCTATATTTGCACTGGTGGCGAACTTTGATGCCTAGTGGATGTAATATGTGTAACAGCCGTGATAGCCTAGTGTAAGTTGCTTGCTTATTTATTTCCTTGTTGTCTTGTTTATTTGTTTGCTTGTAGTCAGTGCAGTTCTTTTTCCGTGGTTTGCTAGTGGTTGCAATAACCTATTTTTTAAAACTAGGCCACAATAACCGTGGGCTAATATTTACTGTAGTGACACTGGGCCTCCTACGGGCCGTAGAAACAGTGGGCCTTCTACGGGCCGTAGAAACAGTGGGCCTTCTACGGGCCGTAGAAACAGTGGGCCGTCTACGGTCCGTAGAAACAATGGGCCTTCTATGGGCCGTATCATCGATGGGCCTTCTACGGGCCGTATCATCAATGGGCCTTATACGGGCCGTATGATCGATTGGCCAAACATGGGCCAAACAGAACGCATTCTGGCCGTAAACGGGCTAGAGTTGGAATTGTCCGTTCATGGGCCGACCATAACGGGCCATCGTTAATAGGTCGTATTTGATGACGCTATGAAAACGGCCCAACGTATTAACGGACCACAAACGGGCCGACTGTAACCACGGGCTAAATTTGGCCCACAAGCAGAAAATGACAGTAACGGGCCGTAAGTAAACGAATGCTGGAAATGAGCCCAAGAATAAATGGGCTCTGAAAGGCCGAAAGATAACATGGGCTGGAGACGGCCCAACGGAATAGCGGGCCGTTAATGGGTATAAAGTGATACACTATTCATTATGGGCCAGTTTCACCACGGGCCATTAATGGGTGTAAAGTGATACATTGTTCATTACGGGCCAGTTTCAGCACGGGCCACTAATGGACCAAGAGTTACAAAGGGCCTCATATGGGCCGAAAGACGTCATGGGCTATACATGGGCCAGAAGTGAAAACGGGCTGGAATCATATTGGACGGCCCAGATGACGCTACTGGGCCTAATTCGGATAGGGCATAACGGGCCTTGGGTTAGCGGGCTGTAAATGGGCTATATGCGAACAGGCTGTTAACAGGCTTTCCATGGGCCGGCCCGCCAGCTTTTGACCAAGTCAATGGGGCCGGCCTTTTCACAGGAATGGGCCACTGTTGGGCTGTGCCACGTGTCGACGTATCATATGCGCCTTCTGTCCAGTGAGTGGATGACATCTGTCCGAACGATGAGCCGACACGTGTTTCCTCTAGCCAATGATGATATTACACGTGGAAAATCCCCATTGGTCGGGGCTGTTAACGGGTTATCAGATCCAAAACCCGACCTGATAGCTTAACGGCGTTCCGTTGCGGTGGATGCCATGTGTCGGTCACCCTTGATGAAAGCACTTCTGTGACGCGCGATTTATTGTCATGGAAGTGGACACTTCCGTGATGATAATTTTGGTAATGTCATGGAATTTCTACGACAGCACAGGTATGACTATCTTGATTCTGTCATAAATTTGTCATGGATGTACATGCATGACAAAAAAGCGACCTACTATGACAAACACGTATCATCACGGAAGTGTATTTTTTTTGTAGTGATGAGTCGTATAGAAGATACGATCAACATGAAGATGTTCACCGATGATGACTAGTCCGTATCATGTGATGATCGGACACGGCCTAGTTAAATCGGATCATGTATCACTTAGATGACTTGAGGGATGACTATCTGAGTGGGAGTTCATTAAATAATTTGATTATATGAACTTAATTATCATGAACATAGTCTAAAATTCTTTGCAATATGTCTTGTAGATCAAATGGCCCACGCTAATGTTGCCCTCAACTTCAACACGTTCCTAGAGAAAACCAAGCTGAAAGACGATGGCAACAACTACACGGACTGGGTCCGTAACCTAAGGATTATCCTCATAGCTGCCAGGAAAGCATATGTCCTTGATGCACCGCTAGGTGAAGCATCCGTTTTCCTAGCAGAACAAGACATTATGAACGCTTGGCAGACGCGTAGTGATGATTACTCCCTGGTTCAGTGCGGCATGCTTTACAGCTTAGAACCGGGGCTCCAAAAGCATTTTGAGCAACACAGAGCATATGAGATGTTCCAAGAGCTGAAAATGGTTTTCCAAGCTCATGCCCGGGTCGAGAGATATGAAGTCTCCAACAAGTTCTACAGTTGTAAGATGGAGGAGAATAGTTCCGTCAGCGAGCACATACTCAAAATGTCTGGGTTGCACAACCGTTTGTCTCAGCTGGGAGTTAATCTCCCGAATGATGCGGTCGTTGACAGAATCCTCAGTCCCTCCCACCTAGCTACAAGAGCTTTGTGACGAACTTCAATATGCAGGGGATGGAAAAGACCATTCCTGAGGTATATTCAATGCTGAAATCAGCGGGGGTGGAAATCAAAAAGGAACATCAAGTGTTGATGGTGAATAAAACCACTAAGTTCAAGAAAGGCAAGGGTAAAAAGAACTTCAAGAAGGACGGCAAGGGAGTTGCCGCGCCCGGTAAGCAAGCTGTCGGGAAGAAGCCAAAGAATGGACCCAAGCCTGAGACTGAGTGCTTTTATTGCAAGGGAAACGGTCACTGGAAGCGAAACTGCCCCAAGTACTTAGCGGATAAGAAGGCCGGCAATGCCAAAGGTATACGTGATATACATGTTATTGATGTGTACCTAACCAGCGCTCGTAGTAGCTCCTGGGTATTTGATACTGGTGCAGTTGCTCATATTTGTAACTCAAAATAGGAACTGCGGAATAAACGGAGACTGGCGAAGGATGAGGTGACGATGCGCGTCGGGAATGGTTCCAAGGTCGATGTGATTGCCGTCGGCACGCTGCCTCTACATTTATCTATGGGATTAGTTTTAAACCTCAATAATTGTTATTTAGTACCAGCTTTGAGCATGAACATTGTATTTGGATCTCGTTTAATGCGAGATGGCTACTCATTTAAATCTGAGAATAATGGTTGTTCTATTTATATGAGAGACATATTTTATGGTCATGCCCCGTTGATCAATGGTTTATTCTTATTTAATATCGAACGTGATGTTACACATATTCATAGTGTGAATGCTAAAAGATGTAAGGTTGATAATGATAGTTCCACATACTTGTGGCACTGCCGCCTTGGTCGCATTAGTGTCAAACGCATGAAGAAACTCCATGCAGATGGACTTTTGGAGTCTCTTGATTATGAATCATTTGACACATGCGAACCATGCCTCATGGGCAAAATGACCAAGACTCCGTTCTCCGGAACAATGGAGCGAGCAACCAACTTATTGGAAATCATACATACTGATGTGTGCGGTCCAATGAGTGTTGAGGCTCGCGGTGGCTATCGTTATGTTCTCACCCTCACTGATGACTTGAGTAGATATGGGTATGTCTACTTAATGAAACACAAGTCTGAGACCTTTGAAAAGTTCAAGGAATTTCAGAGTGAGGTTGAGAATCAACATGACAGGAAAATCAAGTTCTTACGATCAGATCGTGGGGGGGATATTTGAGTCACGAATTTGGCACGCACTTAAGAAAATGCGGAATTGTTTCACAACTCACACCGCCTGGAACGCCTCAGCGTAATGGTGTGTCCGAACGTCGTAATCGCACTCTATTGGATATGGTACGATCTATGATGTCTCTTACCGATCTACCACTGTCATTTTGGGGTTATGCTATAGAGACTGCCGCATTCACTTTAAATAGGGCTCCGTCGAAATCCGTTGAGACGACTCCGTATGAATTGTGGTTTGGTAAGAGACCTAAGTTGTCGTTTCTAAAAGTTTGGGGATGCGATGCTTATGTCAAGAAACTTCAACCTGAAAAGCTCGAACACAAATCGGAAAAATGCGTCTTCATAGGATACCCTAAAGAAACTATTGGGTATACCTTCTACCTCATATCCGAAGGCAAGATCTTTGTTGCCAAGAATGGATCCTTTCTAGAGAAAGAGTTTCTCTCGAAAGAAGCAAGTGGGAGGAAAGTAGAACTTGATGAAGTATTGCCTCTTGAGCCGGAGAGTGGCGCAACTCAAGAAAATGTTCCTAAGGTGCCTGCACCGACTAGAGAGGAAGTTAATGATGATGATCATGAAACTTCAGATCAAGTTGCTACTGAACTTCGTAGGTCCACAAGGACACGTTCCGCACCAGAGTGGTACGGCAACCCTGTCCTGGAAATCATGTTGTTAGACAATGGTGAACCTTCGAACTATGAAGAAGCGATGGCGGGCCCAGATTCCGACAAATGGCTGGAAGCCATGAAATCCGAGATAGGATCCATGTATGAAAACGAAGTATGGACTTTGACTGACTTGCCTGATGATCGGCGAGCCATAGGAAATAAATGGATCTTTAAGAAGAAGACGGACACGGATGGTAATGTGACCATCTATAAGGCCCGGCTTGTCGCTAAGCGTTATCGACAAGTTCAAGGGGTTGACTACGATGAGACTTTCTCACCCGTAGAGAAGCTGAAGTCCGTCCGAACCATGTTAGCAATTGCCGCATTCTATGATTATGAGATATGGCAAATGGACGTTAAAACGACATTCCTTAATGGTTTCCTTAAGGAAGAATTGTATATGATGCAGCCGGAAGGTTTTGTCAATCCTAAGAATGCTGACAAGGTGTGCAAGCTCCAACGCTCAATCTATGGGCTGGTGCAAGCCTCTCGGAGTTGGAACATTTGATTTGATGAGAAGATCAAAGCGTTTGCGTTTACGCAGACTTATGGAGAAGCCTGTGTTTATAAGAAAGTGAGTGGGAGCTCTTGTAACACCCTCGATGCGGCTATATCTCCCACGTGTCAGAGCACGACTTAGAGGCATAACCGCATTAAAGGCAATGTCGTAAGAGGGGTAATCTTTACACATCCCATGTACTGAATAAGAAAGAGATACCGGGTTGGCTTACAATCGCCACTTCACACAATACATGAATATAGCATTACATCATCCAGATACAAACAAGGTCCGACTACGGAACCAAATAAGAGAAGACTACCCCTAACGCTACAGATCCCCGATCGTCCCAACTGGGCTCCACTACTGATCAACTGAAACGAAACAACACAACAAACAAGATCTTCATCGAGCACCTCCTTGAGCTCGGTTGTGTCACCTGCACGGTATCATCGGCACCTGCAACTGGTTTTGGAAGTAATCTATGAGTCACGGGGACTCAGCAATCTCACACCCTCGCGATCAAGACTATTTAAGCTTATAGGTAGGAAAAAGGTATGAGGTGGAGCTGCAGCAAGCACTAGCATATATGGTGGCTAACTTACGCAAATGAGAGCGAGAAGAGAAGGCAAGGCACGTTCGAGATCAAGAAGTGATCCTAGACTACTTACGTTCAAGCATTACTCCAACACCATGTTCACTTCCCGGACTCCGCCGGAAAGAGACCGTCACGGCTACACACGCGGTTGATGCATTTTAGTAAAGTTAAGTTTCAGGTTTTATACAACCGGACATTAACAAATTCAAATCTTCCCATAACCGCGGGCACGGCTTTCGAAAGTTCAAAACCCTGCAGGGGTGTCCCAACTTAGCCCATCACAAGCTCTCACGGTCAACGAAGGATATTCCTTCTCCCAAGAAGACCCGATCAGGCTCGGAATCCCGGTTACAAGACATTTCGACAATGGTAAAACAAGACCAGCAAAGCCACCCAAATGTGCCGACAAATCCCGATAGGAACTGCACATATCTCGTTCTCAGGGCACACCAGATTGTCCAAACTTCCGGTAGGCCAACCCAGAGTTGCCCCTGGTGGCCACCGGCGGCTGACAAGTTGGACCAACACTCAGAGGAGCACTGGCCCGGGGGTTTAAATAAAGATGACCCTTGAGTCTGCAGAACCCAAGGGAAAGAAAAGGCTAGGTCGCAAATGGTAAAACCAAGGTTGGGACTTGCTGGAGGAGTTTTATTCAAAGCGAACTGTCAAGGGGTTCCCATTATAACCCAACCGTGTAAGGAACGCAAAATCAAGGAACATAACACCGGTATGACGGAAACTAGGGCGGCAAGAGTGGAACAAAACACCAGGCATAAGGCTGAGCCTTCCACCCTTTACCAAGTATATAGATGCATTAATTAAATAAGAGATATTGTGATATCCCAACAAAATATCCATGTTCCAACAAGGAACAAACTCCAATATTCACCTGCAACTAACAACGCTAAAAGAGGGGCTGAGCAAAGCGGTAACATAGCCAAACAACGGTTTGCTAGGACAAGGTGGGTTAGAGGCTCATAGCAATATGGGAGGAAAGGTAAAGCATGTGGTAGGTATCGCAGCATAGGCATAGCAAAAGAGCGAGCAATTAGCAAGCAAAGATAGAAGTGATTTCGAGGGTATGGTCATCTTGCCTGCAAAGTTCTCCGAGAAGACGAAAGATTTATTCCTGAAAACGAAGTCAACGGGTTCCTCGATCACGTACTCGTCTCCGGCTCTACCCAAAGCAAGAACACAAGCAAAAGGGAGACACAATCAACCACGTGCAATGCACAAGCAACATGATGCAAAACATGGCATGACATGTGGGATGCGATATGCGATGCATATGCATGCTTCGGAAAGAAAAGATTGAACCTGGCCTCAACTTGGAAAACCAAGAGTGCCACTGGAAATAGGAGTTGATTTCGGTCGAAATAGATATAAAGATCACCAGAATCGGATGCATGGTTTGCAAATGGCAAGCAAAACAAATATGGCACCGATCTGCGATTAACAGCACGAGGCCATCTAAATGTATCAAGAACAACAAGCTACTGCACTCTAACATGGAAACAAAATACATAGCAGGGATCCACTCAAGATGCTTGACAAAAGATGAACACTGAGCTACGGCTAATTCACTCAATAGCGGGTTCAAACAAGCATGGCAGAAATGCAAAAGATAACAGGTTGCACACTTAGTGAAAATAACAACATGGCAGGATTCAACATCAGGAAGCAATGTTTAGAGCAAGATAACAACATGCTACAGAAACATATCATGACAAAGAAAAGCATGGCACGAAGCTACTCAAACATACAACAAAAGTCCCTTACTGACCTTAAGCCAAAAGGCATCAGAAAATACAATGGCAACCATGTGAACATAACAAGTTACGTTAACAGATTCAGACTTAGCAGAAAACTGGAACATGGCAAAACAGATTTACATAGGCATGTTTACGAGCTCGATGCACTCACCACAAGGCATTGCATGACAAACTAAGCATACACCCAGCAAGTAGACATGGCATAGAAGCTAAACATGGCAAGAACAACCTCATAGCATGCATGGATCAACTACAACAACCTCGGCAAAATTGCTTAACATGTAAACAATCTGCCAGGAACATTTTATAGCAAAAGTAGAGCTTGATTGACTCAAGCTAGGGTGCTCCATAAATGCAAACAAAGACATGGATGGATAGAGCACAACCATATCTACAAAACATCCTTACTGATCATGCTTAAAAGTGGCATGGATCACTCTGTAGCAACATGAATACACGGCATAAAAATAACAGCAGGAAAAGGACTTAGAGAAAATCTAAGTCCCTGAAATCAGCAACATTACGAGGGCTACTTTGCATGCTTATGCTAGTCACCACAAAGATCAAAAAAATACATGGCATACACCCCTGTAATGATGGCATGGCATACTTCAAAACACATGAAGGGCTCAAGGTCATAGAAGATACACACTAATCATGGCAAAAATGACAAAAGACCAATTACTGATAAGAATCTGAAACTAATATAAACTAGCACTCTTGCAACAGCATTTAGGGCATCAAGATGAATTTAAATGAACATGGTGCAATGGAATGAAATGATGTACTCGTCGAGACGAACAATTTGATATGCTGCACGCCCGAAACGGAGCCACAGATGCAAAGTTAGGACATGAAGAAAAAGCCCAAAAAATACTGGGGACTTGGAGAAATTATACCCTCGCGAAAAGTCAACCCAGGACGGGGAGATACGGGACGGAGGGATCCGGGAACGCGGACGGAGCGTTTGGATTGGGGGACAGGTGGATCTCATCCCACCCGTCCGGATCTGGCCGAGGCGGCTACCAGAGACGAGCGCCGGCGAGGTGGTTGAACTCCGGTGAGGCGGTGGTGTACGGCGGCGGAGGCGGAGGAGCAGGGCTCCGGCGGCCTGCAGTGCGGGGACGAGCGGCGGCGAGCTCGGCATGGATGCGACATTCGGCGGGGTCGGCGGAAGAGCGGCGTGCGGGCTCGGGCGCCGGCGGCCTGCGGTCGCCGCAGGGCGCATGTCCGGCAAGGTCTCCTCCCCAGGAGCTCGGGAGCAAGACGGGGGCGCTGGGAGGCTCGGGCGCTCGGGCTCGGGGCGGCTCAGGCGGCCCAGAGATGGGCCGGCGAGCCAGGCACGGTGGAGGGGAGAGAGGGGGACAGGTGGCGGCACTGGATAGGCTGGCGGCGGTGGGGGTGACGTGGCACGCTGCCATTGGGCGGAGTGAGGTGGCCGGCGGCGCAGACATGTCCGGGCGCGGCGTGGACGTGTCCGGCGGCGCGAGGGGAGGGATTTTTAGGGTTTCGTCCGCGAATTTTGGAGGGGATCACACACACACACACACACACACACATATATATATATAGGTAGAGGGAGCTAGGAGACTCCAAATTGAGCACGGTTTTCGCCACGCGATCGTGATCGAACGACTGAGAGGATGGAGGGGTTTTTGATGGGTTTTGGGCCACTTTGGAGAGGTGTTGGGCTGCAACACACGCGAGGCCTTTACGGTTCCTCGGTTAACCGTTGGAGTATCAAACGAAGTCCTAATGGCATGAAACTTGACAGGCGGTCTATCGATAGTGAACCAAGGCCGCTTGGCAAGTCTCGGTCCAATCCAAGAACGTTTAATACCCGCACACGAAAAGAGGTAGAAAGGAACACCGGAGGACATAGGAGCGCCGGATTGCAAAACGGACAACGGGGAAAATGCTCGGATGCATGAGACGAACATGTATGCAAATGAAATGCATGACACGCAAGCAAATGACATGGCAACGACGGCGAATAACTGGAAGACACCTGGCGCAATGGTCTCGGGGCGTTACAACACTCCACCACTACGAGAGGATCTCGTCCTGAGATCTAGAATGGCACCGGAGGGAAAACTGGAAGAGAAAGAGAAGAGGTAAAATTAAGTTGCTTCTTTGACAAACGAGTGAAAACAAAGACCCTTGAGATGTTGAACAAAACTGAAAGAAAGAAAGCAACGGAGATGAACGAAGTTGAAAGCACTCTGTTAGAAATTTGGAACAAGGAAGAACAAATTCGGACAACACTCCGGTTTAAAAGAGATGCAAGATTTGATAGGATGAAAAGGACTTGAGCAAAGGGGCACAACACTCCGGTTAAATGGATAAGCAAAGGAAAGAACATGATCTTGACAAAACAAGATGATGGGTCGAAGAGAGCAACATCACAATGCCTCCTGAACAAAAGATAGAACGGATTGAAAGTAACAAAGAAGAAAAACAACATCTTCTACCTCGAATGAATTTGAAAACATCCTTCCATAGAGAATTGGACGGAGTTGTTGGAAAACCAACGGCGAAAAGAGTAAGCTTGTTGTGGGCTTATGGAAAACCTCTCAAAATCAAGAGGTGAGACTCTGCCACTAACGAAACAATAGATTGGATTGATATCACCAAGGAGACGAGAAAACTTATTCACCGGAAGGATAAGGAATACTTGGGTCATTTATGAGCACCATAAATAGCAACAATCCTTAGGGAAGGATTTAGGTGAAATATAACCCAAGATAACTCCAATGACGAGATTGATGGATTTAAAATATCTCATTCTTGATAACTTGTGAATCATGAAGCACGAAGGAAAATTATCAAGAATGACATAACACCATCTCAAAAGATGAGATAGAAAGAATTGCACTCCGGATTGCAAGAAGAAGTTTGCTTGAGCTCCTTAAA
The DNA here is from genome assembly GCF_002162155.2 of Triticum dicoccoides. Taxonomy (NCBI): domain Eukaryota; kingdom Viridiplantae; phylum Streptophyta; class Magnoliopsida; order Poales; family Poaceae; genus Triticum; species Triticum dicoccoides. Next base: position 117,038,425 of record NC_041382.1, read on the forward strand.
AAGAATCTCGATGAGAACTTGGAGACGGAATTAAATCCTTTATGAACCATCATGTAGAGCCTCCATGAAGAACTCCAGTAAACAAAAGGATAACGAAAAGAAAGAGAAGTTGAAAGCACAAAGTGAAACCTTGTTATGATTGGATGAAGCTTTGCGACGAGATAAGTGGAAACTTGGAACTCCGGAAAAGAAAAGATGCATCAAGTGAAACCGAGAATTTGATGAGCCTCTGGAGTAAAGAATTGAATTCACTTGATGAAACAAAATAAGAATTACATTATGCTTATCCTTCACCAATTTAATTGATGACAAGCAACGGATTTGGCATACTACTTATTCTCGTAGAAAGGATTAAGATAGATACATCACCAACTTGGGAGGGTATTGATGGAACCATCGGTGGGATTGAAACAACGAATAAATTGATATGATAAACGAAGGAAGAAAAATAATCTTGGAAGAACCACCGTAAGAATTAACAATGAATGAAGTAAAGGCACAAATCACCAGGAAGAATTAGAGAAGAATGAAGATACTTGAGAGAATATAGATACATGAGAACGAAAAGATCACGAGCTGATAAGACAAAAACTTGAATGATGTACTAGTAAGATTAGGAGAACGATAACTGAAAGCTGGGAATGAATAAACCGAAATGATGGCCTTCGAAGAATCAAACTCTAAAGACTCCTGAATTGCTCTGGATGGGTGAAAATAATTCTCACAGTCGAAACCAATTATGAGAGGATGGCATCAAGCTAGCACCACGACTCTTTGAGAGAACAGATAAAATTTGGAGGAAAAATTCTTCTTAGGTCTTCAAGTGTTGAGAATGATGACGAGAAACACCACCATGAGTTGTTGAGGCACTCCGGAATAGAAATTAGAAAGGTTGAACCAACGATGAAAAGAATTTGAAAGATCTTGGAGAAAGGCAATTGACTGATGATAACTCATTCCTACGTCAAACTTTAGAAGATTTGAGAAAAGCTCTGAGAAAATTAGAAGAGTCAGGTAAGATCCTGGGAAAAAACCTGTGGGTTAGGGCCCACTCAAGAGAAAAAAAACATCGTTGAACAATTTAAGAGATAGATTGCGCCGTTTGAATTAAATGACTTAAAATAGATAACAACCTCAAAATAGCTTGAACGGATTGATAATGGAAACGAATCTTCTGAGAAATCTTCAGCACTCCGGAACAAATGAATAGAGAGAGGTGAACAACTAAGAGGTGCACCGACATGAGAAAACATTGAAACGAGGAAAAGATATGATCAACAAATCTTGACTTGAAACCACCAGAGATGAAAAGAATGAAGAATGATGAACTTGAAGCTCTGTTAGAATCTTCATGAGAAACACCGGATAAGAACATTGATTGAAAAGAAAGAAGAGACTTCACCTGAATAAAAGGATGCTTGATTAAGAAATCCGAGTCCTTCAAGAAAAAGGGTGGGAGGGCGGGAAAACAAAGGCAACTTGGGACGGATGAAACAAACAACGTTGAGAAAACTTAGAATTGATCTTGCAGATGTTGAAATGATCGGATCCACTTGAAGAGAAACACGCCGATTGAAAAGGATTGACATGAAAATCTCGATTATCATGAAGGATTGGTATTCACATCGGAGTATGAGAACACTGTTTAGGAAAAGCATGGAATCAACACTTGACATTGAAGCAACTCAAATACCACAACTCAAAAAAACAAAGGATTGGCTTGCAGAATAAGCCGGAACAAACATATGATAGAGATTTCGTCCGAAGTTTTCGTGGTGGGGCCCACACGGGCTCGATCATATAGCACCATCATGTACAAGGCAGTGCACATGACATACGAAGCGTCCCCGAGTCAGCATAGCCAAGGACTCTTTAAGACACAACGAGACCACTGTAAAACCAACCGTGGATAGGCGGACCACTAGACGTCGTGCCCCAATTTCATATCATACATCTGTCGGAAAGATATCCTAAGAACTACTTGAATTCCCACTTATAAACTCCCGAAATTTTCCGGTTATGCAATCGGGTGTTGGGGATACAGGGGAAGCATAATATCTCACCCAAAGCTAGCAAATCTACATCCAGCTTTATCCATCCTTCAACACATAACCAAGAAACCTTCGGAAATCATTTACCTCAACCTTCAAAAAGCATCCGTTATATGAGTTATGGCAATACTCCTGAACTCTCGCCCCTGTACTGGGTGGCGTCAAGGTTATCTCACCAACAACTGCATAAAAGAGATTTTCGATGTCGGTGAAACTCAGGTATTCTAGAACTGCAACGATAAAATTGTGACGACAACACCTCGGAGCTCAACTCCCCGGGACACTGCCACAACCCCTAAATGTCAGGAGGCACCAAGAACAATGTTCTCGTCATAAAACCATCGGAACGATTCCAAGATACCCGCGTGATCCTAATTTTTTTAGTGAAATTTGAGAAGAGAAGAATCAAAACTCTACGTTAGGAGGCCTCACCAGAGCGATGAAGGGACTGAGGAGTAAAAAGAATCCTACTCTCCGATATATATAATCCTAAATGACTCAAAACATTTTTCTAGACTCAACAACGCCAGTGATTTGATCAAGCAGGGGGCTCCTAGGTCGGGGAAGGCTCTGATTACTAACTTGTAAAAACCTCGATGCGGCTATATCTCCCACGTGTCGGAGCACGACTTAGAGGCATTACCACATTGAAGGCAATGTCGCAAGAGGGGTAATCTTTACACATCCCATGTACTGAATAAGAAAGAGATACAGGGTTGGCTTACAATCGCCACTTCACACAATACATGAATATAGCATTACATCATCCAGATACAAACAAGGTCCAACTACGGAACCAAATAAGAGAAGACTGCCCCTAAAGCTACAGATCCCCGATCGTCCCAACTGGGCTCCACTACTGATCAACTGAAACAAAACAACACAACAAACAAGATCTTCATCGAGCTCCTCCGTGAGCTCGGTTGTGTCACATGCACATGATCATCGGCACCTGCAACTGGTTTTGGAAGTATTCTGTGAGTCACGGGGACTCAGCAATCTCACACCCTCGCGATCAAGACTATTTAAGCTTATAGGTAGGAAAAAGGTATGAGGTGGAGCTGCAGCAAGCACTAGCATATATGGTGGCTAACTTACGCAAATGAGAGCGAGAAGAGAAGGCAAAGCACGTTCGAGAATCTATGATCAAGAAGTGATCCTAGACTACTTACGTTCAAGCATTACTCCAACACCGTGTTCACTTCCCGGACTCCGCCGGAAAGAGACCGTCACGGCTACACACGTGGTTGATGCATTTTAATAAAGTTAAGTTTCAGGTTTTCTACAACTGGACATTAACAACTTCCCATCTGCCCATAACCGCGGGCACGGCTTTCTAAAGTTCAAAACCCTGCAGGGGTGTCCCAACTTAGCCCATCACAAGCTCTCACGGTCAACGAAAGATATTCCTTCTCCCAGGAAGACCCGATCAGGCTCGGAATCCCGGTTACAGGACATTTCGACAATGGTAAAACAAGACCAGGAAAGCCACCCGAATGTGCCGACAAATCCCGATAGGAGCTGCACATATCTCATTCTCAGGGCACACCGGATTGTCCAAACTTCCGGTAGGCCAACCCAGAGTTGCCCCTGGTGGCCACCGGCGGCTGACAAGTTGGACCAACACTCAGAGGAGCACTGTCCCGGGGGTTTAAATAAATATGACCCTTGAGTCTGCAGAACCCAAGGGAAAGAAAAAGCTAGGTCGCAAATGGTAAAACCAAGGTTGGGCCTTGCTGGAGGAGTTTTATTCAAAGTGAACTGTCAAGGGGTTCCCATTATAACCCAACCGTGTAAGGAACGCAAAATAAAGGAACATAACACCAGTATGACGGAAACTAGGGCGGCAAGAGTGGAACAAAACACCAGGCATAAGGCCGAGCCTTCCACCCTTTACCAAGTATATAGATGCATTAATTAAATAAGAGATATTGTGATACCCCAACAAAATATCCATGTTCCAACAAGGAACAAACTCCAATCTTCTCCTGCAACTAACAACGCTATAAGAGGGGCTGAGCAAAGCGGTAACACAGCCAAACAACAGTTTGCTAGGACAAGGTGGGTTAGAGGCTCATGGCAATATGGGAGGAAAGGTAAAGGATGTGGAAGGTATCGCGGCATAGGCATAGCAAAAGAGCGAGCAACTAGCAAGCAAAGATAGAAGTGATTTCGAGGGTATGGTCATCTTGCCTGCAAAGTTCTCCGAGAAGACGAAAGCTTGATTCCCAAAAACAAACTCAACGGGTTCCTTGATCACGTACTCATCTCTCGGCACTACCCAAATCAAGAACACAAGCAAAAGGGAGACACAATCAACCACATGCAATGCACAAGCAACATGGTGCAAAACATGGCATGATATGCGGGATGCGACATGCGATGCATATGCATGCTTCGGAAAGGAAAGATTGAACCTGGCCTCAACCTGGAAAACCTAGAGTGCCACTGGAAAGAGGAGTTGATTTTGGTCGAAATCGATATAAAGATCACCGGAATCGGATGCACGGTTTGCAAATGGCAAACAAAACAAATATGGCACCGATCTATGATTAACAGCACGAGGCCATCTAAATGCATCAAGAACAACAAGCTACTGCACTCTAACATGGCAACAAAACACTTGGCAGGGATCCACTCAAGATGCTTGACAAAAGATGAACACTGAGCTACGGCTAATTCACTCAATAGCAGGTTCAAACAAGCATGGCAAAAATGCAAAAGATAACAGGTTACAGACTTTGTGAAAATAACAACATGGCAGGATTCAACATCAGGAAGCAATGTTTAGAGCAAGATAACAACATGCTACAGGAACATATCATGGCAAAGCAAAGCATGGCATGAAGCTACTCAAAGCATACAACAAAAGTCCCTTACTGACCATAAGCCAAAAGGGATTAGAAAATACAATAGCAACCATGTGAACATAGCAAGTTTCGTTAACAGATTCAGACTTAGTAGAAAACTGGAACATGGCAAAACAGATTTACATAGGCATGTTTACGAGCTTGATGCACTCATCACAAGGCATTGCATGACAAACTAAGTATACACCCAGCAAGTAGACATGGCATAGAAGCTAAACATGGCAAGAACAACCTCATAGCATGCATGGATCTACTACAACAACCTCGGGAAAATTGCTTAACATGTAAACAATCTGCCAGGAACATTTTATAGCAAAAGTAGAGCTCGATTGACTCAAGCAAGGGTGCTCCATAAATGCAAACAAAGACATGGATGGATAGAGCACAACCATATCTACAAAACATCCTTACTGGTCATGCTCAAAAGAGGCATGGATCACTCTGTAGCAACATGAATACACTGCATAAAAATAACAGCAGGAAAAGGACTTAGAGAAAATCTAAGTCCCTGAAATCAGCAACATTATGAGGGCTACTTTGCATGCTTGTGCTAGTCACCACAAAGATCACAAAAACATATGGCATACACCCCTATAAAGATGGCATGGCATACTTCAAAACACATGAAGGGCTCAAGGTCATAGGAGGTACACACTACTCATGGCAAAAATGACAAAAGACCAATTGATGATAAGAATCTGAAACTAATATAAACTAGCACTCTTGCAACAGCATTTAGGGCATCAAGATGAACTTAAATGAACATCGTGCAATGGAATGAATTGATGTACTCGTCGAGATGAACAATTTGATATGCTGCACGCCCAAAACGGAGCCATGGATGCAAAGTTATGACATGAAGAAAAAGCCCAAAAATATTGGGGACTTGGAGAAATTATACCCTCGCGAAAGTTCAACCAGGGACGGGGAGATACGGGACGGAGGGATCTGGGAACGTGGACGGAGCGTTTGGATCGGGGGGCGGGTGGATCTCATCCCACCTGTCCGGATCTGGCCGGGGCGGCTACCGGAGACGAGCGCCGGCGAGGTGGTTGAACTTCGGCGAGGCGGTGGTGTACGACGGAGGAGGCGGAGGAGTAGGGCACCGGCGGCCTGCAGTGCGGGGACGAGCGGTGGCGAGCTCAGCATGGAGGCGGCGTTCGGCGGGGTCGGCGGAAGAGCGGCGTGCGGGCTCGGGCGCCGGCGGCCTGCGGTCGCCGCAGGGCGCAGGTCCGGCGAGGTCTCCTCCCCAGGAGCTCAGGAGCAAGACGGCAGCGCTTGGAGGCTCGGGCGCTCGGGCCCGGGGCGGCTCGGGCGGGCCGGAGATGGGCCGGCGGGCCAGGCGCGGTGGAGGGGAGAGAGAGGGACAGGTGGCGGCACCAGATAGGCTGGCGGCGGCGGGGGGTGACGTGGCATGCTGCCATTGGGCGGAGTGAGGTGGCCGGCGGCGCGGACATGTCTGTGAAAGTGCGTTATATCGACTAGAGGGGGGGTGAATAGGCGATTTTTATGAAATTCTTCACTGAGGAATTTGCCGGTGAGGAAATTCCTTAGCGAAGAACTACTAGCAGCGAAATGAGTACTCAAAAATAAACATAACAGAATACAAGCATAGTCATCATGATGAAATGAAGACATGCACAGAGTATAGGAAGCGTAATCACAGGATAACACAGGATGAAGACAAACAGACTGAAGAAATTGAACTGAGGAAATTTGAGAAAGTCTTCAGTCAAAGTCTTCAAACACAGATATGAACAAACACACAACACAGTTATGAGGAAATGAAAGAGTTGAGGAAATAGAACCAGTAAGCTTGGTGAAGACAAAGATTTGGTAGACCAGTTCCAACTGATGTCTCAGTTGTACGTCTGGTTGGAGCGGCTGAGTATTTAAAATCGAGGACACACAGTCCCGGACACCCAGTCCTGAACACACAGCTCAGGACACCCAGTCCTCACCATATTCTCCTTGAACTAAGGTCACACAGACCTCGTCCAATTACTCGTGGTAAGTCTTCAGGCGACTTCCAAACCTTCACAAACTTGGTCACCCGGCGATCCACAATTCCTCTTGGATGCTCTAGACCATGACGCCTAACCGTCTGGAAGAAGCACAGTCTTCAAAGTTAACAAGTGTCGGATCCACTCAGGATCAATCTCTTCAGTGATGCTCAATCACTTGGAGTTTGTAGGTGTTTGGGTTTTGGGGTTTTTGGTTTTTCCCTTGATGATTTTCGCTCAAAGTCCTCAGAGGATGGGTTGCTCTCAAATGACAAGTGTCAGTTTCTCTCGGAGCAGCCAACCCGCTAGTGGTTGTAGGGGGCGGCTATTTATAGCCTAGGGAGCAGCCCGACATGATAAGACATAAATGCCCTTCAATGATATGACTGTTAGGTGGATAGATATTTTGGGACAGCTGGCGCATAGCACAGCAACGGTCGGAATTTTGAGTAGCAAAATTCTCAGGGCTATCATGTTCCTCACTGTGTAGGCAATCCGCACTAGTGAATTCCTAACTCCTCAGTCAGGACAAATTCCTCAGAGACCAGAAGAACTTCGTCTCTGTCACTGAAGAAATTGACTAAACTGTATGAGATTTTCAATGGCTTCACTCGAAGGGATTGGTAGATGTAGGATTTTTAGTTGAGCATCACATGGAAATTTTTCCTTAGTATTTCCTCGACCCCCTTTAACAGTACGGTGTTTCCTATGACTCAAGAAAGAGAAAAACAAAACTATGAAAACGAAAGTCTTCAAGCTTCATATTCCTCGCATGAATATCAAGTCTTCACGGACACACCAATTTCTTCACTTTCAAAGTCTTCATGAAAGTCCTCAGAAATACCAAAATCTTCAGTCGAAGATATTCATTTTTAGGGGTTGACTTTTCCTGTAAATATCAAACTCCTCATAGACTTATAGACCTGTGTACACTCACAAACCCATTAGTCCCTTAACCTATAAATCTTCAATACACCAAAATCACTAAGGGGCACTAGATGCACTTACAATCTCCCCCTTTTTAGTGATTGATGACAATATAGGTTAAGTTTTCAACGGGGATAAACATATGAAGTGTAACTACTGATATTGAGGAATTTGATTGCAAGATATAGAAGAACTCCCCCTGAAGAGGTGCATAGTGAGGAATTTGCTTTTGAAGCAATGCACACTTGAAGAGTTGAATCATGGAGATCTCCCCCTATATCTTGTAATTCATACACGCATTTAACATATAATATGAAGAATTTGCAATGCATGATGAAATATGGTGCCTGATGAAATTCAGCATGCGTGCAATAATATTAACGAGGAATAAGCATGCAGAATAGTGCATCAAAAGTATCAGGGCACAGTGCATCAAAAGTATCAGAGCACCATCGGGTTTAAGATTACAACTTGATCCAATAAAGTTTCAGAAGAATGAGAGTTGTAACTTAGCAAAAAAATGCCCATATAGAAGACCCGCTTGAAGATTAACTTATGAGGACTAACGCCCCTGAAGATAATCATGTTGATGAAGGAGGGCCAGCGTTGTTGGGGTTGTTTGTTGATGTAGGGTCTGCCACAGTGTCGTCCAAATCTTCATGTTCATCAGTGTCGCGCGATGAAGAAAATGAGCTGGCTACCAGAGAAGGAACCTGGACCTTCTTGAATTTCTTCGGTGGAGGTGCAGACCAGTCAAAATCTTCTTTGAGACCCATGTTCTTCAGATCTTCTTCACCATACAGATGTGACAGGATTGCCCAGGTGTGACCGAAGACTTGATGGAGGTAGTAGTGGTTTTTCTTCACTAAAAATGGGTTAAGCGTCAGTTTGTTCACTTCTTCACAACATGACTGCCACACACAATGCAGTGAAGAAAAACCACTACTACCTCCATCAAGTATTCGGTCACACCTGGGCAATCTTGTCACATCTGTATGGTGAAGAAGATCTGAAGAACATGGGTCTCAAAGAAAATTTTGACTGGTCTGCACCTCCACCGAAGAAATTCAAGAAGGTCCAGGTTCCTTCTCTGGTGGCCAGCTCATTTTCTTCATCACGCGACACTGATGAACATGAAGATTTGGACGACACTGCGACAGGTCCTACATCAACAAACGACCCCAACAACGCTGGCCCTCCTTCATCAACATGATTATCTTCAGGGGCGTTAGTCGCCGCACGGATGCGTAAAACCCTACTCCTGCTTTGTGGTTTGTATTGAGTTCTTGCTCGGGAGCGCGGAGTGCTACAGTACACCCCAGCAGCTAACGAGACCGAGCGTGAGTGTTCTCTTCCTCCTCCCCTCTACGTTGCGCATGGGCCTCCTTTTATATGCTCAAGGGGTCACCGACAGGTGGCAACGTAGACAAGGGTAAAAATGGAAAGGTGTTGCGGTTGGTACAGCTACTTGCTACAGTGTATCATACCTAACCCTGACGGCAGGGGACAAGGGCATTAAATGCCCGTCTGCGTTGCCTAAATAGTGCAAAAGGGACCGTCAGGGACGCCACCGCTCGCCATGATGGCAATCTTGTCAGTGCCGCTTGCCACTGCGCACCGCTGGCTGCACAGCCTCCCGCGACGTACGCCTGGAAGGGTCCCAGAGCGACACGTTGGCGGATGTGCTGGAGTGCGGGCACAGAGTGGTGGCTTGCCGCGGCGAGTACCTTTCTCCGGTCGTTGTCTTGTCGCGCCCGGGAGCTTGTCACTCACCGGGCCTTGCCGGGACGCGTGGCGCGTCGCGGCAAGTTCCTTGAGATGCCTTGGTTGGCCTTCCTGGCAAGCTCCTCTTGCCGGGGTCTTGTCTCCTTGGCTTGGATACTTTGTCCTTGAATGGCTCCAAAGGAACCACGGAGGACCTTGGCGGTCACCCGGCAAGCCTTGCCACGGGATGCTGCAACTGCCCGTGCACAAGTTTGGGATACTAGGGTACCCCTACTCTAGTACACCGACAGGAGCCCCCGGGCCTGGGCCATACACGGTGCCGAGCGCTGTTGGGCCAGGCCCAAAACAGGGCACGGGCACGCGCGGCCTGGGTTACGCCGTGTCTCTCCCTGTATCCACCGCGCCCTCCCCGAACGGCACGCGTTGAATGCGGCGTCGTGGGAGAGATCGTGGGTGGTTTCTTTATTCGGAAATGCGGAACGTCCGCCCCCTCCCTCTTTATAAGCATGGGAAACAGGGGTAGTTCGCCCATTCGCCGGTTGCTACTCCAATCTCGGAAACCTCCGCCGCTCCCTCGTCTTCCCAAAGCTGAAAGAGAGCAGCGCCCCGCCCCCCATTGCCACCAGCACCACCAACGCCGTCGACCTCCTCCACCACTTCCGCCATGGCTCCGAGAGACGACAAAGGGAAGGTTGTGAAGTCGACCGAGGCGCAGCGGCTTGCGGCGCTGCGAAAGGAGCGGGCAATCTTCCCCCCCAAGCTCGCCGTGAGGGAGCTGAGGGAGAATTACTACCTCTTCTGGTCGACGGAGACGCGAGCGCATCCGCGCACGAAGGTACTTCCTGCCGCCGCTTGGAAAACGGCTCCAAATGGATATCCTTTCTTCTCCTTGTTCTTCTACTGCGGGCTCTGCCCGCCTTTCTCTGAGTTTTTCTGCGATATTATGAACACCTACGGGTTCCGCCTCCTTGACTTCACCCCAATGTTGTTCTGACCATGGCAGTTTTCGCACATCTCTGCGAAAACTTTGTCGGAGTCTATCCCAATGTAGCCCTTTTTCGCCACTTCTTTATGCCCCGAGTAGAGAGAGGAGAGCCTTTATCCGGCGGAATCGCCTGGATCTCGAGGGCCGGCAAGAAGGACACTTATCTGGAGGGAGAGTTCCGCGGCAAGTGGGAGGAATGGAGAGCAGACTGGTGCTAGATTGTCGAGGAGAACCCGCAGCCGTTTACCGCCCGGCGCCAAGCCCCAGTAGCACGCGGCAGCGATTGGAGTGACGTGGCTCCGGAAGACGATAGGCTGAAGATCGCCGTCACCCGGATCCAACGCCTCAGGCTTGCCGGGCTCATTGTAGGCACTGTTGGCGCAGATTTTCTTCGCCGCCGCATCGCCCCCCTGCAGGAACGGGGGAGACCCGCCTGGGAATTCAAGAATGCGGCGGATATCATGAGGCTGCGTCCGGGCCTCAACTTCAACTTCACAGTTCTGGAGCTTAACGCAATGCTCCAGGAGCTGTTCAAGTACGACCCTCAACATCCCGAAGTGTTCAGGTTGCCGAGGGGTGTCGTTCCGCTGTGCAACAACTCCGCGCTCGACCGCATCCGTGCAATGATGCCGCTGTGTGATTCGCATGGAATTGTCCCAACTTGGCAAGAGCCTGCGGACGACCTCGTGCAGCAGTTCTTTGACGGCTTGGTAGAAGTGCCGGTCCACTCCGATGAAAAGAATAGCCTCACCCACGACACCACCGATGCGGAGATGACACGCATCGCCACTAGGCTGGAAGAGGCGGCGGCAGCCGCAGCCGCGGGTGAATTTGGATTCACCGTGGAGGAGGCAGAGGCAGCAGAGGCGGCAAGCCGTGCCGAGCGAGGGGAGCTTGTCGGCGAGAAAGAGCTTGCCGGGCATGACGTCGAGTCGAGCGAGCCCGCCGAGGATACGAGCAGCTCGCTGGAGAATAACTCCTCTTCCTCCTCATCTTCAGGCAGCTCGCCACAAGCAGAGCCTCCATCCCTACCAAGAAGGCGTCTCCGCAAGGCCGGGGACGTAGCGGGGCGGCGGGCGAGTCAACAGTCGCCGCGCCGCGCGACACGCTCCACCGTGGCAAGCACTGTTGCCGTGGGAGCACCTCATGCTGCTGCGGCAACTGGAGCGGGGTCCACCCGGACCACCGCTTCTACTCCTGCCGCTTCTCACGCTGCGGCAGCAGCCAGAGCGGGGTCGTCTCAGACCACCGCCACTGTTCCCGCCAAGCGGCCAAGGGAAACTACTCCTCCGCCTCCTCGCGCCGGACGTGAGCCGGACTTCGACTTCTCCGCGTTCAGCTCCGACGAGGAAGAAGAAGAGTAAGATTCTCTTGTTGTACTTGTAGTTCTTCAATTCTTGTTGTTTTGTCTTGTATCTCAGTTGCTTTACTCTGAACTCATTCCTTTTTAGGACGCTGGCCTAGAGAGCAGCGAAGAGAGCCAAGGTCCCGGTGTTTGTCATCGAGGACGAACCCACCGCGACAGCAGGAGGTGCGTCCGAGACAACCTTGCTGGACCCGGCAACTGTTCTCCAGAGCAGCCCCCAGCGTAAGTATACGGTTCGCTTTCCGCTGTTAGGCATGCATGGATACTCTTTCTTTGCTGACATCTGACTGTTGGTTTGTGTAGGAGCAGAGCAGCCCCACCAGGAGCGCCCGGAGGCCGCCCCCGAAATGCCAAGGGAGAGTCCTCCGGCAAGGGAGAGTTCTCCGGCAAGGGACAGCTCCAGCGTCCCCCCGGCGGCGGAGACTACAACTGCCGAACCCAGTACAGGTAATCTTCTCTTCAAAGCTTCCCTTCGGTTCTTCTTCTTTTTGGGTATTTGCTTGACTTTTCTCACTTTTCCAGCCATCAGACCCATCTGCTGCGGAGCCGATGGAGACCGAGGTTGCTGCCAACGACGCCGCTGCCACTGAAGAAGCAGCCGGCGCTGATGATCCCACCGGCGACGAGGCCGCCAAAGCTGCCGCCGCAGCAGCTGGCGAGGGGTCTGGCGATCGCACTGATGGCCCTGAGGCCGCAGGAGCGCCAGGCGCTACGTCGACCGCCGGCCCGTCCGCCGCTGCCGCAGCGCCAAGCTCCGAAGAGCCCCAGCCAGGCGTCTACTTGAAGGCCAGCGATGGCGTCTTCATCAACCTCCCCTAGGCGTCAAGCTCCAGGGCACCGGTCGAGGGAGAGAGCTTTGATGGAGAGGTGCTCGCCTTCGTTGGGCTGACGCTAGTTGATGCGCCGAACAGCAGCAGCAGCGAGCCTGAGGAGGAGCGGCTGCTGCGGAAGCTGTTGTCGCTCTACCACGCACGGCAAGCCAAGCTGGAATCCCGCGAGGCGCTTGTCGCGAAGGCGGGAGTGGACATCGAGAAGCGTGCGGAGGAGCTCCGGGGTCTCAACCAGGAAGCTCTCCGTCCCCTGGCAGAGGAGCGGGAGCAACTCGCCGAAGAGCAGAAGGCCTTCTTCCTCGAGAAGGCCGAAGTTGAAGAGCAACATCGGCTTGCCGCTGAGAAGCTGTCTGCGCAGGAGGGCGAGCTGGTGCAGCGGAAAGTTAACCTCGACAGCCACGAGGAGGAGCTTGCCGCGCGTGAGCAAAAAGTCGGCGAAGCCCTTAAGCAAGTAGAGGATGCTGCCGCAGTTGCCGAGGCCGCCAAGAAGGAGCTGGAGACGAAGGTGGCGCAGCTGGAGGCCGATCTCAAGGCGAGTGGTGAAGAGCTTGTCGCGCTCAAGCGTGAGCGGGAGAAGGACGCCCACAGCAACTCAGAGCTGCAGGTTCGTCTCGCCGAGAAGGGCAAAGAGCTTAGCGCCGCCAAGGACTCCAACGCAGATCTTGAGTTGAAGTTGACCACTTTGACCAAGACGCTGGACGGCGCCAGGGAGCAGGAGGTGGCCTTGAAGGAGGAGATTAAGGCCGACAAGGCGCTGCTGGCGAGTGCTGCCGCCGCCCAGAATGCTCTTAGGGAGAATCTGGAGCACTGGACGGAGGGTCTTGTGAAAGCTGCCGCAGATATCGATAGGGAGCTGGCGCAGCTGGGGGTGGAGGATCTCGGGTATCCCTCTGATGAGAACCTCCAACCCAGCGCCAAGCTCACCTTGTTTTTCAAAGGCGTGGCAACGGCCCTCCAGCGGCTCCAGGAGAAGATCCCAAAGCAGCTGGCTGACGAGTCGCGCAAGATCTGCGCGGGAGCTCTTCAAAAGGTGTTGGTGAAGGTGGTCTTCCGCAACCCGGGCCTCAACCTCACCAACGTCCTCAAGACCCTGCCGCTGGATGCTGATCTGGAGGCGCTCAAGACCCTTGTCGCACCCATTGTGGACAAGGTGAGCAGGATCAAGAGGATTGAGGGCGATCGCGTAGACTAGGCCGCCCGTTTTCTTCTTTTCTTGTCGCCGCTGGTCATGTTATGAGAACAATCTGTTAGAGCCGCGACAAGCTACCTTGTAATATAACTCTATTCCGGGTAATGATTGCAATGTTATTCCCTTTACTTGATTCCTCCCTTTGTATGTTTTTGCCCTACGCTTTTAGGGAACTTGCCGGTGCAGGCACCTTAGCCGCGAGCGCTGAGTGCGGGACGTCAGCAGCCTGCTGGCGGTGCCGCTACCAACAAGAAACCTTGTCGCAACTAGTCGCAGCTCACTTAAGTTGTTGAGCGGACTCGAAACAAAGTAAGGGCGCAACTAGCTACGAGTTGGTTCCTCCGCGCACAGTTTTTCCATACAAAGTGCGGTCGTTCAAGGGAGATAACTTAAAAATTTTAAAAATCTGATTGCTCAAAGTTTGGCAACTTAGCTTTTCTGTTGCTTGCTTCCCGGTAAGGAGAAACTTTCTTGAACGACGCCTGGTCCATACTATTATCTTCTCCTTTCCCCTCCGGCAAACTTGTGGGCGAGGGAACCTTCCTTTTCTTGAGAAAAAAGAAAGAGGAGAAAATAAAGATAAGGAGCCTTACGGCTCGTTATTGCTTACCGGGGAGTAGGTGCTGCACAAAGTGTCAGATCACATATGCAAAAAATAGAAAGCATGAAATTGACAAGATGTGCGGAGCATATGAGCTTTACTTATGCACGGGGTCTGCGCCCGGCTTTGTACAAAGGATTACATGCAACAGCGGCAAGACTTGTACAAAAGGTGGTTGTCGGAACAGGTTCCGGCAACCGCGCCTTACGGGTAAAACTTACGAAGATGCTCAATGTTCCAGGAATTGCTCACCAGAATGCTATCTTCGGTCTCAAGGCGAACAGCGCCAGGCCTAGTGACTCGTTTCACCCGGTAAGGGCCTTCCCACTTCGGCATCAACTTGTTGGAATTCTTGGTGGACTGAACATGCCAAAGGACAAGGTCGCCTTCCTCGAGACTTCTGGCGTTAACTTTGCGGCTATGGTAGCGGCGCAAAGCTTGCTGGTAGCGAGCAGCTCGTACAGCAGCCTGAAGACGGTCTTCCTCAAGGAGTAGCACGTCATCTTGTCGCAGCTACTCTTGCTCAAGCTCATCATAAGCGAGCACTCGAGGTGACCCGTATACGAGTTCCGTGGGGAGAACTGCCTCTACTCCATAGACTAGAGTGAAAGGTGTCTGGCCAGTGGCTCGATTTGGCGTCGTCCTGATCGACCAAAGAACCACCGGCAGCTCCTCGATCCAGTTTCTTCCGCACTTGTGCAGCCTATCGAAAGTCCTGGTCTTGAGCCCACGCAGCACTTCAGCGTTTGCCCTCTCCGCTTGACCGTTGCTTCTCGGGTGGGCAACAGAAGCGAAGCAGACCTTGGCGCCAAGATGTTGGACGTACTGCATGAAGGTGCGGCTCGTGAATTGCGTACCGTTGTTGGTGATTATCCTGTTAGGGATCCCGAAGCGGCAAACAATCGACCTGAAGAACTTGACTGCTGACTGTGCTGTCACCTTCCTCACTGTTTCCACTTCTGGTCACTTTGTGAACTTGTCGATTGCAACGTACAAGTACTCAAAGCCCCCGACTGCTCGGGGAAAGGGGCCGAGGATGTCGAGCCCCCAGACCAAAAATGGCTAGGATAAAGGGATCGTCTGGAGAGCTTGAGCTGGTTGGTGTATCTGCTTGGAATGGAACTGGCACGCTTCACACTTGGTTACTTGTGCAGTTGCATCCTGGAGGGCTGTCGGCCAAAAGAAACCTTGCCGGAATGCTTTGTCGGCAAGTGCTCTTACGCCAATGTGGTGACCACATATGCCTCCATGTATCTCTGCCAACAGCTTTTGTCCGTCTTCCCGGTGAATACACTTCAATTTCACACCGTTGAGTCTTCTTCTGTACAGTGTGTTGTCGACAAACTGGTACATACTTGACTGTCGGGATACTCTTTCCGCTTCTTCTTGCTCTTCGGGAAGTTCTCCTGTCTGAAGGAAACGGACAATCTGCTGTGTCCATGCTGGAGCTTGTGGCTCGACAACAAGGACTAAAGGCAAATCTGCTGCTGCGGGAACATCCGCTTCTACGGCGAGAACCTGCGGCTCTGCCGGAGCTTGACGTTCCCCGGCAAGCTTGCCGGAGCAAAACTTGTCGGGAGCTTCTGCTTCAACGGAACAAGGCCTAGGCCTTGCCGGAGCAGACTGCTCCTCAGCGCTCTTGGCGTTGATCTTGGGGACCTTCTTGGCGGCGGCTTCGGGAAGCTCTGCCGGAAAATAGTCACCAGAAATCAACTTCCTCTTCTTGCTCTGTCCAGTTGATGGCGTTACAGACGGTTGAGTCAGCTTGAGCACAAAGATCCCTGGTTCCACAGGTAACTTAAGTGCGGCGCACTTTGATAGGCCATCGGCAATGGCGTTCTGAGCTCTTGGAACATGCTCCATCTGTAGGCTGTCAAAGTGCTCTTCTAGCTTTCTCACATCGTCGACGTAGGCTTCCATCAACGGACTCTGGTAGCTCTTGTTCACTTAGCGGATGACAAGCTGCGAGTCTCCCCTGACAATGAGCTTCTTGATCCCAAGGTCTGCCGCGATCCTGAGACCGGCAAGCAAGCCTTCATACTCTGTAGTATTGTTTGTTGCTTGTTCGTTGGGAAAGTGCATCTGGACTACGTACTTGAGGTGCTCTCCGGTGGGTGCGACAAGCAGCACGCCAGCGCCGGCGCCTTGCAGCGAAAAGGCACCATCAAAGTACATCAGCCACTCTTTGCTTGCTTCCTTGACGGGGATGCTCGTTTCTGGAATTTCTTCATCTGGTGTTGGCGTCCATTCTGCTATGAATTCTGCCAATGCTCTGCTTTGGATAGTTGAAGTACTCTCAAATTTGAGCCCAAAGCTTGATAGTTCCAGTGCCCACTCAACAATCCTGCCTGTCGCTTCCGGATTCTGTAGTATCCTCTTCAGCGGAAAATGAGTGACAACCGTGATCGCATGTGCTTGGAAGTAATGGCGCAGCTTTCTCGAGGCCATGAGAAGGCCAAAAAGCAATTTCTGCATGCCAGAGTACCTTGACCTAGCCCCCTGCAGAAGGGAACTGACAAAGTAAACTGGGCGCTGTACCATTCTCTTCTGTATCTCCTCGCGCGTCTGCGCAGATCCATCCTTGTCGGGACCAGAGCTTGTCGGGGAAGCCCCCTGCTTGTCGCTGGATGCGCCTGCCGTGGTTGCTGGCTCATCATCTGCCTCCCTCTCTGCTACTAACGCAGCACTAACCACTTGATTGGTTGCCGCTATATACAGCAGCAACTTCTCTTGTGGCTTAGGTGCGACAAGTGTTGGAGTGGAGGACAGGTATCTCTTCAAGTCTTGCAGCGCAGCCTCCGCTTCCGGAGTCCATTTCATTGGACCTGCCTTTTTTAATATTTTGAAAAATGGCAGGGCGCGCTAAGCAGACCTAGAGATAAACCTGCTGAGAGCAGCCACGCAACCGGCAAGTCTTTGTACATCCTTGACGCGCTTTGGTGCTTCAATCTGCTCAATGGCCTTGATCTTGTCGGGATTGGCTTCGATTCCCCACTGAGAGACGAAGAACCCGAGAAGCTTGCCGGAGGGGACTCCAAACACACACTTCTCGGGGTTGAGCTTGAGGTTGATCTTGTGCAGATTTGCAAAGGTCTCATCTAAATCTTGAATCAGAGTTGCCTTGTCCTTGCTCTTGACCACTATGTCATCCATGTAGGCTTCCACATTTCTGTGTATTCGTGGCTCAAGAGCGACATGGACTACCCTTGCAAATGTTGAACCAGCATTTTTTAAACCGAAGGGCATCCGTATGAAACAGTACGTGCCACATGGAGTGATGAATGCGGTCTTCTCCTCATCCTCTTCTACCATGAAGATCTGATGGTATCCTGAGTATGCGTCAAGAAATGAAAGCAAGTCACATCCAGCCGTGGAGTCAACAATCTGGTCAATGTGCGGCAAAGGAAATGGGTCTTTGGGACAAGCTTTGTTAACATCGGTAAAGTCGATACAAAGTCTCCATTTCCCGTTCGCCTTGCGCACGACTACAGGATTGGCCAACCACGTAGGATGGAGCACTCCTCTGACAAGGCCTGCTGCTTCCAACTTCTCAATCTCTTCTGCGATGAATTCTTGGCGCTCCACTGCTTGCTTCCTGACCTTCTGCTTGACGGGCCGCGCATGAGGACAAACGGCAAGATGGTGCTCAATTACTTTCCTGGGTACACCGGGGATGTCAGACGGTTGCCACGCAAACACGTCGACGTTCGCCCGCAGGAAAGCAATGAGCGCGCTTTCCTATTTAGGGTCGAGAGTGGCACTGATGGTGAAGGTACCACCAGTGCCGTCCTCCTTGGCGGACACCTTCTTGGTCTCTGGCGGAGCTACCATTGCCTTCATACACTTGCCGGTGGAGCTCAATGGTGCGTCCTCGACGGCAGCGCAGCACTCCGAAGAGGTGCGCTTGCCGGAGTGGGCATCAGAACTCTTGCCGGACTTGATCTTCTTCTTCCCCCCGGGAGCTTCAACGGCAGGTGACTTGCGATCTGTTGCGGCTGCCGCTTCCCGGTAGATCTTGTTGGCGCAGATAAGAGCATCCTTCTTGTCGCCAGGGACAGAGATGACGCTTATCGGGCCTGGCATCTTCAGCATATTGTATGCGTATTGAGAGGCTGCCATGAACTTGGCGAGTGCTGGACGGCCGAGTATCCCAAAGGCAATGGAAAATCGGCAACGTCAAAAGTGACCCTCTCAGTCCTGAAGTTCACCTCGCTGCCAAATGTTACTGGCAACGTGACCTTCCCCTTCGGCTTGCTCCTTCCCGGGTTGATTCCTTGGAATGTGCCGGTCTCTTCAAGCTCGCTGTCAGGGATCTGGAGTTTCTGGAGTACAGCGGAGGAGATCAGGTTCAAGCCAGCCCCGCCGTCAACTAGCATCTTAGTGACCTTGAGGTTGCGGATAGTTGGTGAAACCAACATCGGCAAGCACCCGACCGCAGTTGTGCGATCAGGGTGGTCCTCAATATCAAAGATGATAGGCGTGCTGGACCATTTCAGAAGCTTGCGTGACTCGACAGGTGGTTCCGCCGCATTGACTCCCCGCACCAACTGCTTGAGTTGGCGGTGTGAAGTATGCAGAGAAGCACCGCCGTCAATGCACAAGACCTCTGTGGCTTTCTGGAACTCCTGCTCACTGGTCTCGACATCATCCATGTCTTCGTCGTCGTCGTCATCTTCATCCTTGTCGCGGCCGCGGGGAGGTCTGTCTCCTTGCCGCTGCTTGGCCTTGCCGCAGCGTCCTCCCCGGCCGGCGCGCTTCTTGCCGGATTCTCCAGCACCTCCTTGGGCCCTCTCCTTGTCGCGTCGCTCGTATTCAGCCTTTTGCTGCTGGACAAGCTGCTCGACCTTCTTGCAGCTCTGGAGGTCATGGCCCTTGGTGCGGTGGATCTTGCAGTACTGCTTGTCGGTGTCGTCCTGTTTGTCGGCGACCGCCATAGCCTGGCAGTTGGTGGATGCGGCAATCTCCTTGCCGGAGCTACCAGCTTTGGCTTTCTTGGTGCCACCTTCATTGCTGGACTGCTCAATCACTAGCACATCTTTGCCTTTCTTCTTCCTGTTGTTGCGCCACCGGTTTTTCTTTGCCGGGGCAGCATCCTCGCTGTCAGATCCTCCTGCTCCTGTATTCTCTCCGGGGAGTTTCCTCCCTTCCTCAGCACGTGCACACTTGTCGGCCAGGGCATACAGCTCACTGACGTCTCTGATCTTGCACATCGCCATCTCCTCCCGCATCCTGCTGTTACGCACGTTCTGATGGAACGCGCTGATGACCGCGGCAGGGTGGACATCTGGGATGTTGTGCTATACGCGGCTGAATCTCTAAATGTACTTGCGCAGGGGCTCTCCTTCCTTCTGGGCGAGCAGATGAAGGTCACTTCTTGGCCATGAGGTTTGTGGCCGCCTGTAAAGGCGCCGACAAACTGATGGCATAGGTCTGCCCAGGAGGATATGGAGTTGTCCGGCAAGTGCATGAGCCAGGACCTGACGTTGGGCTTGAGCACCAGCGGGAAGTAGTTGGCAAGGATCTTGTCGTCCCGCCCCCCGGCAGCCTGCACCGTGATGGTGTAGATGTTGAGGAACTCCGACGGATGCGACTTGTCGTCGTACTTCTCTGGTACGTCTGGCTTGAAATTCTTCGTGCTGGGCCACTGGACTTGCCGCAGCTCACGAGTAAACGCAGGGCAATCTACCGCGTACGGCAAGTCGCCTGGTTCCCCTGGCGCATGCATGTCGACAGAGGGCCCAGCGCGCTGGTCCGATTGACGTCGCGCTTCTCTTCGGTGCTCGATGCGAGTACGAGTGTCTTCTTGCATCGTTCGTGAAGAACTTGGCGCTGATCGCGACGAGCTCGTGGATCTGATGACGCGGTGGAGTCGCTGTCGAGGTGGATCCGGCGAGTCGGCGATCTTGGCCTTCGGGGCGGAGAGTGCACAGTGGTTGCACCCCCACCGGTCTTGTCGCCACCGGCTCGTGCCTGGCTGACTTGCCGCGGCTGCGACGTGCTCGGCTGCCGTTGAGTGTCGCCGTTGGCGAAGCCGATGAGACTCTGAATGGTGGCCCTCCAGTCATCGATCTTGTCTGCCGTTGGAGGGTAGTCCAGGAGCAGTTGAGCTCGTGCCAAAGCTTCTGCTGTAGTGGCGGGTGGCGGTGGCGAACGGTGCGAAGAGCGGGATATGCTCGGACTTCTAACTATGTTAGAAGGAGCAGTATCCCGTCCAGGCGACCGTGCCTCGCTCGTGCCAGCACGTTGGCGTGCATGCTGGTCTTGAGCACTCCGAGATCCACCAGCTCGATCTTGGTCCAGCAAACACATGGTACCGTGAGTACCATGACGCTGCCGGTCCCGCGCCTCCTGAGATGGGCGCGGTGCATGTACGGACGCCGAGGTCTTGGAGTGCGCCCGGTCGTTGTGGGAGCCGGCTACGCCGCCGATGGGCAGCACAGCCTTGTCCTTGGACCTGGCAGCACCGTGAGCTCCCTCATCGACGCCCGTTCTTCCGCCGGCGTCTGCCCCATCAGCCGTTTGCTCCGGCGGTGGTTGGTTTAGCGCGGACGGAGCAGCCGCCTCCGAAGCCTTTTTCTTCGGCGGCATGTCGATGAAGATGATGAAGATCTAGCTCGTGTGAACGCCGGATGTGGTTCACACAACCTCGACGCCCCTACCTGGCGCACCAAAGATGTCGGGGGACTAATACACGAGCACCTATGGGACCGGCGGATCGAGTCCCTTTCGGTTCGGCGGGGGCGAGGGTCGCACGAAGAGCGGATCGAGGCGAAGCACACGAGCAGTTTACCCAGGTTCGGGCCGCACGGATGCGTAAAACCCTACTCCTGCTTTGTGGTTTGTATTGAGTTCTTGCTCGGGAGCGCGGAGTGCTACAGTACACCCCAGTAGCTAACGAGACCGAGCGTGAGTGTTCTCTTCCTCCTCCCCTCTACGTTGCGCATGGGCCTCCTTTTATATGCTCAAGGGGTCACCGACAGGTGGCAACGTAGACAAGGGTAAAAATGGAAAGGTGTTGCGGTTGGTACAGCTACCTGCTACAGTGTATCATACGTAACCCTGACGGCAGGGGACAAGGGCATTAAATGCCCGTCTGCATCGCCTAAATAGTGCAAAAGGGACCGTCAGGGACGCCACCGCTCGCCATGATGGCAATCTTGTCAGTGCCGCTTGCCACTACGCACCGCTGGCTGCACAGCCTCCCGCCACGTACACCTAGAAGGGTCCTAGAGCGACACGTTGGCGGATGTGCTGGAGCGCGGGCACAGAGTGGTGGCTTGCCGCGGCAAGTACCTTGTCGCGGTCATTGTCTTGTCGCGCCCGGGAGCTTGTCACTCATCGGGCCTTGCCGGGACGCCTGGCGCGTCGCGGCTAGTTCCTTGAGATGCCTTGGTTGGCCTTCCCGGCAAGCTCCTCTTGCCGGGGTCTTGTCTCCTTGGCTTGGATACTTTGTCCTTGAATGGCTCCAAAGGAACCACGGAGGACCTTGGCGGTCACCCGGCAAGCCTTGCCGCGGGATGCTGCGACTGCCCGTGCACAAGTTCGGGATACTAGGGTACCCCTACTCTAGTACACCGACACCCCCTTTGTCATCGAATGACCAAAAGGATCAAAAATGAGGACTAACGCCCCTGAAGATAATCATGTTGATGAAGGAGCGCCAGCGTTGTTGGGGTCGTTTGTTGATGTAGGGCCTGCCGCAGTGTCGTCCAAATCTTCATGTTCATCAGTGTCGTGCGATGAAGAAAATGAGCTGGCCACCAGAGAAGGAACCTGGACCTTCTTGAATTTCTTCGGTGGAGGTGCAGACGAGTCAAAATCTTCTTTGAGACCCATGTTCTTCAGATCTTCTTCACCATACAGATGTGACAGGATTGCCCAGGTGCGACCGAAGACTTGATGGAGGTAGTAGTGGTTTTTCTTCACTGCACTGTGTGTGGCAGTCATGTTGTGAAGAAGTGAACCAAACTAACGCTTAACCCATTTGTGATTTCGATCCACCTTCTGGTGAAGACTAAGCAGAAGTTCACGGTCAGTCATCACGCGCAGAGCAATGGCTTGAGGAGTGGACTTAGGTGCATTGGCAGAGTCATGTGTGGCAGAGTCATCATTGGTGGAATAAGATGCAGCTTTGCGAAACTGACCATCCAATGGACGAATGCCTTCATCTATTACAGCTGGTGCCTTGCCCTTTCCATCAACTAAGGAATATGTCTGCTTGGGGACTTCAATTGGGGGCAAGTAGCTGAGGTGATTCTGGAAATCAGCTTTGTAGTTGAGTGAAGACCTTGTCCTGAGGAATCTCATAATCCAAGGTGCATAAGGCTTTAGCTCAAACGGAGACAGTGCAACATTGGCCATAGTCCTCATGAAGAAATCGTGATAATTGACAGGAATGCCATGAACGATGTTGAATACCAGATTATTCATGATGCCAACAATTTCCTCATCAGATGAGTCATGGCCTTTGATGGGACTGATTGTCCTCGTAAGAATACGATAGACAGTTCTAGGCACGTACAGCAATTCCTTCATGAGGAATTTGGTTCTTGGTGCTTGACCTGGCTTCAAAGGTTTCATCAGCACCTGCATGTAATGATGTGTGAGCTCAGGTTCACTATAGATGCAGTGAGCTTCTTCAAGGGGAGGACTGAGTGGTAGAGCACGAAGCAATTCAGAGGCTGGTGCAGTGTAGTGAGTGTTTTCAGACATCCAGTCCAGCACCCATGAATTCACATCTTCAGCATCTCCGGTGATGTGCAGCGTTGCATAGAATTGAAGAATCAGTTCTTCATTCCAATCGCAGATGTTAGAGCAAAAGTTGAGCAGTCCAGCATCGTGAAGAACACTAAGGACTGGTGCGAAGCACGGCAGAGATTCCATATCCACGTGAGGAATATGCTCATGGTAGAAGATCTTCTCCTTGTTAAACAGCACTGAGGAATAGAAATTGGCTTGACTGGCAGTCCAGAAATGCCTCTTCCTAATGCAAGCAGAGTCATATGGGTTGTAATCTTCGAAGAAGACGTGCTCACCGAAGAAATCATCAGCCTTGAACTTTTGCTTGCGTGAGAATGGATCCTTTGGCTTCGGTAGAGGAGTGTCAGTGAGTTGCATCACGACCTCAGGAATCTCAATCGCAGGTTCTTCAAGCTGAGGAATTTCTGGTTCCTCCTCAGTGGCATTCTGTGTCGTTGGTTGTTCAGCAGCAGCAGTTTCTTCAGCGCTAGTGGCTGGAATTTCCTCATGGACAGATGCAGTGGGATGAGTTTCTTCAGAGCCCATGTGAACAGTTAGTGTGGGGGACTGAGGAATTTGCTGTAGAGGGGTGAACATTGGAGAATTTGGATGCTGACTTTCCAAGAATTCATCACTGATTACGGGTGTGGAGCAGCCAATGTCCACATCTTCTTCTTCCATTTCTTCAACGCCAGCCTCTTCAGCTGTGAACTGAGGCATAGGCGAGGAGATGATAGGTGTTGAAGGGATCGCATCCACTTCAATTTCTTCATCCAACAGTTCAGACGAAGCAGCAGAAGGAGTTTCTTCATCAGATCCGCTGGGGATCACATATTCTTCATCAAAAGGAACAAGGTCCTTTGATGGCCTGGTTGAGATGGGAACAACATCAATCGGATTTGCAAACGAACTTGTCATAGGCTTCATTTTCTTCGGAGCTGAAGAATCTGAAGTATCTGATGCTTTCCTTTTCTTCACTACAGCACGCTCTGCAGCCTTGGTCTTCTTCACAGCTGATGTAGATGGAAGGATCGAAGTTGAAGTTGGTGCAGGAGCAGCTGAGGAAGCTGGTCGATTTTCTTCAGGCGCAACTGATGCAGTTGCCCTGAGTTCTTCAGTTTCTTCAGGCACACCACTAGTGGGTGCCCTGGCAATTTCTTCAGCGGCTGGAATGCAGTCATCAGCCCTGGAACTCACATTTTCTTCAGCAGCCTGATTGTCATCAGCTCTGCTGGCATTTTCTTTAGTAGGCTGAGCAGATGCTTCAGCCTGAGGAATTTTCTGTTGTGTTGGGGCTGCAACATTGGAAGTGAAGTTATCCGCAAGTTTTACAAAACGAACCTTGGCTCCAAGCCAATCAGCGCGATATGCGTCAAAGTCATCACTGAGTTTCTTAATCTCAGTCTGAATAGTGACAAGTTCTTCAGTTGTCATAGAGACAACGTTTTTCTTCAGATAGCGCTCTTTCTTGTACTGCGCTTTCTTGATCTGCCTGGCCTTCTCAAATTTCCACTTTTCTTCTTGAATGAAGTGGGTCAACATGTGACTCTGGCCAGGAGTTAGCTTGAAGTCAGGCAAGGGAGTGTTGGGGTCCTTGTGCCAATCATCAATGTAGTCGAGGATCAGCTTGGGATCCAAAAGCAGTGGCACCTCTGATCCCTTGGCTCTAGCGGCCCTGACTTGCCTGTCTCTGATGATTTCTGCAAGTTCATCATCATCAGCTTTGTCTTCATCAGACGGCACTTGGAAAGCGACTTGCTTCTTTTGAGGACTTGGGCGAGGACCTCGTCCAGCAGTGGCCTTTGTCTTCAGCAGTGAGGGGCCAGCTGAGGAACTTGGTGCAGCTGAGGAACTAGCTGAGACACCTGAGGCAATGCAGATGCCGGCAGTCCTTTGGCACGAAGCGAGATGCACATGTGCTGAGGATTTAGTCAGAACAGCTGAAGGCTTTGGCGGAGGAGCTGAGGACTTCGGAGGAACAGGAGCAGCATGAGGAATTTGCCGCGAGGGCTTTGATCGGCCTGGCCTTGAGGGCATTGCTGAGGAACTTGGCCTTGAGGGCATTGTTGGTGAAGCACTTGGCTTGCGCACAGGCTTCTTAGACATAGCCTTCTTTGGCTTGACAGCAGAGGCCTCAACAGAGGCAGCAGCAGCAGAGTCTTCATTGAATTTCCTAACTGCTTCTCTGGCTTGCTTAGCCAGCTTGGCTTGGCGCTTGGCCCATTCATCAGGATAGTCCTCACCGCGCTTGAGGCTGGTGGGATCTGCTATTCGGCCAGGTGCCAATGGAGCTCTTGGGCATGGAGAATTGAGTGCGAATTTCTTCATGTACTTAGGAGTGACATATCTGTACTCCCTCCATTCTCTTGCTCATCTCCTCTCTATCCTCTGTTTGCGCACTTTGCACTAATTCTTGGTTTCCTCAGTAGGTGTGCAGTACCCAGCATATATGTCATCAGGGATTTCAAATGCTGTATTTACCTCGGGCCTCTTTCCTCCCTTCTGTGGCTTCTTACCATCAGCCATTTTCTTCAGTTGAGGAATTTGAACAATTGAATTCTCTGAAGAAGTATGCAACTTTTCTTTAAGGAACGCTGCAAATGAGTTAAGTTGACGAGAACCTAGTGATTCAGCAGCTGACATGTGTACCTGTGAACAGAGTATAGTTGCGAGGAATTTGGAGAGGTCATATGCGTTCTCAGAAGGTTTTTCAAAAAGAACAAGTTTGAGGAATTTGACCAGATGAGTCTTGAAGATTTTCACTAAGCGTTCTTTGTCTTAGATTCCAGAGTTGTATAGATCGAAGATCCACACAATTGAGGAATCTTGAAGAAAAATGATGCCTAGAGAAACGAATCAAGAACAGATGACATGTGAGGTGTTCAGTGTGTGAAGATATGAAGAAAAACACTTTTGAAGATTTTGTAGATAATCATTCGAATCAACGAGGGCAGTAAAAGTAACTTCTAATTACCCTGGATGAAGAACACGACGAACTAGAGTGAGGAGATGTGAAGTTCGTCTGTGCAAATCTTCCACGCCCTAACTTGGCGGAGGAAGACAGCTACAGCGGTGGCGGAGTGAAGATGTCCGCGGTCGGCGCGAGTACGTCGGCGACGAGGTCGAGGCAGTGAAGCTCTTCCTCACCGACGGTGATGAAGTAGCGGCGGCGCTAGGGTTTGAGAAGCTCGAGCTAGAGAGAGAGGTCGAGCGGAGTAAAATAAGTGAGGAAGGGAAGGAGGGGTATTTATAGCCATGGTGAAAAACTGCTCGCCCGAAGAAATTGGACGAACGTGCCCCTGACCCTTCTCATTCGCATGACATGTGTCACCCACATAGTGAGAGGTGGAGATTGTGTTAGATCGTGGGTGAGTGGATAAGTGTATCGTGGGATGAGGAACGGTTTGAGCGGCAAAGCCAAAAATTTAGATAAGATAGGTTTTAAAGTTCCGTTCGCAATTTCTTCAGCTGACAAGGACACAATGAAGATTTTGAACGAGTTTCAAATAGAACGCACATGAAGAATTTGTGGACAGATTGGGTTGAGTATAGCATAGAGGGGAAGGGTCCGATCACATTCACTTAGCAGAAAACCAACTTGAAGAAATAGCAATAAGTGAATGTTGTAGAGGACATAAACTCATATATATATATATATATATATATATATATATATATAGCCAATGAAGAAAAATGACGGAACCAGTGAAGACTATGCAAAGTTGAAGAATATGAATAATTTGAGGAATTTCAACTTTTGGTGGTGGCGTGACCCACCGTATAAGAATGATGATTTCAGACACCGCGTACAATTATCGTAGGGTTTTGAGAATCAAATTCTTCATTAATTTCTTCACACTAAGAGTGTCATTCTTCATTGATTGAAGAAAAACGTTTCTTCATGTGTTGCACATCTAAGTCATCAATTTTGCATAAGTCTTAGGATGAGTGTCCTTTTCAAAGAACATTCGAAGATTCTAGGATATTTAGCTCACATCGCAACTTGCTAAATCTCTTCTCATCCAAGGGCTTTGTGAAGATATCGGCTAGCTGTTGTTCAGTCTTCACATGCTCATTAGAAATGTCGCCCTTCAACACATAATCACAAAGAAAATGATGACGAATCTGAATGTGCTTTGTGTTCGAGTGCTGAACTGGGTTGTGAGCAATCTTGATGGCACTCTCATTGTCACAGAGGAGAGGCACATTCTTCATGTTGACGCCGTAGTCCTTGAGAGTTTGCTTCATCCATAGCAATTGGGCACAGCAAGAACCAGCGGCAATGTACTCAGCTTCAGCAGTAGATAGTGATACGCAGTTCTGTTTCTTCGAGGACCAACAGACCAAAGATCGTCTGAGGAAATGACATGTACCAGATGTTGACTTGCGATCCACACGATCACCAGCATAGTCAGAGTCGGAATATCCAACAAGATCAAAAACCGAGCCCTTGGGGTACCATAATCCAAGTGTTGGTGTGTGAGCTAGATATCGAAGAATATGCTTCACAGCCTTATGGTGTGATTCCTTCGGTTCAGCTTGAAATCGGGCACACATGCAAACACTAAGCATTATATCTGGCCTAGATGCACATAAGTACAATAAGGAACCTATCATGGAGCGGTATACCTTATGATCGAAGTCAATACCATTTTCATCAGTGCACAGATGGCCATTTGTGGGCATAGGAATTTTGACGCCTTTGCAATCTTGCATGCCGAACTTCCTCAGTACATCCTTGAGGTATTTCTCCTGAGAGATGAATATGCCATTGTGTTGTTGACGAATTTGAAGACCTAAGAAGAATTTCAACTCACCCATCCTAGACATTTGATATTCTTCACTCATCATATAGGCAAATTCATCACTATAATGTTGGTCAGTACAGCCAAAGATAATATCATCAACATATATTTGGCACACGAACAATTCACCATCATAAGATTTAGTGAAAAGAGTAGGGTCGAGTGAACCGGGTTTGAAGCCTTTCTTCATGAGGAGTTCCTTCAAGGTATCATACCAAGCCCATGGGGCCTGCTTGAGGCCATAGAGGGCCTTGTTGAGTCTGAAGACTTTGTCAGGATTCTTTGGATCTTCAAAACCTGGGGGTTGAGCAACATATACTTCTTCCTCAAGCTTACCATTGAGGAATGCACTTTTCACATCCATTTGATATAAAGTGATATCATGATGGTTAGCGTAAGCAAGTAATATGCGAATAGCCTCAAGTCTATCAACAGGTGCAAAAGTTTCATCGAAATCAATTCCTTCAACCTGTGTGTAGCCTTGAGCTCCAAGCCGTGTCTTATTCCTCACCACAAGGCCATTTTCATCTAGCTTGTTGCGGTAGATCTACTTTGTGCCAATGATATTGTGCTTGCGAGGATCTGGACGTTTGACCAGTTCCCAGACATTGTTGAGCTCGAACTGATGTAATTCTTCTTGCATGTCCTGAACCCACTCAGGCTCTAGAAATGCTTCATCTACCTTAGTGGGCTCTGTAATAGAGACAAAAGCATACTGCCCACAAAAGGTAGACAAATGTGAAGCTTTTGAGCATGTGAGAGGACCTGGCGCTTTGATGTCATTG
Source organism: Triticum dicoccoides (assembly GCF_002162155.2). Lineage (NCBI taxonomy): Eukaryota > Viridiplantae > Streptophyta > Magnoliopsida > Poales > Poaceae > Triticum > Triticum dicoccoides. The sequence continues at coordinate 117,067,301 of NC_041382.1, forward strand.
ATGATCTTTTCAACTTGCACTTCTTTTGCAATGCGAGGATGAGCTGGTTGTCGTTGAAGAGTTTGATCAGCGTTTTCTTCAGCACCATTTTCTTCAGGTGCATTAGCTCGACATTCTTCATGTTCTGGAATGAATTCTTCAGCAGATTCTTCAGTAGGAATGACATCCTCAGTAGCCTTGAACTTGATAGTTTCCTCAGGTGCTGGTTCATCTATCACAGTAGGTAGGTGCTCTCTTTGCGAGCCATTAGTTTCATCGAACCGCACATCTATAGTTTCAACAACTTTGTGAAGAACGTTGTTGAAGACTCTATAGGTGTGCGAGTCCTTTCCGTAACCAAGCATAAAACCTTCATGTGCTTTCGGTGCAAACTTTGAGTTGTGATGAGGATCTCTAATCCAACATTTAGCACCGAAGACTTTGAATACATTGGGTTTCTTATCAGTGAGAAGTTCATAGGCAGTCTTTTTGAAGAATTTGTGAAGATATACTCTATTGATGATGTGGCACACAGTATCAATTGCCTCAGTCCAGAAACGACGAGGCATTTTGTATTCATCAAGCATAATGCGAGCCATCTCAGCAAGAGTCCTGTTCTTGCACTCCACGACGCCATTCTGCTGAGGAGTGTAAGGAGCAGATAACTCATGAGTAATACCAAGTTCATCGAGATAGTCATCGAGACCAGAATTCTTGAACTCGGTGCCATTGTCACTTCTGATGTGCTTGTTCTTCACACCAAAGTTGGTTGAAGCCCTCGAGGAAAATCGTTTGAAGACTTCCTGCACTTCATGTTTGTAAGTAACAAGGTGTACCCATGTGTAGCGAGAATAATCATCAACAATAACAAAGCCATATTGAGATGCTTCATTTGAAATAGCAGAATAATGATTAGGACCAAAGAGATCCATGTGAAGCAATTCAAATGGGCGAGTGGTGGTCATGATAGTCTTCGCTGGATGCTTGGCCTTCGTCATCTTCCCAGCTTCACAGGCTCCGTATAGGTGATCCTTGAGGAATTTGACATTCTCGATGCCAATGACATGCTTCTTCTTCGCAAGCATGTGCAAATTCCTCATGCCTGCATGACCAAGTCGTCGATGCCAGAGCCAGCCTTCTGAAGCTTTTGCAAGTAAGCACACGGCTGGTTGTGGTCCTGTAGAGAAATCAACAATATACAGGTCTCCTCTCCTAAAGCCTTCGAAGACTTTGGAATTGTCAGCTTCCATAACCACAACACAACGGTACTTGCCAAAGACAACAACCATATCAAGATCACAAAGCATTGAGACAGACATAAGGTTGTATCCTAAGGACTCAACAAGCATGACTTTGTCCATGTGTCGATTCTTTGTAATCGCAACCTTACCTAGACCCAATACCTGACTTTTGCCTTTGTCAGCAAAGATGATATGCTTCAGATGCGACGGAGATAACGGAGCATCCATCAATAGATTCTTGTCACCAGTCACGTGGATTGTACATCCACTATCGAGGACCCACTCAGTGGCTTTGGGTTGATCATCCTGCAGACGAATTAGTGCAGCTTACAAACTCATATACTTCATCAATGAAGAATATGACATCAATTCATCAGATCAATTTTATCAAGTAAAAGAACTGATAAAGCAATATGAGGACGTGAGAAATGAAAGTTCATTTCTTCATGATTAGCCTGCGTCCTATCAGGCATGCTTAGGTCTCCAGCAAATTCTTCAGATGATTATGTGCGTCTGGAGACCTGACCCTGCAGAAGAGATTAGTTCTTTTTCTTCACCACCCACATCTGAAGGGGTGGCAAAGAGTTCATCATTCTGCGAGCTCCATACGAAAAGGATGGCATAGAAGCCAGTCCATTTCGTTTCACATAAGAGGGGTTAGAGTAAGCATAAGAGTATGCAGAGAAATTCTTCGAGGACTTATGGACATAATGATTTAAAGAATAATGCACATATCCATAATCCTTAGATCTTCCCTGCGAAACAGACGGGTTAGCACGATGATGTTCATATGAGGACTTTGATCCATATGAGGAATTTGATCCATATGAAGAATTTGATCTGGGGTTCCTATTCTTCACAGGTAGCGTCATGATGACATTCACCTGAAGATTTTCAAGGCATCTTTTGGGAACCCAGATTTTCTTCATATGGGAGTCGTTCCTGCAGTTAGTGCCAACATATCTAGCAAATACTTCACCGTTCTGATTTTTGAATAGCTTATAGTTGGAGTCAATTGACTCATCATTAGAATGAGGAGATTCACATGCAAATCCAATTAAGTTAGATGGATCAACTGGAGGTCCCTTTGCAGCAACCCATGTAGTTTTGGGGTACTGCTCAGGCTTCCAATATGTACCATCAGCATTGAGTTTCCTCTCAAAGGCGATACCCTCTTTCCTAGGGTTCCTGTTGAGGATCTGCTTTTTAAGCACATCACAAAGAGCCTGATGCCCTTTGAGGCTTTTGTACATGCCTGCCGTGTACAATTCCTTCAGCCCTGCATCGTTAGTGAAACTAGCAATGTCCTTAGATGAGGAATTAGTGATAGCAGAGGCATGTGAAGAATTTGAAACATTAGCAGCATTTGAACATTCAGGTGAAGAATTAGCAGATTCACGTTCAATGCACTTCAAGCATGGAGGAACAAATTCTTCCTGAGAAGCGCTGATTTGTTGAGCAAGTAATGAATCGCGCTCCTTCTGAAGATCTTCATAACTCACTCTTAGCTTTTCAAGATCTTGCTTTCTTTGAAGAAATTCATAAGAAAGCTTCTCATGATCGGATAAGAGAGTGTTATGTTGATCTTGAAGGGTGTCATAATTAGTATGAAGTCTCTGAAGACTTTCAGCCAAAGCTTTTGACTGATCCATTTCTTCACCCAACATATCATCGCTTTTGTTTAGCATATAGTGAACTTTTTACAAAGCTCTTTGTTGTTTAGTGGCAAGGGAAGCAAGTTTGACATAGCTGGGTCCAAATTCATCACCAGATTCATCATCACTGGACTCGGATAGGTAGCATTCAGTTACCTCAGCATCTTTTGCCATAAGGCATGATGCAGAAGATGATGATTCTGGTTCAAATGTCATCGTTTTGAGAGATTCCTTGAAGTCCTCAAACCAAGGATCATGACAGGTTCGATGACCTTCATAGACCTCAGAGAGACGGTCCCAGATGAGCTTCACATGATCGAGATGCATGATATTTCTGAACTGATTTTGAGACAGAATGGAGCAGATGACATCCTTTGCCGTGAGGTTGAGAAGAGTATACTTGCGAATGTCATCAGCATCCGCCATCTTGCACAGATCAGTCAGGCCAATCTCAGTGACGGTCCACAACTCGCTGTTCATCGCCATGAGGCGTTTCTTCATCATGGCCTTCCACTTGGGATACTTGTGACTGTCAAAGATGGGGCATGTCACCTTCGTCATACCTGCGGTCGACATAACTAAAACTCCAGGCGGTTAAACCAAAATCACACAGAACAAGGGAGTACCTTGCTCTGATACCAATTGATAGTGCGTTATATCGACTAGAGGGGGTGAATAGGCGACTTTTATGAAATTCTTCGCTGAGGAATTTGCCGGTGAGGAAATTCCTTAGCGAAGAACTACTAGCAGCGGAATGAGTACTCAAAAGTAAACATAACAGAATACAAGCATAGTCATCATGATGAAATGAAGACAGGCACAGAGTACAGGAAGCGTAATCACAGGATAACACAGGATGAAGACAAACAGACTGAAGAAATTGAACTGAGGAAATTTGAGAAAGTCTTCAGTCAAAGTCTTCAAACACAGATATGAACAAACACACAACACAATTATGAGGAAATGAAAGAGTTGAGGAAATAGAACCAGTAAGCTTGGTGAAGACAAAGATTTGGTAGACCAGTTCCAACTGCTGTCTCAGTTGTACGTCTGGTTGGAGCGGCTGAGTATTTAAACTCGAGGACACACAGTCCCGGACACCCAGTCCTGAACACGTAGCTCAGGACACCCAGTCCTCACCGTATTCTCCTTGAACTAAGGTCACACAGACCTCGTCCAATCACGCGTGGTAAGTCTTCAGGCGACTTCCAAACCTTCACAAACTTGGTCACCCGGCGATCCACAATTCCTCTTGGATGCTCTAGACCATGACGCCTAACCGTATGGAAGAAGCACAATCTTCAAAGGTAACAAGCGTCGGATCCACTCAGGATCAATCTCTTCAGTGATGCTCAATCTCTTGGAGTTTGTAGGTGTTTGGGTTTTTGGGTTTTTCCTCACTTGATGATTTTCGCTCAAAGTCCTCAGAGGATGGGTTACTCTCAAATGACAAGTGTCAGTTTCTCTCGGAGCAGCCAACCCGCTAGTGGTTGTAGGGGGCGGCTATTTATAGCCTAGGGAGCAGCCCGACATGATAAGACATAAATGCCCTTCAATGATATGACCGTTAGGTGGATAGATATTTTGGGACAGCTGGCGCATAGCACAGCAACGGTCGGAATTTTGAGTAGCAAAATCCTCGGGGCTATCATGTTCCTCACTGTGTAGGCAACCCGCACTGGCGAATTCCTAACTCCTCAGTCAGGACAAATTCCTCAGAGACCAGAAGAACTTCGTCTCTGTCACTGAAGAAATTGACTGAACTGTATGAGATTTCCAATGGCTTCACTCAAAGGGATTGGTAGATGTAGGATTTTGAGTTGAGCATCACATGGAAATTTTTCCTTAGTATTTCCTCGACCCCCTTTAATAGTACGGTGTTTCCTATGACTCAAGAAAGAGAAAAACAAAACTATGAAAATGAAAGTTTTCAAGCTTCATATTCCTTGCATGAATATCAAGTCTTCACGGACACACCAATTTCTTCACTTTCAAAGTCTTCATGAAAGTCTTTAAAAATACCAAAATCTTCAGTCGAAGATATTCATTTTTAGGGGTCGACTTTTCCTGTAAATATCAAACTTCTCATAGACTTATAGACCTGTGTACACTCACAAATGCATTAGTCCCTTAACCTATAAATCTTCAATACACCAAAATCACTAAGGGCCACTAGATGCACTTACAGTCCGGGCGCGGCGTGGACGCGTCCGGCGGCACGAGGGGAGGGATTTTTTGGGTTCCGTCCGTGAATTTTGGAGGGGATCACATATATATAGGTAGAGGGAGCTAGGAGACTCCAAATTGAGCACGGTTTTCGGCCACGCGATCGTGATCAAATGACCGAGAGGATGGAGGGGTTTTGGATGGGTTTTGGGCCACTTTGGAGAGGTGTTGGGCTGTAACACACACGAGGCCTTTATGGTTCCTCAGTTAACCGTTGGAGTATCAAACAAAGTCCAAATGGCACGAAACTTGACAGGTGGTCTACCGGTAGTGAACCAAGGCCGCTTGGCAAGTGTCGGTCCAATCCGAGAACGTTTAATACCCGCACACGAAAAGAGGTAGAAAGGGACATCGGAGGGCATAGGAGCGCCGGATTGCAAAACGGACAACGGGGAAAATGCTCGGATGCATGAGACGAACATGTATGCAAATGAAATGCACATGATGACATGATATAAAATGCATGACACACAAGAAAATGACATGGCAACGACGGCGAATAACTGGAAGACACCTGGCGCAACGGTCTCGGGGCGTTACAGCTCTGTAGCATTTCTCATATTATATGTGGATGACATACTATTGATGGGAAATGATATAGAATTCTTTGAAGGCATAAAGGCCTACTTGAACAAGTGTTTTTCAATGAAGGACCTTGGAGAAGCTGCTTATATATTAGGCATCAAGATCTATAGAGATAGATCGAGACGCCTCATTGGTCTTTCACAAAGTACATACCTTGACAAGATATTGAAGAAGTTCAATATGGATCAGTCCAAGAAGGGGTTCTTGCCTGTATTGCAAGGTATGAGATTGAGCACGGCTCAATGCCCGATGAGGGAGTCCTGGATTAAGGGGTCTCCGGACAGCCGGACTATATCCTTTGGCCGGACTGTTGGACTATGAAGATACAAGATTGAAGACTTCATCTCGTGTCCGGATGGGACTCTACTTGGCGTGGAAGGCAAGCTAGGCAATACGGATATGTATATCTCCTCCTTTGTAACCGACCTTGTGTAACCCTAACCCTCTCCGGTGTCTATATAAACCGAAGGGTTTTAGTTCGTAGGACAACAACAATAACATACAATCATACCATAGGCTAGCTTCTAGGGTTTAGCCTCTTCGATCTCGTGGTAGATCAACTCTTGTAATACTCATATCATCAAGAATAAATCAAGCAGGACGTAGGGTTTTACCTCCATCAAGAGGGCCCGAACCTGGGTAAAACATCGTGTTCCCTGCCTCCTGTTACCATCCGCCTTAGACGCACAGTTCGGGACCCCCTACCCGAGATCCGCCGGTTTTGACACCGACATTGGTGCTTTCATTGAGAGTTCCTCTGTGTCGTCGCCGTTAGGCTTGATGGCTCCTACGATCATCGATAGTGATGCAGTCCAGGGTAAGACTTTTCTCCCCGGACAGATCTTTGTGTTCGGCGGCTTCGCACTGCGGGCCAACTCGCTTAGCCATCTAGAGCAGATCGAAAGTTACGCCCCTGGCACCAGGTCAGGTTTGGAAGCTTAAACTACATGGCCGATATCCATGGAGACTTGATCTTCGACGGATTCGAGCCTCTGCCTTGTGCGTCACGCGGTCACGATGAGTACGATTTAGCTCTGCCATCGGACAGTGTTCAAGAGATCACACCGGCGGCCGCTCCGACTCTTAATTCGGAGCCAGGTGCGCCTCCCATGGACGAGTGGATAGACCCCGCCACAGAGGCCGCATCCCCAACGGCGATCGAGCCGAATATCGATCTTACCCTTCACGAGAGTCATGTTGTTAAACGGCCGGATACCTCTCCGGCCACGGACTCCGAACCGCCTGCGCCCGTTCCTATCGAATCCGGTTGGGCGCCGATCATGGAGTTTACCTCCGCGGATATCTTTCAGCACTCGCCCTTCGGCGACATGTTGAACTCATTAAAGTCTCTCTCCCTGTCAGGAGAGTCCTGGCCGAACTATGTCCGGCAGGATTGGATGCGGATGACGAAGAAATTCGCCGCCCACCCACCACCCACTTAGTAGCCACTGTCGATGACTTAACCGACATGCTCGACTCCGACTCCGAAGACATCATGGTATGGACGATGATGCAGGAGACGAACAGGAACCACCGCCCACAGGGCACTGGACGCCCACTTCATCACATGACGTATACATGGTGGACACACCAAAAGACGACGACGACGAGGAACGGAAGGACGCAACGAAGGTTTGTCCCCTCGAGAAGCAGTCAAAGTAGCGGCGTAAGTGCCGCTCCAAATCACGCCTAGGCAGAAACAACAATCATATAGACCCAGCGTTAGAGCAGGGTGAACCATCGCCGGACCACGGCAACACGAAGAATCAAACCGAACAACCCGACTCTGTCAAAGAAAATAGTTCGGACGACATCACACCAGACAGACACCCGGAGCAACATAATGCCCGTCAAAGGCTCGTTGCCACCGCAAGAATCTAAAAAAGCAGAAGCAAAGGCTCAAGGTTGCGCAAGATACACTCCGAATAAGATGGAGTAAAGTACTCAACTCGGCAGCGAAGTACGACGGTAATGGCCACACCAAGAGCTACCCGAAGCGAAAGTTGCTACCTGAATTCGATGAGGAGGCCTTAGAACCCCCGCAACCAAAAATTAAAACGGCCATCTGGCCGGATAGACGACCTCACGGCCAACATAGAGCGGCAAACAACGCCGCACATAAGCCAATACGTGATCCACGCGAGGGCTCGCATCAAAAGAACGGCGCAACCAGATCCATCTATGGACCACGCAAGCGCGCTCCAGCATACAATGCAACACAACAAACATCCGAACAACGCGGTACACCCAGATATAGGGGTGCCGCACATCCCCTATGTTTCACCGATGAGGTGCTGGACCAAGAATTTCCAGAGGGATTCAAACCCGTAAACATAGAGGCATATGACGGAACAACAGGCCCTGGGGTCTGGATTGAGGACTATATCCTCCATATCCATATGGCTCGACGAGATGATCTCCACGCCATTAAGTATTTACCCCTCAAACTCAAAGGGCCAGCTCGACACTGGCTTAAAAGCCTCCCCGAAAGCTCCGTTGGAAGCTGGGAAGAGCTCGAAGACGCTTTTCGGGCAAATTTTCAAGGGACTTATGTCCGACCTCCGAACGCAGACGATTTGAGTCATATAACTCAACAACCCGGAGAGTCAGTGAGGGAGTCCTGGATTAGGGGGTCTCCGGACAGCCGGACTATCTCCATTGGCCGGACTGTTAGACTACGAAGATACAAGATTGAAGACTTCGTCTCGTGTCCGGATGGGACTCTACTTGGCGTGGAAGGCAAGCTAGGCAATACGGATATGGATATCTCCTCCTTTATAACCGACCTTGTGTAACCCTAACCCTCTCCGGTGTCTATATAAACCGAAGGGTTTTAGTCCATAGGACAACAACCATAACATACAATCATACCATAGGCTAGCTTCTAGGGTTTAGCCTCTCTGATCTCGTGGTAGATCTACTCTTGTACTACCCATATCATCAATATCAATCAAGCAGGACATAGGGTGTTACCTCCATCAAGAGGGCCCGAACCTGGGTAAAACATCGTGTCCCCTGCCTCCTGTTACCATCCGGCCTAGACGCAGAGTTCGGGACCCCCTACCCAAGATCCGCCGGTTTTGACACCGACATTGATGCTTTCATTGAGAGTTCCTCTGTGTCGTCGCCGTTAGGCTTGATGGCTCCTACTATCATCGATAGCGATGCGGTCCAGGGTGAGACTTTTCTCCCCGGACAGATCTTCGTATTCGGCGGCTTTGCACTGCGGGCTAATTCACTTGGCCATCTGGAGCAGATTGAAAGCTACGCCCCTAGCCATGAGGTCAAATTTGGAAGTTTGAACTACACGGCCGACATCTACGGAGACTTGATCTTCGACGGATTCGAGCCACAGCCGGGCGCGCCGCACTGTCGCGATGGGTATGACCTAGCTCTGCCGCCGAACAGTACCCCAGAGGCTGCGCCCGCATCAGCTCTGACCCTTAGCTCGGAGCCAACTGCGCCAGTCGAGGACGGGTGGTTAGACACCGCCTCAGGGGTTGCAGTCTCAACGGTGATCGACCCGAACACCAGCCTAACCCTCTGCGCAGCCCGTGACTCCAAGGTGTCGGACTCTTTTCCGGACTCCGAACCATCCGCGCCCCTGCCAATCAAATCCGATTGGGCGCCGATCATGGAATTCACCGCCCCGGATATCTTTCAGCACTCGCCCTTCGGCAACATTCTGAATTCACTAAGGTCACTCTCTTTGTCAAGAGAGCCCTGGCCGGATTATGGCCAACATGATTGGGATGCGGACGACGAAGAAATTTGACGCCCACCCACCACCCACTTTGTAGCCACTGTCGATGATTTAACCGACATGCTCGACTTCGACTCCGAAGACATCGACGGTATGGACGCTGATGTAGGAGACGAACATGAACCAGCACCTATAGGGCACTGGAAAGCCACCTCGTCATATGACATATACATGGTGGATACACCCAAAGAAGGCAATGGCGACGGGATAGCGGAGGATGACCCCTCCAAGAAGCAACCCAAACGCCGACGTCAGCGGCGCCGCTCTAAGTCCCGCCAAAGCAAAAGTGGTGATACCAGCACAGGAGATAATAACACTCCGGATAGTGCCGAAGAAAACAACAAACCCCTCAGCAAGATTTAGAGCAGGAGGATGGAGGAGCCAGCTCTCCTGAGAGAGCGGCAGACGAAGAGGAGGAGGATGACAATCACAGGCCCCCCTCTGAAGACGAGGCAAGCCTCAGCGACGATGAATTCACCATACCAGAGGATCCCGTCGAACAAGAGCGCTTCAAGCGCCAGCTTATGGCCACGGCAAATAGCCTGAAGAAAAAGCACCAGCAGCTTCAAGCTGATCAAGATCTGCTAGCTGACAAATGGACTGAAGTCCTCGCGTCCGAGGAATATAAACTCGAGCGCCCCTCCAAGAGTTACCCAAGGCGCAGGTTACTACCCCGACTGGAGGAAGAAGCATATGATACGGCTGATCGGCCACCTCTTGGCCACGATAGAGAGGCATTCCAGCAAAAAGCTCAGCCTCCACCCCAACGCCATTCAAATAAAAAGGCATGGGGAGATACGCCAGACCTGCGAGACATATTGGAGGACAAGGCAAAGCATTCAAGATCGATCTACGAATCACGAGGGTGCACCACTCTGCGAGATGACAAACGTCACGCCTGATACAGCTAAAGCAAATCCGGCCGGGCCGAACACAGCGGGCAAGACCCATTCGAGCTGCATCGTGATATAGCCCAATACAGAGGCGCCGCACACCCCTTATGCTTCACAGACGAAGTAATGGAACATCAATTCCTAGAAGGTTTCAAACCTGTAAATATTGAATCATACGACGGCACAACAGATCCCGCAGTATGGATTTAGGACTTCCTCCTCCACATCCACATGGCCCGCGGCAATGACTTGCACGCCATCAAATACCTCCCACTAAAGCTCAAAGGACCAGCGCGGCATTGGCTTAACAGCTTGCCAGCGGACTCCATTAGCTGTTGGGAAGATCTGGAAGCCGCATTCCTCGACAACTTTCAGGGCACTTATGTGCGACCACCATACGCCGATGATTTGAGCCACATAATTCAGCAGCCAGAAGAGTCGGCCAGGCAATTCTGGACTCGGTTCCTTACAAAGAAAAATCAAATCGTCGACTGTCCGGATGCGGAGGCCTTAGCGGCTTTCAAGCACAACATCCGAGACAAGTGGCTAGCCTGGCACCTTGGTCAGGAAAAGTCGAAATCTATGGCAGCTCTCATGATGCTCATGACCCGCTTTTGTGCGGGAGAAGACAGCTGGCTGGCTCGCAGTAATAACATATCAAAGAACCATGGTACCTCAGATACCAAGGACGGCAATAGCAGGTCACATCGCAACAAGCATAAGCGCCGCATTAACAGCGAAAATACTGAGGATACGGCAGTCAATGCTGGATTCAAAGGCTCTAAACCCGGTCAGCGGAAAAAGCCATTCAAACAAAGTACGCCGGGTCCGTCCATCTTGGACCGTATACTCGATCACTCGTGTCAAATACACGGCACCCCGGACAAGCCAGCCAATCACACCAACAGGGATTGTTGGGTGTTCAAGCAGGCCGGCAAGTTAATTGCCGAAAACAAGGACAAGGGGCCGCATGGCAATGACGAGGAGGAGCCCCGGCAGCCGCACACTGGAGGACAGAAGAGGTTTCCCCCACAAGTGCGGATGGTGAACATGATATACGCAACCCACATCCCCAAGAGGGAGCGGAAGCATGCGCTCAGGGACGTATATGCGTTGGAGCCAGTCGCCCCAAAGTTCAACCCTTGGTCCTCCTGTCCGATCACCTTCGATCGCAGGGACCACCCCACTAGTATCCGTCATGGCGGATTCGCCGCATTGGTCCTAGACCCAATCATCGACGGATTTCACCTCACTCGAGTTCGTATGGACGACGGCAGCAGCCTAAACCTGCTTTATCAGGACACAGTGCGCAAAATGGGTATAGACCCCTAAGGATCAAACCCACAAAAACGACCTTTAAGGGCGTCATTCCAGGTGTATAGGCCCATTGCACAGGCTCAATTACACTAGAAGTGGTCTTCGGATCCCCGGATAACTTCCGAAGTGAAGAGTTAATCTTCGATATAGTCCCGTTTCACAGTGGTTATCACGCGTTGCTCGGGCGAACCGCATTTGCTAGATTCAACGCGGTACCGCATTATGCATACTTCAATCTCAAGATGCCAAGACCTCGCGGAGTTATTACAGTCAATGGAAACACAAAGCGCTCTCTCCGAACAGAGGAGCACACCGCAGCCCTCGCAGCAGAAACGCAAAGCAGCCTCTCAAGGCAATCAATCAGTTAGGCGCTTCACAACCCGGACACCTTCAAGCGCGCTCGGGGCAATTGACAAATGGACCGCCTAGCGCGATCTGAGCTCGCGTAGCAATACGGCGGCCACCCCAATCCCAGCCCAGCGGCGAAACTCGTGCCGCGCGTACATAATTACGCATTAAAAATACCATGGGCACAGGTGGGGAGGGGGCACAACTGCGGCACGCCCCAAGACGCGGCCTAAACCGCACTAGGGGCTTCCTGTTCGGTTATTTTTCTTTTTCTTTCAGGACCTTAATCTCTCGAAACACTGTCCGGCAGCACTATTGCCGAACACATGATGCAGCAACCAAGGAGGGAGACAGCTACGTTATACCACGGAATTCCCAGGTTGATTACAGTAACGAGTGAAATATTCAATTTAACATCATTCCTCAGCTTGCCCTTGGAAAGGACATAGTCCTACTCTTTGCTTATTGCACTATCTGTATCACTCTGCTTTAACGCAATTTTTTAATAAACAACGCATGACATTACGACTATTATTGCATTCTTGTTATATATATGTGTGTGTGTGTTCATTAATGACGCCTTGCAGCCGTACACATTGGTACGGCCAATACACCAAGGGCTTACGTACCCCACAATGCGGTGTGAAAAGTCCGAACACTTTCACAGGTGCGGCACCCCGAACTTATAGCATTATATGCATCAGCTCCGAATCATGTCTTTGGTCAAATGTTGGGTTTACCCGGCTCCTATGTTTCGGTACCTTATGTTCCGCTCTATCGGCTAAGGTAGCGCTAGGAGAACTACTACGATTGTGCCCCGGTTCTGCTGGGTTCAGCACCTCAGTAGAGAAAGCTAAAACTGACTGTCATGATAAGGCGAGAGACTGGTCGCTGTTCGGCGAGGTTTTCAAGTCCCTAAAGACTTGTGTTGCTTAGAGCGAGGGGCCGGCCCTGTCCGGCTTAAAGGCGTGTATCGCGCCCCGAATTCAGCCTTCCGAATACCAGGGGCTTCGCCGAAATTTAAAATTATAGAATTCTATCGCTAAGTGAGAGTGATAAAGCATCATTAGTCCGGTTGCCTTGTTCGCTGTGCTGAGCACCTCCCTCGAAGGACCCAAACATGGGAACAAGAGTGCTCAGGTTTATCCCAAACACCCCAGCACTCGTGGCATGGGGGCAGAAGCCGAGGACTAGCCATCTCTCAGATTGGATAAACAGCCAAACAGAAGGTAATATTTTAAATTCCAACAAGCGTAGCATAGTGCATATGAAACAAGTTTTCATACATACAGGATAAAACGAGCAAGTCTCATTCAAATATTACATCTTTTGAACACTCGTCCGCGATGAGACGGGCACCCGACAAAACACCCTCATAGTACACCTCGGGGTGGCGGTGCTCCTTGCCCTCTGGCGGCCCCTCCTTTATCAGCTTCACGGCGTCTAGCTTGACCCACTGCAATTTCACACGGGCGAAAGCCCGGCGTGCACCTTCAATGTAGACAGATCCCTTGACGACCTCCAGCCATAGGCAGGCATCCACAAGCCGCCTCACCAGGCCGAAGAAGCTGTTCGGAAGGGCGTCGCCAGGCCACAGCCAGACTATAAAGCTCTTCATGGCCTGATCGGCCGCCTTATGTAGCTTCAGCTGGTCGCTCATTGGCACCGGATGTTCGGCCTCAGCATACTGAGACCAGAACAGCTTCTCCGTCGAGCTTCCGTCCTCGTCCTGGTAAAATTGTGCGGCATCGGACACACTGCGGGGCAAATCTGCGAATGCTCCTGAAGAGCTTCGGATCCGGGTAAGTAACCGGTAATTTACTTTTACATGCTTGCTTTGCATATAGAAAGCCTTACCCGCCGCTATCTTCTTCGTCGCGTCAATCTCTTGGAGGGCCTTTTGGGCTTCGGCCTTGGCACTTTTTACACTCTCGAGGGCCGCAGCAAGCTTAGACTCCCGCGTCTTGGAGTCAAGCTCCAACGCCTCGTGCTTCGCCACAAGAGCCTGGAGCTCTTGCTGCACCTCGCCCACCCGAGCCTCGTGCTTCTCTCGCTCGGTGCGCTCCTTGGCCGCTGTATCTTCTGCCTTGGTTAGCGCTTGCTTCAGGGTCGCCACCTCGGTCGTGGCCCCTGGCAAACATACAATGATCCTGTCATTTTGCAATCGTGTCCTCTTTTTTATATATACATAAGACAGGGTATTACTTACCCTTGTTCTCCTTGAGCTGCCTCTTGGCAAGGCCGAGCTCTTTACTGGACCCCTCAAGGTCCTGCATCAGTTCGGCGACCTCTGCAGTTAGTGCGGCGGACGCCAGCAGTGAAGCCTGCATATGCATATTAACATACTTATATTAGACTCCTCCGATATTATTTGATCCTCTATTCGGCTTTTCTTTGTGAACACCGAACAAAGCATCAGGGGCTACTGTCTATGCGGTAATATTTCTACTACATTTTAAAACACTTACCTCGAAGCCTGTTAGAAGGCTGGCACAGGCTTCAGTCAGTCCACTCTTGGCGGACTGAACCTTCTGGATCACCGCACTCATGATAGTGCGGTGCTCCTCGTCGATGGAAGCGCTGCGAAGCGCTTCCAGCAGATTGTCCGGCGCCTCTGGATGGACAGAGGTCACCGGCACAAGCGTCTTGCCCCTCTTAGAAGGAGGCCGCCTGCCCGAGCCTGGAACCGCTGGAGGTTCCGGCGCGGTGTTCGGCTGAGGGCCGAACTCGGAGCTCTCAGGGGCCCCGTCCCCTCGGCTCCCGGAGTCTGGAAGGTCACCTTGAGGCGCCTCCGGGACTGTCTCCCCTCGATCCGGTGCCTCTTGAGACAACACCTCGGCGTTGTCGGCGGGATGAGGGGAGGTGGCGGTCAGAACTGGATCGCTATCCATGTCCGACAAGCCCAAGAAGCCGTCCGATGATACATCGATACTGGCTCGTGGCGGCTTGCATAATTGCGTTCGGTGTTAGAGAAAGCAGTGCGACAAAGGAATCCTATGAGTTACTCCGGTATCCGAATACTTACGATCACCCCGGGGGCTTGACCCTGGGCAACCACTCGTCTTCGCCTTCGGCGGCGGCGGTGGAACCGTCCGGAAGGAGAGTCCTTCCCTTCTTGGACCCTCCGGCCTCCCCGATTGGGGCGGCCTTCCTTTTCTTGTCTCCCCCAGTCGGTGGGGGAGCATCTTCTTCTTCTTCTTCCTCGTCTTCGGGGGAAGAGTGCGCCATAGAGTCATCGGACGGTGAGTCCGACGACGCCTGGCGTCGGGAACTCTTTCGGGTTCCCTTGGCCTGCTTGGTCTTCTCCAGCACCGTATAAGGGGCAGGAGTCAACATCTTCGCCAGAAGAGCGTCTACGGGGCCTTCGGGCAAAGGAGCCGGACAGTCAATCTGTCCGGCCATCTTCTGCCAGTCCTGTCAAAGGTACGGGAGTTTAGATCCCGCATAGAGTCAATCTATATAAAAAATAAGTATCCTGTGAAAGGTAAAGCAGCTTACCGCACTGGCTTGGCGCTTCGCGCTGAATCCACGATCCTCAGTAATGGGGGGGGGGACCTCGGCACTTTTGAATAGCACCCTCCAGGCGTCTTCATGAGTCGTGTCGAAGAGCCTGTTTAGAGTTCGGTGCTGCGTCGGATTGAACTCCCACAAGCTGAACTCCCGTTGTTGGCACGGGAGTATCCGGCGGATGAGCATAACTTGGACTATGTTGAATACATGTTTGGAGTCCGGTCAGCTCTTTCAAAATACCCCAGGATAGGCCCTTCTCTTTCCAGGAGGTGAGCCGCGTGGGGATGCCAGATCGGAACTCGGGGGCCGCTGCCCATGCAGGGTCGCGCGGCTCGGTGATATAGGAACACCCCGATTGCCACCCCTTTATGGTTTCCACAAAGGATCCCTCGAGCCATGTTACGTTGGGAATCTTGCCCACCATGGCGCCTCCGCACTCCGCCTGGCGGCCGCCCACCACCTTCGGCTTGACATTGAAGGTCTTCAGCCATAAGCCGAAGTGGGGCTTGATGCAAAGTAAGGCCTCGCACACGACGATAAACGCCGAGATATTGAGGATGAAGTTCGGGGCCAGATCGTGGAAATCCAGGCCGTAATAAAACATGAGCCCCCGGATGAAGGGATGGAGAGGGAATCCTAGTCCGCGAAGGAAATGGGTGAGGAATACTACCCTCTCATGGGGCCTGGGGGTGGGGATGAGCTGCCCCTCATCTGGGAGCCGGTGCGCGATGTCGTCGGGCAGGGATCCGGCTCTCCTCAATTTCTTGATGTCTCCCTCCATGACGGAGGAGACCATCCACCTGCCTCCCGCTTCGGACATGATTGGAGAAGGTCGATGTGGGAAGTGCGTACTTGGGCGCTAGAGCTCGAGTGTGCGAAAACAGATGGGTAAGGGAGGAAGAAGGCGTGGATAGACAGGTGAATCCTTATCCCTTTATATGGGCGGACGAAACTAAGCGTCCCCACTTGCCTGGTAAAACTCGCTTATCCCCCAAGCACCGCAATTGATGGCGCGGTTGGGTTACCCATGCCCGTATTGATGAGAATCCCGTAATAAGGGGACACGATCTCTGCTTTGACAAGACATGTCGAAAAACTGCCTCGCGTTTATGTGCGGGGCTGGTTAAAAGAAACGGTTCGAATAATCACCGGGCCATGACGTAGCGTCATGCTGCCAAAACAAGCCAGCAAATTAGATTTGCGAAAATATTATTCTCTCTATGGTGGAATGTGGAACTTATTTTGCAGGGTCGGACACTATCCTCGTATTCAAATTCTTCTGTGATATATTCGGAGAAGGAACCCGCCGTGCAATGCCGACGACAATACTGCGCGCCGGACTCATCGTCATTGAAGCCTGGTTCAGGGGCTACTGAGGGAGTCCTGGATTAGGGGGTCTCCGGATAGCCGGACTATCTCCATTGGCTGGACTGTTAGACTATGAAGATACAAGATTGAAGACTTCGTCTCGTGTCCGGATGGGACTCTACTTGGCATGGAAGGCAAGCTAGGCAATACGGATATGGATATCTCCTCCTTTGTAACCGACCTTGTGTAACCCTAACCCTCTCCGGTGTCTATATAAACCGAAGGGTTTTAGTCCGTAGGACAACAACCATAACATACAATGATACCATAGGCTAGCTTCTAGGGTTTAGCCTCTCTGATCTCGTGGTAGATCTACTCTTGTACTACCCATATCATCAATATCAATCAAGCAGGACATAGGGTTTTACCTCCATCAAGAGGGCCCGAACCTGGGTAAAACATCGTGTCCCTGCCTCCTGTTACCATCCGGCCTAGACGCACAGTTCGGGACCCCCTACTCGAGATCCCCCGGTTTTGACACCGACAGTCAGCCCCAAAGCTTTGGAACAGGTTTCTTACTAAAAAGAACCCAAATAGTCGACTGTCCGAACGCCGAAGCCTTGGCAGCTTTTAAGCATAGCATCCGCGACAAATGGCTTGCCAGACACCTCGGCCAAGAAAAGCCGAGAACAATGGTAGCATTAACAAGCCTCATGACCCGCTTTTGCGCGGGTGAGGATAGCTGGCTAGCCAGATGTAGCACCTGCGACCCCAGTACATCTGAAGTTAGAGACGGAAACGGGAAATCACGGCGCAGCAAAAATAATAAGCGCTGAAATAAAGAAGAAAACCCGAAGAGCACGGCGGTAAACGCCGGATTCAGAAGTTCTCGGCCAGGTCAGCAAAAGCCGCCCTCTAAAGGCGCCAGAGATGGATTGTCCGGCCTAAACAAAATTCTGGACCAAATATGTCAGATCCATAGCACCCCCGATAAACCTGCAAATCATACCCACAGAGAATGTTGGGTCTTCAAGCAGTCCGGCAAGCTCAACGTCGTACACAAGGGGGAGGATACACCAAGGGAAGACAAGGATGAGCCTCTCAAGCAAGATTCTGGGGAACAAAAGAAATTTCCACCAGAAGTCAAAACAGTGAACGTGCTACACGTGATCAAGGGGAGAAACAAAGCGGCACTCCCAGAGAAATATGCCCAAGGGCCTATCACCGCGGAGTCCTGCCACTGGTCGTCTCAACTGATCACTTTCGACCATTGGGATTACTCAGCAAGTATTCGGAGTGTAGGATGGGCTGCCTTGGTATTAGACCCAATAATTGACGGATACCATTTCACACGAGTCCTGATGGACGGTGGCAGTAGTCTAAACCTGATATATCAGGACACAATCCGCAAAATGGGGATAGACCCAATGAAAATTTGCCACAGCAATACTACCTTTAAAGGAGTAACGCCAGGCCCAGGGGCTCATTGCACGGGCTCCCTGCTACTAGAGGTTATATTCGGCTTCCTCGATAACGTTCGTAGCGAAAATTTAACATTCCACATTGCTCCGTTCCAAAGTGGCCATCAAGCACTACTTGGACACGAAGCTTTCGCTCGCTTTAATGCAATTCCGCATTACGCTTCCCTCACGCTTAAGATGCCCGGTCCACGTGGCATCATTACAGTGAATGGAAATATTGAGCGATCCTTGCGCGCCGAAGAGAGTGTGACTGCCTTAGCAGCCGCACACTAAAAACAGCCTCACCAACTAAAGCATTTGATAGGTCGTCAAGACCACGGACACGGTTAGACGAGTTCGGCGCAGCTATATGTAATTCATACAGGTTTGATGGCCACACCCCTATTACAAATACAAGGGGCTCAGCGCACGCAGACAAGTGGCATTTTTTACTCATTTGAATTATACATGGTTTCTTTGAACCTACCTTTTTGCACGACAACTTTTCACCTAAGTTTCTCTCTTTTACAGATGACCATCGTGCTACACCCGTCCAGGATACGGCATAACGGAGACACAGGCACAGACGTGTAGCGGGGACCCATTCCAAGGATTCTTTTTAGATTAAGACCCTGCGTAAACCTTTCTTACTGTCTCTTGTTGATACACATCCCTCAAATTCTCAGTACTATTGAGAAGGATGCTGGCGTCTTGGCATGTGGACACGTCAGAATAATGCACGTGCCTGGACACTAGGGGCTTCTTACAAAGGGCACTGTTTAGGCCCGGTTTATACCATAAAGACCGAATACCTTAGGGAGTGTTCGGCGTCGCGAGTTTGGCCTTATATGCATCAGCTCCGAATCATGTCTTTGGTCAAATGTTGGGTTTGCCCGGCTCCTGTGTTTTGCTGCCTTACGTTCCGCTCTATCGGCTAAGGTGGCACCTGGAGAACTACTGCGATTGTGCCCCGGGTCATCCGGACAAGCACCTCAGTAGAGAAAGCCGAAAACTGACTATCACGATACAGCGTGAGACTGGTCAACCACTCGATGACCTATCGGAATGTTAGAATTCCTCCGCCTTAACGAAGGGCCGTTTCCCGGCCAGGCATGTCCGCACCCCGAACTCAGGAGAGTGCGGAGCCACCAGGGGCTACGTAGTAGCCCCACTGTCAAACTCCTATGGCTAAGTGAAAGTGTTAAAGCATTATAGTCCGGTTGCCTAGTTCGCTGCGCCATCACCTCCTTATTAGGACCAAGACGTTGGATTAAGTGTGAATACGCGTCTTCTGCGAACACCCCCACATTATATGCGTGGGGGCTAAAGCCGACGACTGCAATCTTTCAGGTTATACACATGTATACATAAACGGCCGCACAGGAGGCATCATATTACTTTCGGGCAAAAGTATAAATACAGCCTTGATAAATTTCATAAAAACATTGTTTTTACAACGGGAATACATGTCACTCAAACATAATATTCTTCGAGCACTGGGCCTCTATCAAACGAGCACCCTCTAGAACTTCTTCAAAATAGTGCTCGGCAGCCACTCGGCCTATGGCCGAACCCTGCGCCGCAATAGTGGTAGCATCCATCTCCGCCCAGTATGCTTTGACATGGGCAAAGGCCATACGCGAGCCTTCTATGCACACCGACCTCTTCATCGCGTTGATGTGTGGCAACGCACCAAGGAACTGCTGCACTAAGCTGAAATAGTTGTTCGGCTTCGGCTTTTCCGGCCACAGATGATCTAAGACGGACCTCATGGCAAGTCCGGACAATCTATTGAGTTCGGCCCATTCGGCAAGCCGATCAGTTAGTGGAAGCGGATGCTCTGGAACGTTAAATTGCGACCAGAATAGCTTGTCCACTTCACGATCTGTTTGATCTCGGAAGTATTCGGCCGCATCGACAGCACTCGCCGTCAAATCCAGATATGCGTCTGCCGAACTCCACAGCCGATCTAGAGGGGCATACCACGGATCTCCGAACTTCCTCCGCAGCAAAAAGGGCTTCCCAGCCACAATATCACCAGCTTCACGCAGTTCTTCCTTCTTTTCCCTCATGGCAGAGCGGGTGTCTTTGGCCGCCATCGTGGCCTTTTCGAGGTTCGTTGCCTTCGCTCGGTTCTCTTCTTCAAGGAACTGGCAACGGTTGGCAGTGTCTCTTAACTTTATAGCCATCTTGGCCATTTTATCTTTGCTCTCGCAATGCGCAGCCTTTTCGGCTCTTAACTCTTTGTCCGCCTTTAAAGCGGCCGCATTACTAATTCTTGCTTGTTCCTTGGCTCGGGCAAGTTCCGCCCGAAGGATCTCCACGGTGGCAGCTCCATCTGCAGTCACAACATATTAAAGATACTGGCATTACGCTGCTCTTCCTATGTGACATTCACCAGAAAACATCACTTACCCTGTGCCTCGTCAAGCCGCTTGTTAACAAGCTTGATGTCGGCATCTGCCGCATCCAGTTGCCGCTTTAGTTCGGCAAACTCATTAGTCCGACCAGCCACCGGAGCTCCCATCACCTGCACATAAAGCGGTATGGTTATTACCTAGGACTATGATCCTCTGTTCGCCGCCGTTCTCGACGACAACCAGAGTCTCAGGGGCTACTATCTACATAGGGCACACCTAAAAATGTGTGGTACTATCAAAAAGTATATCATTTCACGTACCTCAAAGCCTGTCAGTAGACTCGTAAAGGCTTCATGCAATCTGCTTTCGGCGGACAAAATTCTTTCCATCACTGTACCCATCAACGTACGGTGTTCTTTTGAGATGGCCGCTCGCTCCAACAGCTCCCTCAGTACGTCCGACCGCATACCAGATGGTGCTGCACTCTTTTGTTTGCTCTCTTCAAGAGCCGGACGCTGGGGACTTCGGGTGACTATAGGATTATCTTCTGGCCTCACCGGATCTGGAGAGGCCCTCCATGACGACACTTCAAGGTCGCCCGCTTCTTTAGCGGGGGAGTCCGGGGGAGGCGTTTCGCTCTCCATCATCTCCGGAAGAAGATCCCCCGAAGACGAGCTCTGCTGAGAAGGGCTAAGATCCGAACTGCAAGATAAACGCTTCGGTTATTTTTCTCAGAGGTAAGGTAGTATATCTCCACTATTAAATTACTTTTTGATTACTTACAACTTGTTGGAGGGCTGACCCTCACGCGGACTTTGTGCGGCAAGAGCACTGAGGGAGTCCTGGATTAGGGGGTGTCCGGATGGCTGGACTATACCTTCAGCCGGACTCCTGGACTATGAAGATACAAGATTGAAGATTTCGTCCCGTGTCCGGAAGGGACTTTCCTTGGCGTGGAAGGCAAGCTTGGCGATACGGATATGCAGATCTCCTACCATTGTAACCGACTTTGTGTAACCCTAACCCTCTCCGGTGTCTATATAAACCAGAGGGTTTTAGTCCGTAGGACAACATACACAACAACAATCATACATAGGCTAGCTTCTAGGGTTTAGCCTCTCCGATCTCGTGGTAGATCTACTCTTGTACTACCCATATCATCAATATTAATCAAGCAGGACGTAGGGTTTTACCTCCATCGAGAGGGCCCGAACCTGGGTAAAACATTGTGTCCCTTGCCTCCTGTTACCATCCGGCCGAGACGCACAGTTTGGGACCCCCTACCCGAGATCCGCCGGTTTTGACACCGACATTGTTGCTTTCATTGAGAGTTCCTCTGTGTCGTCGCCGTCAGGCTTGATGGCTCCTACGATCATCAATGGTGATGCAGTCCAGGGTGAGATCTTCCTCACTGGACAGATCTTCGTCTTCGGCGGCTTCGCACTGCGGGCCAATTCACTTGGCCATCTAGAGCAGATCGAAAGCTATGCCCCTGGCCATCAGGTCAGATTTGGAAGTTTAAACTACACGGCTGACATCCGCGGGGACTTGATCTTCGACGGATTCGAGCCATTGCCGAGCGCACCGCACTGTCACGACGAGCATGATCTAGCTCTGCCGCCAAACAGTGCCCTGGAGGCCGCACCTGCATCGGCTTCGACCCTTAATTCGGAGCCAACTGTGTCGATCGAGGATGGGTGGTTGGATGCCGCCTCGGGGGCTGCGATCCCAACAGCGATCGAGCCGAACACCAGCCCCGCACTCTGCGAGACTCATGACTCCAAGGAGCCGGACTCCTCTCCGTACTCCGAACCCTCCGTGCCCCTGCCGATCGAATCCGATTGGGCGCCGATTATGGAGTTTACTGCCGCGGACATCTTTCAGCACTCGCCTTTCGGCGATATTCTGAAGACACTGAAGTCTCTCTCTTTATTAAGAGAGCCCTGGCCGGACTACGGTCAGCAAGGTTGGGATTCGGACGATGAAGAAATTCAAAACCCACCCACCACCCACTTTGTAGCCACTGTCGATGACTTAACCGACATGCTCGACTTCAACTCCGAAGACATCGACGGTATGGACGCCGATGAAGGAGACGATGAAGAACCAGCGCCTATCAGGCCCTGGAAAGCCACCTCGTCATATGACATATACATGGTGGACACCCCAAAAGAAAGAGATGGCGATAGAACAGCGGAGGATGACCCCTCCAAGAAACAGCCTAAGCGCCGGCGTCAGCGGCGCCGCTCAGAATCCCGCCAAAACAAATACGGTGATTCCAGCACGGGAGATAATAATACTCCAGAAAGTGCCGAAGAAAACCCCCTCCAGCAAGATTTAGCACAAGAGGATGGAGAAACCAGCCCTCATGAGAGAACGGCAGACAGAGAGGTCGAGGACGATAATTATATGCCTCCCTCCAAAGACGAGGCAAGCCTCGACGACGATGAATTCGTCGTGCCAGAGGATCCCGTCGAGCAAGAGCGTTTTCAACGCAGGCTTATGGCCATGGCAAGAAGCCTCAAGAAAAAACAGCAACAGCTTAGAGCTGATCAAGATTTGCTAGTCGACAGATGGACTGAAGTCCTTGCGGCCGAAGAGCATAAACTCGAACGCCCCTCCAAGAGCTACCCAAAGCGCAGGTTGCTACCCCGATTAGAGGAGGAAGCACTTGATGCGGCCGACCGGCCACCTCGTGGCCGCGACAGAGAGGCCTCTCGGCCCTCCACTCAAGTCGCACCCCGTACCAAGGCACGGGAATATGCGCCGAACTTACAAGATATGCTGGAGGACAAGGCAAGGCAAACAAGATCGATCTACGGATCGCATGGGCGCCCCACGGCTCGAGACGGTAACCGTCACGCCGGCCACAAATTCGGCAGGGCCGAACACAGTAGACAAAGCTCATTGGAGCTACGTCATGATATAGCCTAGTACAGAGGCGCCGCAGACCCACTATGCTTCACAGACGAAATAATGGATCATCAAATCCCCGAGGGTTTCAAACCCGTACATATCGAATCATATGATGGCACAACAGATCCTGCGGTATGGATCGAGGATTATCTCCTTCATAATCACATGGCCCGCGGCGATGATTTCCACGCCATGAAATACCTCCTACTCAAGCTTAAAGGACCAGCTCGGCATTGGCTTAACAGCTTGCCAACAGGATCAATCAGTTGTTGGGAGGACCTGGAAGCCACATTCCTCGACAATTTCCAGGGCACTTATGTGCGACCCCCAGACGCGGATGACCTAAGTCACGTAATTCAGCAGCCAGAGGAATCGGCCAGGCAATTCTGGACACAGTTCCTAACAAAGAAAAAACAAATAGTCGACTATCCGGACACTGAGGCCCTAGCAGCCTTCAAGCACAATATCCGTGACGAGTGGCTTGCCCGGCACCTTGGACAGGAAAAGCCGAAGTCTATGGCAGCACTCACGACACTCATGACCCACTTTTGCACGGGAGAAGACAGCTGGCTTGCTCATAGCAACAATATGACCAAAAACCCTAGTAATTCGGATACCAGGGACAGTAGTGGCAGGTCACGTCGCAACAAGAAGAAGCGCCGCATTAACGGCGACAATGCTGAGGATACGGCAGTTAATGCCGAATTCAGAGGCTCTAAATCCGGTCAGCGGAAAAAGCCATTCAAAAGGAATCCTAGGGGCCGTCCAGTTTGGACCGAATACTCGACCGTTTGTGCCAGATACATGGCACCCTCGAAAAGCCGGCCAATCACACCAACAGGGATTTTTGGGTGTTCAAGCAGGCAGGCAAGTTAAATGCCGAAAATGAAGACAAGGGTCTGCATAGCGATGACGACGAGGAGCCTCGGCCACCGAACAACAGTGGACAGAAGGGTTTTCCCCCACAAGTGCGGACGGTGAACATAATATACGCAACCCACGTCCCCAAAAGGGAGCGGAAGCGCGCGTTAAGGGACGTATAAGCGGTAGAGCCAGTCGCCCCAAAGTTCAACCGATGGTCCTCCTGCTCGATCACCTTTGATCGAAGGGACCATCCCACTAGCTTCCGTCATGGCGGATTCGCCGCATTGGTTCTAGACCCAATTATTGACGGATTTCATCTCACTAGAGTCCTTATGGATGGCGGCAGCAGCCTGAACCTGCTTTACCAGGATACAGTGCAGAAAATGGGCATAGATCCCTCGAGGATTAAGCCCACCAAAACAACCTTTAAAGGCGTAATACCAGGTGTAGAGGCCAACTGTACAGGCTCAGTCACACTTGAAGTGGTCTTCGGATCTCTGGATAATTTCCGAAGCAAGGAGTTAATCTTCGACATAGTCCCATTCCGCAGTGGCTATTACGCACTGCTCGGGCGAACCGCATTCACCAAGTTCAATGTGGTACCGCACTATGCATACCTTAAGCTCAAAATGCCAGGACCTCGAGGAGTAATTACGGTCAATGGAAACACCGAACGCTCCCTCCGAACGGAGGAGCACACAGCGGCCCTTGCAGCAGAAGTACAAAGCAGCCTCTCCAGGCAGTTCTCCAGTCCGGCCATTAAACGACCGGACACCGTCAAGTGCGCCCGGAGTAACCTACAACAAGACCGCCTGGCACGACCCGAGAAGGCGTAGCAATGCGGCCCCAACCCCAGCCCTCGCAAAAAATGTGGTACCAGTACTTTGCGTACATAACTACGCTCTAGAAATACCATGGGTACAGGGGGAGGGGCACCATCACGGCACGCCCGAAACACGGCTTAAACCGCACCAGGGGCTGTCGATTTTTTAATTTTCTCTTACTTTAAGGACTCCACTCTTCGGAAGGCCCGTTCGGCAGTTCAATTGCCGAACAAACGATGCAAGAACCAGGGAAACAGACAAGCCACGCCGCATTACGGAACTCCCAGGTGGTCTCTATCACGAGCAGTATACCTATTTCGCATACTATTCCACAGCTTGCCCCTGGAACGGACACTTTAAATAGTCCAACCATTTGCTTATCGCATTATTTGTATCGTTCTGCTTTGATCGCAGCCCTCTTTAATAAACAATGCATAGCTTTCGTCTATTTTTGCATTACTCTTTTTAATATATGTTCCTTAACGACATGCTGCATCTGTACACTTTGGTATGACCAAAATACGCCAGGGGCTTTAGTACCCCTCAATATGGTGTTAGAAGTCCGAACACTTTAACAAGTGCGGCACCTCGAACTAATAGCATTATATGCATCGGCTCCGAATCATGTCTTGGGTCAATAGTTGGGTTTGCCCGGCTCCTATGTTTTGGTGCCTTACGTTCCGCTATATCGGCTAAGGTAGCACTAGGAGAACCACTGCGATTGTGCCCCAGTTGAGCTGGGTCGAGCACCTCAGTGGAGAAAGCTAAAACTGACTATCATGATGAAGCGAGAGCTGGTCGCTGTTCGAGAGGTTTTTCGAGTCCCTAAAGACTTATGCCGCTTAGAGCGAGGAGTCGGCTCTGTCCGGCCAAGGCGTGGATAGCGCCCCGAACTCGGTCTTCCGAATACCAAGGGCTTCACCGAAATTTAAAATTATAGAATTCTATGGCTAAGTGAGAGTGTTCACGCATTATAGTCCGATTGCCTTGTTCGTTGGGCTGAGCGCCTCCCTCGAAGGACCCAAACATGGGAAAAAGAGTGCTCAGGTTTATCCCCGAACACCCCAGCACTAGCGGCACGGGGGCAGAAGCCGACGACTTGCCATCTCTCAGGATTGATAAACAGCCGCACAGAAGGTAATATTTTAAATTCCAAACAGCATTGCTTAGCGCATATGAACAAGTTTTCAGCGCACAGGACAAAACGAGCAAGTTTCACTCAAAAATTACATCCCTAGAACATTCATCCACCACAAGGCAGGCACCCTTCAGAACATCCTTATAATAATTCTCGGGCTTGCGATGCTCTTTCCCCGGCGGTGGCCCGTCCTTCACAAGCTTCCCAGCATCCAGCTTGCCCCAGTGCACCTTAGCACGGGCAAGGGCCCTACGGGCACATTCAATGCAGACGGAGCGCTTGATGACTTCGAGCCTTGGACAGGCATCCACCAGCCGCTGCACCAGCCCGAAATAGCTCCCAGGCAGAGCCCCTCCAGGCCACAGCCAAACTATGAGGCCCTTCATGGCCTGTTCGCCTGCCTTGTGGAGCTCGACCAGTTGCTTCAGCTGGTCGCTCAGGGGCACGGGGTGTCCGGCCTCAGCATACTGAGACCAGAACACCTTCTCTGTCGAGCTGCCCTCCTCGGCTCGATAGAATGCAGCGGCTCCTAGAGAGCTCCGGATTCGGGTAAGTAACAAGTAACTCACGTTTATGTGTTTGCTTTGCATAAAGAATGCCTTACCCGCCGCTATCTTCTTCACCTCATCCAACTCCTGGAGGGTCTTCTAGGATTCGGCCTTGGCAGACTTGGCATTTTCAATAGCCACCGCGAGCCCGGACGCTCGCGTCTTTGAGTCAAGCTCCAAACTCTCATGTTTTTCCATGAGAGCCTGGAGCTCTTGCCGTACCTTGCCAACCTCGGCCTCATACTTCTCCCGCTCGATGCGCTCCGTGGCCGCTCTCTTCTCGGCCTCGACCAGCGCTTGCTTAAGGGTCGCCACCTCAGACATGCCCCCTACAATAGCCACGATAATCCTGTCATTTTTTGCAATTGCACGTCTTTATATATATTTAAACAAGGTATTTCTTACCTTCATTGTCCTCGAGCTGCTTCTTGGCACGCCCGAGCTCTTGCTCGGACTGCTCGAGGTTCTGCTTTAGCGTGTCCACTTCTGCAGTCAGTGCGGCGGACGCAAGCAAAGAAGCCTGCATACGCATATTGACTCCTTTTTGTTAGACTCCTGCGAATTTTATTTGATCCTCTATTCGGCTTTTCTTCCCGAACGCCAAACAGAGCATCAAGGGCTACTGTCTATGCGGTAATATTATTTACACATTCTTTACTTACCTCAAAGCCTGTTAAAAGGCTAGTACAAGCTTCAGTCAGTCCGCTCTTGGCGGACTGAACCTTCTGGACCACCGCACTCATAATGGTGCGATGCTCCTCGTCGATGGAGGCGCCTTGGAGCGCCTCCAACAGATTGTCCAGCGCCTCCGGTTGGACGGGGGTCACCGGCACGGTGGGCTTGCTCCTCTTGGAAGGAGGTCCCCCACCGGACTCTGGAACCTTTGACGGTTCCGGAGCGGTGTCCGGCCTAGAGCCGGACTTGGAGCCCTGGGGGGTTTCATCCCCTTTACTCCTGGAGTCCGGGAGGTCGCCTTGCGGCGCCTCCAGGACCACCTCCTCCCGGCTTGGAACCTGTTGGGACAACACTTCGGTGTCGTCTGTAGGGCGGGGAGAGGAAGTCGTCGGAAGCGAGTTCACATCCGACGAGTCCAGGGAGCAGCTCGACGATGCATCGAGCCGGTCTTTGGGTGGGCTGCATAAACATATTCGATATAAGGGAAAGCTGTGCAATAAATGAATACTATGAATTACTCTGGTATCCGGATACTTACGATTTTGCCAGGGGCTTGGCCCTGGGCGGCCACTCCTCTCCGCCATCGTCGGCGTCAGTGGAGTAGTCCGGGGGAAGGGTTTTCCCCTTCTTGGACCCTCCGGCCTCCCCAGAGAGGGCGGCCTTCCTTTTCTTCTCTCCTCCCACTGGAGGGGGAGAGGTCTCTTCTTCTTCCTCCTCGTCTTCACGGGAGGAATGCGCCTCGGAACCGTCGGATGATGGATCCGACACCTCCTGGCGCCGGGCACTCTTTCGAGTCCCCGTGGCCTTTTTCGCGGCCTTCTTCTCCGGCACCACATAGGGTGCCGGAACCAGCAGCTTCGCCAAGTGAGCGTCTGCTGGGCCTTCGGGCAAAGGAGCCGGACAGTCGATCTATTCGGACGTCACCTGCCAATCCTGTCAAAGGTAAGGGAGCTTAGATCCCGCATGGAGTCAAACTATGAAAAACTTATACCTTGTAAAAGGAAAAAACGGCTTACCGCATGAGCGTGACGCTGCGTACTGAATCTGCGATCCTCGGTAGCGGATGCGGGAGCCTCGGCGCCCTTGAAAAGCACCTTCCAGGCATCTTCGTACGTCGTGTCAAAGAGCCTGCTCAGAGTTTGGTGTAGCGCCGGGTCGAACTCCCATAGGTTGAAAGCCCGTTGCTGACACGGGAGGATTAGGCGGATGAGCATAACCTGGACTACGTTGACAAGTTTCAGCTTCTTGTCCACCAGGGTTTGGACGCATGTTTGGAGGTCGGTAAGCTCTCCTTTTTTACCCCACGACAGGCCTGTCTCCTTCCAGGAGGTGAGCCGCGTAGGGGGTCCGGATCGAAACTTGGGGGCTGCGACCCATTCGGGGTCGCGCGGCTCGGTGATGTAAAACCACCCCGATTGCCACCCCTTCAGGGTCTCCACAAAGGAGCCCTCGAGCCATAAGACGTTGGCCATCTTGCCCACCATGGCGCCTCCGCACTCCGCCTGGTTGCCACGCACCACCCTCGGCTTGACATTGAAAGTCTTGAGCCATAGGCCGAAATGGGGGCGGATGCGGAGGAAAGCCTCGCACACGATGATAAACGCCGAGATGTTGAGGACAAAGTTCGGGACCAGATCGTGGACAAATGGGTGAAGAGGGAAGCCCAGTCCGCAAAGGAAATGGAGGAGGAACACCACCCTCTCATGAGGCCTAGGGGTGGGGATGAGCTGCCCCTTTTCGGGAAGCCGGTACGCAATGTCGTTAGACAAGTATCCGGCCTTCCTCAGTTTTTTGATGTGTCCCTCCATGACGGAGGAGACCATCCACTTGCCTCCCACTCCGGACATGGCTAGAGAAGGTTGAGGTGGGGAGTGCGGACTTGGGCGCTGGAGCTCGAGTGCGCGAGAATGGATAAGCAAGGGAGGAAGAAGGCGTAGGAGAAAAGGTGGATCCTTATCCCCTTATATGGGTGGACAAAACTATGTGTCCCCACCAGCCTGGTAAAACTCGCTTATCTCCAAGCGCCGTAATCAATGGCGCGGTTGGGTTACCCACGCCCGTATTGATGAGAATCCCGAAATAAGGGGACACGATCTCTGCTTTAACAAGACATGCCAAGGAAACCGCCTCGCATGACGCGCTGAGGTGGGATAATGAAACGACTCGGATAAAGGCTTGGACGTGGTGTGTCACACTACGGAATACGTCAGCAGATTAGATTTGTGTAAATATTATTCTCTCTATGGCAATATGTGGAAACTTATTTTGCAGAGCCGGACACTATCTTTGTGTTCAAAATCTTCTATGAAGTACTTGGAGGAGGAACCCGCCTTGCAATGCCGAAGACAATCTGCGCGTCGGACTCATCGTCATTGAAGCCCGGTTCAGGGGCTACTGAGGGAGTCCTGGATTAGGGGGTGTCCGGATGGCCGGACTATACCTTCAGCCGGACTCCTGGACTATGAAGATACAAGATTGAAGACTTCGTCCCGTGTCCGTAAGGGACTTTCCTTGGCGTGGAAGGCAAGCTTGGCGATATGGATATGCAGATCTCCTACCACTGTAACCGACTTTGTGTAACCCTAACCCTCTTTGGTGTCTATATAAACCGGAGGGTTTTAGTCCGTAGGACAACATACACAACAACAATCATATCATAGGCTAGCTTCTAGGGTTTAGCCTCTCCGATCTCGTGGTAGATCTACTCTTGTACTACCCATATCATCAATATTAATCAAGCAGGACGTAGAGTTTTCCCTCCATCGAGAGGGCCCGAACCTGGGTAAAACTTTGTGTCCCTTGCCTCCTGTTACCATCCGGCCTAGACGCACAGTTCGGGACCCCCTACCCGAGATCCGCCGGTTTTGACACCGACAAGCACCCTCCAAGGCCGGACCCTCTGGTGGAGACTTCTTCTCCCGTTTGGAATCCTTGGTTTCCGGATCTTCAGAGGCAGTCCTCTTCCTTCCCCGAAGCGAGAGAAGGTCAGATTCTTCCCCTTGGTTATCCTCCTTCACGGAGGCGCTCATTCCCTTGGTTGGAATTGGTAACGATGGGGGCCCGCTTTCGACCTCATTATTCCCCCTTTATCTTCCTTTGAGGGCTCCGGGAAAGGTGCTAGCTCAAGCATCTTTTCCAGTACCGGATTCTCCAAACCCTCAGGAAGGGGGGACGAACACCGAATCATCTTTGCCCTTGTTAGCCAGTCCTGGTCAAAGAGCGATTTCTCAGAATAACGTCATGAAAGACGGTGTGTTCGGCTAAAGTATTAATTACTTGGTCCGCGGTACGGTTGCTGCTCAGGCCCACGTCCTCGGTAGTATACGGACACTCTATTTGGGGTCCGAAGAATGATTTGTACATCTCCTCATGCGTCAGGCCGAGGAAATTCTGAATTGTGCGCGGCCCTTCTGGGTTGAACTCCCACATACGAAGGGGGCGGCGTTTGCATGGCTGGATTCGTTGAACTAGCATGACTTGCACCACCGTAACCAGACTGAAATCTCCATCGAAGAGATCTTGAATGCGGCTCTACAGTACAGGCACGTCCTTGGCTGGACCCCAGCTCAGCCCTCTGCTAATCCATGACATTAGTTGTGGTGGAGGGCCCGAGCGGAAAGCAGGAGCAGCCACCCACTTGGCGCTTCTGGGAGCTGTGATATAAAACCACTCCCACTGCCATAATACGGACACCTCTAGAAAGGAACCCTTTGGCCATGGAGCTCCCGCGATTTTACTTATTAATGCGCCTCCGCACGCTACATGCTGCCCCTCGACCATCTTCGGCTTCACGTCAAAGGTCTTGAGCCACAGGCCGAAGTGATGGGTAATGTGGAGGAAGGCCTCACATACAACAATAAATGCCGAGATGTGGAGAAAGGAGTCCGGGGCTAGATCGTGGAAATCTAGCCCGTAATAGAACATCAAACCCCTGACAAAGGGATCCAGGGTGAGGCCTAGGCCTCGGAGGAAGTGGGAGATGAACACAACATTCTCGTTGGGTTAGTAGGGACGACCTGCCCTCGGGCGGGCAGTCGATGCGAAACCTCGGCGGTCAGGTATCTAGCCTCCCTCAACTTCTTGATATCCTCTTCCATAACGGAGGAGGGCATCCACTGGCCTTGAAGGCTGGATCCGGACATGATTGAAGGTCCGAAGCACCTGACCTGAGCTTTGGGTGTTAGAACTCGAGGCGGGGGAAGGGTTCGATTGAGCATGGGAGGGAAAAAAGTAAAAGCCTTGTCCCTTTATAAAGAGGGGGAATATCAAGCGTCCTCTCTATAGCCGTTTGGGACTTGCCTATAATCTAGGAGTCCTAGACACGGTTGGGTTACCCACGACCGTATTGATGAGAATCCCGTAATTAGGGGAACACGATCTCTGCTTTGACAAGACGTGTCAAGAAACCGCCTCACGTTATGTGTGGAGCTGGTTGAAGAAAAATGGTTCGAATAATCACCGAGCCATGGAATGATGTCATGTTGCCAAAACATGTCAGCAGATTAAGATTTGTGGAAATATTATTCTCTCTATGGTGGTATGTGGAACTTATTTTGCAGGGTCGGACACTATCCTTGTATTCAAATTCTTCCGTGGTGTATTCGGAGGAGGAACCCGCCTTGCAATGCTGAAGGCAACACTACGCGCCGGACTCATCGTCATTGAAGCTTCGTTCAGGGGCTACTAAGGGAGTCCTGGATTAGGGGGTCTCCGGACAGCCGGACTATATCCTTTGGTCGGACTGTTGGACTATGAAGATACAAGATTGAAGACTTCGTCTGGTATCCGGATGGGACTCTACTTGGCGTGGAAGGCAAGCTAGGCAATACGGATATGTATATCTCCTCCTTTATAACCGACCTTGTGTAACACTAACCCTCTCCGGTGTCTATATAAACCGGAGGGTTCTAGTCCATAGGACAACAACAATAACATACAATCATACCACAGGCTAGCTTCTAGGGTTTAGCCTCTTCGATCTCGTGGTAGATCAACTCTTGTAATACTCATATCATCAAGAATAAATCAAGAAGGACGTAGGGTTTTACCTCCATCAAGAGGGCCCGAACCTGGGTAAAACATCGTGTTCCCTGCCTCCTGTTACCATCCGCCTTAGACGCACAGTTCGGGACCCCCTACCCGAGATCCGCCGGTTTTGACACCGACACCCGACCACGGCAGAAGATAGAGAAAAGATGAGTGTCGTCCCCTATGCCTCGGCCATAGGGTCTATTATCTATGCCATGCTGTGTACCAGACCTGATGTAAACCTTGCCGTGAGTTTGGTAGGAAGGTACCAAAGTAATCCCGGCATGGAACACTGGACAGCGGTCAAGAATATCCTGAAGTACCTGAAAAGGACTAAGGATATGTTTCTCGTTTATGGAGGTGACGAAGAGCTCGTCGTAAAGGGTTACATAGATGCTAGCTTCGACACAGATCTGGATGACTCTAAGTCACAAACCGGATACGTGTATATTTTGAATGGTGGGGCAGTCAGCTGGTGTAGTTGCAAGCAAAGCATAGTGGCAGGATCTACATGTGAAGCGGAGTACATGGCAGCCTCGGAGGCAGCACAAGAAGCAGTATGGATGAAGAGTTCATTACCGACCTAGGAGTCATTCCCAAAGTGTCGGGCCCGATGACTCTCATCTGTGACAACACTGGAGCTATTACCCTTTCCAAGGAGCCCAGGTTTCACAGGAAGACCAGGCATATCAAGCGTCGCTTCAACTCTATTCGTGAAAATGTTCAAAATGGAGACATAAATATTTGTAAAGTGCATACGGACCTGAATGTCGCAGATCCATTGACTAAACCTCTTCCTCGAGCAAAACATGATCAACACCAGAACTCTATGGGTGTTCGATTCATCACAATGTAACTAGATTATTGACTCTAGTGCAAGTGGGAGACTGTTGGAAATATGCCCTAGAGGCAATAATAAAATAAAATGGTTACTATTATATTTCATTGTTCATGATAATTGTCTATTGTTCATGCTATAATTGTGTTATCCGGAAATCGTAATACATGTGTGAATACATAGACCACAACATGTCCCTAGTGAGCCTCTAGTTGACTAGCTCGTTGATCAACAGATGATTACGGTTTCCTGACCATGGACATTGGATGTCATTGATAACGGGATCACATCATTAGGAGAATGATGTCATGGACAAGACCCAATCCTAAGCATAGCGCAAGATCGTGTAGTTCGTCTGCTAAAGCTTTTCTAATGTCAAGTACCCTTTCCTTAGACCATGAGATTGTGCAACTCCCGGATACTGTAGGAATACTTTGGGTGTGCCAAACGTCACAACGTAACTAGGTGACTATAAAGGTGCACTACGGGTATCTCTAAAAGTGTCTGTTGGGTTGGCATGAATCGAGACTGGGATTTGTCACTCCGTATGATGGAGAGGTATCTCTGGGCCCACTCGGTAAGACATCATCGTAATGAGCTCAAGGTGACCAAGGGTTGGTCACGGATGATGTGTTACGCAATGAGTAAAGTGACTTGCCGGTAACGAGATTGAATGAGGTATTGGGATACCGACGATTGAATCTCGGGCAAGTAACGTACCGATTGACAAAGGGAATTGTATACGGGATTGCTTGAATCCTCGACATTGTGATTCATCTGATGAGATCATCGTGGAACATGTGGGAGCCAACATGGGTATCCAGATCCCGCTGTTGGTTATTGGCCGGAGAGTTGTCTCGGTCATGTCCGCATGGTTCCCGAACCCGTAGGGTCTACACACTTAAGGTTCGATGACGCTAGGGTTATTAGGAAGATTTGTATGTGATTACCGAATGTTGTTCGGAGTCCTGGATGAGATCCCGGACGTCATGACGAGTTCCGAAATAGTCCAGAGGTGAAGATTTATATATAGGAAGTCATCATACGGTCACCGGAAATATTCGGGGGTATACCGGTATTGTACCGGGACCACCGGAGGGGTTCCGGGGGTCCATCGGGAGGGTCCACCTTCCCCGGAGGGCCTTATGGGCTGTAGGTGGAAGGGAACCAGCCCCTAGTGGGCTGGGTGCCACCCCCCTAGGGCCCATGCGCCTAGGGTTTGGGGGGACCCTAAAGGGGGCGCCCCCTTGCTTGGGGGGCAAGCCCCCTCCCCCTTGGCCGCCGCCCCCCTCTAGATCTCATCTAGAGGGGCCGGCCCCCTTCCCCCTTCTCCCTATAAATAGAGGGGCGAGGGGAGGGCTGCAACACCACATCCAAGGCGCAGCCCCTCCCCTCCTCAACACCTCTCCTCCTCCGCGTGAGCTTGGCGAAGCCCTGCCAGAGAACTGCCACTCCATCACCACCACGCCATCGTGCTGCTGTTCGAGCCTTCTTCCTCAACCTCTCCCTCCTCCTTGCTGGATCAAGGCGCGGGAGACGTCACCAGGCTGCACGTGTGTTGAACGCGGAGGCACCGTTGTTCGGTGCTTAGATCGGATTTGGCCGCGATCTGAATCACTACGTGTACGACTCCTCCAACCGCGTTCTTGCAATGCTTCCGACTCGCGGTCTTCAAGGGTATGAAGACGCACCTCCCCTCTCATTGCTAGTTACTCCATAGATTGATCTTGCTGATGCATAGAAATTTTTTAATTTCTGCAACGATCCCCAACACTCCATAGCCTGTTGATTAGCCGCGTCGATGTGAGACTTTCTCCTTTTTTGTCTTCTCCACACCACCTCCACCATCATATTCTATTCCATCTATAGTTCTATGTCCATGGCTCGCGCTCATATATTGCGTGAAGGTTGGAAAAGTTTGAAAATTCTAAAGTATGAAACAATTTCTTGGCTTGTCATCGGGGTTGTGCATGATGGGAGCATTTTGTGTGACGAAGATGAAGCATAGCCAAACTATATGATTTTGTAGGGATGATCTTTCTTTGGCTATGTTATTTTGAGAAGACATAATTGCTTGGTTGGTATGCTTGAAGTATTATTGTCTTAATGTCAAATGATAAACTATTGCTTCGAATCACTCGTGTCTTAATATTCATGCCAAGATTAGATTACATGATCAAGTTTATGCTAGGTAGCATTCCACATCAAAAATTATCTTTTTTATCATTTACCTACTCAAGGACGAGCAAGAATTAAGCTTGGGGATGCTGATACGTCTCCATCATATCTATAATTTTTTATTTTTCCATGCCAATATTATACAACTTTGATATACTTTTGACAGCTTTTTATACTATTTGTGGGGACTAACATATTGATCCAGTGCCCAGTGCCAGTTCCTGTTTGTTGCATGTTTTTTGTTTCGCAGAAAATCCATATCAAACGGAGTCCGAACGGGATAAAGACTGACAAAGACTGTTTTTGGAATATATGTGATTTTTGGGAAGAAGAATCAACGCGAGACGATGCCCGAGGGGGCCACGAGGTAGGGGGCGCACCCCAGGGGGGTAGACGCATCCCTAGACCTCGCGGCCACCCCGTAAGGCGGTTGGCACCCTTCTTTTGCCGCAAGAAAGCCAATATCCGGATAGATATCGTGTTAAAATTTCAGCCCAATCGGAGTTACGGATCTCCGGGAATATAAGAAACGATGAAAGGCCAAAATCTAAAACGCAGAAACAGAGAGAGACACAGAGATAGATCCAATCTCAGAGGGGATCTTGCCCCTCCCGTGCCATGGAAGCCATGGAGCAGAGGGGAAACCCTTCTCCCATCTAGGGAGAAGGTCAAGGAAGAAGAAGAAGAAGAAGAAGAAGAAGAAGAAGGGGGCTCTCTCCCCCTCTCTCCCGGTGGCGCCGGGACATCGTCGGGCCATCATAGTCACCGCAATCTACACCAACACCTCCGTCATCTTCACCAACATCTTCATCACCTTCCCCCATCTATCTATAGTGGTCCACTCTCCCGCAAACCGATGTACCCTTTACTTGAACATGGTGCTTTATGCTTCATATTATTATCCAATGGTGTGTTGCCATCCTATGATGTCTGAGTAGATTTTCGTTGTCCTCTCGGTAATTGGTGAATTGCTATAATTGGTTTAATTTTCTTGTGGTTATGTTGCTGTCCTTTGGTGCCCATCATATGAGCGCGCGCGTGGATCACACCATAGGGTTAGTTGTATGTTGTTAGGACTATGTATAGGAGGGCAAGAGTGACAGAAGCTTCAACCTAGTATAGAAATTGATACATACGGGATTAAAGGGGGACCAATATATCTTAATGCTATGGTTGGGTTTTACCTTAATGAACGTTAGTAGTTGCGGACGCTTGCCAATAGTTCCAATCATAAGTGCATAGAAGTCCAAGTCAGGGATGACATGCTAGCAGTGGCCTCTCCCACATAAAACTTGTTATCAATGTAGTAACGTAGTCAATTTCTTAGGGACAATTTCGCAACTCCTACCATCACTTTTCCACACTCGCTATGCTAACTTTATTGCTTCTTTACCTAAAACAGCCCCTAGTGTTTTATTTACATACCATTTATATTCTTGCAATCCTATCCCGTTACACCTACAAAGTACTTCTAGTTTTAGGTAAAGCGAATGTCAAGCGTGCGTAGAGTTGTATCGGTGGTCGATAAAACTTGAGGGGATATTTGTTCTACCTTTAGCTCCTCGTTGGGTTCGACGCTCTTACTTATCAAAAGAGGCTACAATTGATCCCCTATACTTGTGGGTTATCAGCGATGTGAAGTGGTTGATGTTGGCCCGACAAAGCGACGATGCAATGATGTTGGCGTGGATCGGCATCTGTGGTACAACAAGGACAGGCCGGTATGATACCGGTGCCACGGTGAAGAGCACCTCGAAAAAAGGCTCAACATTTGTAGGCATGTGTTTGAGAACAAAACAAAATACCCTACAAAACATTTTCTTAATCAAAGGACATCTGGTAGCCCATTCATGAAGAAAAAGATGAACTTGGGTTGTATTTGTTTTCACACAGAAAACATATTCGAAAACTAATGCACTCCTCGGGCTCCTCCTGAAGTTTGAACCGTCGGGTCGACCTTAAATTTTGAGGGTTTGTCAACATGATAATTTCGCATGATGTGAACGGTTGGATCTTCCGAATGACGCCGGAGTTGCCGCAGGACTCATTTTTTCAAGCTCGTGTGGATTTCCATCCAGATTCAATAGGGTCTTGGTATATCGGTGACTAACGGAGATTCCACCATTGGATCGTGATGAAATTTTAAAGGTCGTTGTATACTCATTAGCACACAAGCCCACCGAAGGGTTCATCAAAATGATGCTTGAGGAGGCAACACCGATGAAAACGAATATGTTATCCAAATAATTCTACATAGTCGCGCGAGGGAAAAGTTTAGTTGAGCCCCTGAGCTCCATGGATGAATTTTTCCATGACCTCGGCGGAGATTGAAGTTGATTAAGACACCCGGCCGATCTGAGACAGGGCATAGTCCTTGACCTGGTCGAGGTGACTAGTCAAGTCAGTGACGAGGATGATGGCACCAAAGGCGAAGATTTGTGTCCGCGCATAGATTGCGCCGGAACCGATCAACTCACATTGCGCCACAACGAGTGCTTAGCAAGACCTTTATGGGCCACCAATGATGGAGAAAAATCCAGCACATCTCAGGTAGTGGGTCCCGAACTAAGAGTCTAAAGAGGATGGTAGCAAGGACACAAGTTTTTACCCAGGTTTGGCCTCGCCGGAGAGATAAAACCTTACGTTCTGCTTGTGTTCATTGCTCTTGGATGGAGTACAAGGTACAATTGATCTATCCTGGGATTGTTCTGTGTAATGTAAGATCTATGATGTCTTCTATCCACTAGCCCAACCCCAGTTTATATAAGTTGTCGGAGGCCTAGGATTACAAGAGTCCTAGTGGGCTACATTTGTGGAGAGGAGTCCACCAGGGATATAAAGTCCTTTCCTTGAACGACAAGTCTTCTGGAGTCTTTGTCTTGAACGACAAGTTTTTCGGAGTCTTCTTTGTAGATCGCGATGGGCCACCCAAAGTGGCCTATGATGGAACCGACAAGGGGGTCCTTGGCATGGCCCACCAGATCGGGAGTCGATATGGTGAGAGGTCCCCTAGCTGGGACACCATCAGTCGTGATGTGGCAGGTCGCGTAGGTAGGTGGCGGCGATCCATCTTCTCCTGGATCCAAGCCAACGGGGGCTATGGACCTAGGGCTCATGCTCGAGAAAATCAAATCTGGCCTAGGGCGAGCCAGAGATCTCTCTTGGGGTAGTGTGGTTGGGCTCGGTCCAGGTGGTATGAGGGAGTCCTGGACTAAGGGGTCCTCGGGCGTCCGGCCTGTTATCCATGGGCCGGACTGATGGGCTGTGAAGACATGAAGGCCGAAGATTGTACCTGTGTCCAGATTGGAATCTCCTGGGCGTGGAACACAAGTTTGGCGCCCGACTATGAAGATTCCTTCTTATCTAACCGACTCTATGTAACCCTATATTCCCTCCCCGGTGTCTATATAAATCGGAGGGGTTAGTCCGGAAAGGATGTACTCATTACCATAGTCATACAGGCTAGGCTTCTAGGGTTTAGCCATCACGATCTCGTGGTAGATCAACTCTTGTAATACTCATATTCATCAAGATCAATCAAGCATGAAGTAGGGTATTACCTCCATAGAGAGGGCCCGAACCTGGGTAAACATCGTGTCCCTCGTCTCCTGTTACCATCGATCCTAGACGCATAGTTCGGGACCCCCTACCCGAGATCCGCCGGTTTTGACACCGACATTGGTGCTTTCATTGAGAGTTCCACTATGCCATCGATGAAAGGCTCGATGGCTCGCCTTGTCCTTAAAGACAACATCACCTCCAGGGGAGCTCTGGCCCCAGGCCAAACCCTCCGGCTGGGCGGCTTTACTATGATCGCCTATTTGGCCGTTCAGCCGACGATGACCTCTTGGGCCATCGAAAAACCCCTTCGCATCAACTCCGAGCACTCCAAGCAGATGGATCCAACGAAGTTTTCATCTTTGAACGAACTCCTAGATCGCATTGCCGCTTTGGGAGTAGCCACAGACTATGATCGGATCGAGCCCAAAACCGATCAAGGAGAAATCGAGACCCTACCAGTCACCCACCAGATTGCGGTAGTCGTGGAGCAGGACGGTGAGTCTTCTTCTATACCGAAGACGGACTATGTTCAGATCATTGATCGGGAAGAGCCGGATACTCACCCGCGAAAGGATGCGACCAGCCCTCCGAAGCATCGAATGGCGGTCCTAGACAATCAGAAGATATTCCGGAACCCGGACTGTTAAGCCCGGAATGTAACATCCCAAAATTCTAAATTTGGAATGTTATAATAAATAGATAGATTTGATTGAATGTTTGATTGATTGTGTGAAGTTGAGTGAAATTTGAAACTTTTTGAAAGTTAAATGAGAGGGAATAAAAGGACTTTCCCAAACTTTTCTTTTGCTTTTATGAATCTCCATGAATTCAAATGCTTTTCAACACAAAACCCTAGAGAGAAGATGACATGACTTCTTCCATTTAAATTAAATGAAAAGGTTGTTGAAAATATTTGAATTTCATTTGAAAATATTTCAAATTCATAAACTTCAAGCAACTCAATGATTTTCATGAGAGAAGATAAAATGACTTCTTCAAAATATATGAAATATGAGTTGGAAGTTAAAAGGATCAAATTCAAAGTCCTTTTGGAAATTATTTTTCAATTTGGAGTTATTTGGGTTTTATTCAACTTATTTTTCTCCAAAATCAAAATACATGGAAAATAGGGTAACATGATTCCCTACATCAGAAAATTGGAGATAAATAAATTTGAACTCATTTTGGTATTCTTAAAATGATGTTTATTGGATTATAGTAGGGCATTAGCAACCTTTACTTTATTTTAATTTGTGTGAATTTTGTTTAATGCTAGGAAAATGTTCACGTTGTAGACAATGTTCTGAAAATTTTGATATATTATATGCCTAGGTTCTATTTTATTTTAGTTTGCTTTATTTTATTTTCCGTTGTGTTTTAAAAAAATCTTTTCACCGACTGGGCCGGCCCAGCTCCTGCCAGGCCCAGGCCCAGCGCGCCACCACCTTCGTCCCCGACTCCAGCATCGGCACGCCGCTGCCATCGTGTCCTTCACGGACACCGCCTCCCGCCGCCGCCACCTTTCCCCTCCCACACGCAATCGCCTCCTCCTCCGCCTTTAAAAGGCGAGGACCCCGGCCCTCTCTCTCCTCACATCTCGCGCCGCCGCCGCCCGCGCATCACGTCGACGCCGCCGCCTGCCGCCCGCCGCCGCAAGTCGCCGCTCGCCGTCGCCCGCTGCCGCGCACCTCGAGCCGCACACTGCCATTGTTGCCCCGCCTCGCCGCAGCTGCCACTTGCCCTGCCAGATCTCGCCGGAGCCCCGCTGCCGCCGCCAACCGTCGTTGTCGGTCGTCGGTTTTTCTCGCCAAACCACCGAACCGGTATAACCCCAATTGGTTTCCTGGTTTTTTCTCGGTTTCGTTTCAAAAACCCTGTTTAGTTTTTTTAGTTAGATCTATTCAAAGAACGTTCTCTGTTTAGAACTAGTTAACGAACGTTCATTATTTAGTCTTTTCTTTTTCTGTTAGTTTTAGAAGGGGACCTATTCGTAATTAGTTTCTTTACCGTTTAGCCCCTGATCCTCAAACCTTCGTAACTTTTCACTCGTTTGTCCAAATCCAACGAAACCAATGCCCACTTCTTTGTTACGATCTCCTCTATCCAGTAATCCAACTTAAACATGTTTTTGAAAGTTTAAAATTTGAATTAGACCAGATTTGAATTCAAACTTCATTTAATCATAACTTGAGTTTCGTAGCTCCGTTTTAGTTGATTCTTTTTGCAAATCGAAGCATTTGACCTAAACTTTCTGATAAGGCCAAATTCACATAATTTTGGTAGTGTTAGAAATTGTTTTATGTTGCAAGAGTTATTTGCTTGGTTTTGATGTTTTCCGATTTGTTCTTCGTTCTTTCCGACCCTTTTGAGTGATTGCTTATGTGTGGTTACTATTGCTTGCTTACGATAGATTGACCAGAGTGTGACGAGTAGAACAATCAAGAGTTTTTGAGTGCGAATCATCTTCACCAACATTGCAGGCAGGTTCACACTTTGATCATACCTCTTTACTACCCAGTTTTTATTGCATTAGGTCAATCCTCAAAAAATTGCATGATTAGGATCTAATTAAATTGTGGGTTTTGGGAAGTAGATGAGGTAGTACCTATTACCTGTTTTATTATCAAACCCTGGGAGTTACTTCTACGTTTGCTTATGCCATGCTATGCTTGTAGACGTGGATTGGGTTTGAGTGTATCCATGACCGATGTGAGAATGTTAATTAATGGTTCAACTTAAGGTGGCAACTTTAATACACATCTGGGTGGATTGAGGCACCTGGGTATTCCAGCGATTGCTTGTTTTTCTTTATGGACCACCTCTCAGGCTCAAAGGGATCATGAGATTATTCATACTAGAAACTTCCGTATGCAACCACAAGCTACTATGGGCTCTAGCATAGTTGACTAAGTCGTGTGAACTCTTACAGTGGTAGACTAGCAGATGTAGGGGATGTAGGTTGGTACTGTCTACTCGACCGTAAGGTGGTAGTGCTTCTGAAAGACTATGTCTCGGTCATCCTTTCCCAAACACCATCTAGTGCGAGAATCCCAACGGAGGAGATCGAGTCTTGTGGGGAAAAGTGTGCAAACCTCTGCAGAGTGTATAAACTAATCATGATTAGCTGTGTCCCCGGTTATGGATGTCTTGAGTATCTAGTACTTGGATTATCATGTGAATCTCATCATGTGACTTTAATTAATTTTGTTGGGTTTTAATGATGATGCTTAATTGGGATTGAGAGGGTGTCTACACTCTCAATGTTTAACAACCACCATGATAGTTAAATAAAATTTATTCCTTTGAAGTAGGGAAAATTTGGCTTTTCGCAAAAACCTTATAACCATAGATCTTTTCCACCAGCCATATATGCATGTAGTGATAGCCATTGTTCATCATTTCTCTATGGTGTGAATTTGCCAGTACATTCAACGTACTGACCCTTTGTGGCTGCAACGTCTCATGTTGCGGGATTTCTTGCGTTGAGTAAGTGATACGTTAGGGTTACGATTTCTACACTCAACTTTGCTGTTGGTGTTGATGGGAATCCACAACCTTGTTACTTCCGCTATTTTGGATTGAGGTAATAGTATTTACGTTACTTTTACATGCGATTTACCTCTGTTATAAATCCTCGAGTACTTTGTGTGTCAGCATACCGATCCAGGGATGACACTTAAGCACAGAGACTTGACCGTCTGAGGTCGGGTCGCTACAAGATGGTATGAGAGCACATGTTGACTGTAGGACGTGACCCTAGAAATTGGCAAGCCCATAAGAAAGATTTTCTCTACAACTTCATTTTCAAAAGATCTTTTACCTCTCTTCACTTGTGAGCTTATTCAAATATTCCCTTTTAGTGAGACCAAATACCCTTTTTTCCCCTTTTTGACCACACGAAGATTCAACTGATGAGCCACTCCAAGAAGTACAAGATATCAGACAACCAAGATCATTTCGGAATGAAGAGGATTTTATCGTGCATTATAATAATGGAAACTGCAACGGTTGAAGACTCCGAAGACTAGGAAAATTTGAAGGCCCTGTAGAATTTCTATATTTGTATGACCTAGGAAGGCTACCCTATTGGAATTTTTCAGACTATGGAAGGCATCAATACCCGAGATCAAAGTGTATCGGAGAAAGACCGGAACATGGAGCATGAGAACTCATTTTTTTGTCAAGAAAACCCTAAGGCAGGAGATATCAACCATGGAAGATAGCTCATGGCAATGACAAGGGCAGAAACACGGTTATCCGTGATGTCATCGCCACTGATACTATGGTCACCGAGCTGAGCTAAGCATGCATTTCTTCGGAGGGATTGGATGGTAGAAGGTTGATGGAGCACCTATCAGCAAAAGATGAAGTCTTAACCTAGGCCGGTGTATCACCAGGATCTGGAGTAATACATCAAGAAGTTTAAGATGGACTTGTAGGAAGTCATATTTGACAAGGAGGCATTTCTTGAAGAACTCAGGAACCAGAAGCTGAAAGTAGCCAAGCTGGAGGAGCTACAACCTCGAGATACCGGAGAATTGTCAGGAACTGAAGGACAATAGGACCATGGCTCATGCCAAGGATGTTGAAATCTAGAATTTTGGAACGCAACTCCAGAATATTAAAGGACGTCACAATAGACTTTGCGACAACAGAAATGATCTAGCAAAAGGATTTGAGAAAGACAAGTATGATCGGAAGAAGCCATTGGAGGCATGAACAAGACTTGAAGAGTTAGACGACCTTGAAGATTTATTGACCTTTAGAAGACCAAAACCCTATTATATACCTACGTTAGATGCGACGATTGTGAGCTGTCATTTGTTTGATGTTTTCCGACAGCCACAATAAAATTTGTCTTTTTAAAATTGTTGTTTGCATTGTGTGTATCCCTCTCTATCTCTCTTATCTCACCCCAAACCCATGGACCCAATAGAGGATGAATGAAGATGAGCTTATATTTTCTGGACCGATGAGTCAATTGGAGACGGACCAATGGATTCAGAACATGGAGGATCACATGAATAATAACCCTATAGTCGGAAAGGATATGACCCAGCATGCTCTTCAGTGCTTTGAAAGAGGTGTTGCTACTTGGTGGAGGATGTACCAAACCATCAATGGATGGCAAGGAGTAACTACTTGTGTCGGTGTCAAAACCGGCGGATCTCGGGTAGGGGGTCCCGAACTGTGCGTCTAGGTCGGATGGTAATAGGAGGCAAGGGACATGAAGTTTTACCCAGGTTCGGGCCCTCTCGATGGAGGTAAAACCCTACGTCCTGCTTGATTAATATTGA
Source organism: Triticum dicoccoides (assembly GCF_002162155.2). Classification (NCBI taxonomy): domain Eukaryota; kingdom Viridiplantae; phylum Streptophyta; class Magnoliopsida; order Poales; family Poaceae; genus Triticum; species Triticum dicoccoides. The sequence goes on from NC_041382.1 coordinate 117,111,813, forward strand.
TGATATGGGTAGTACAAGAGTAGATCTACCACGAGATCGAAGAGGCTAAACCCTAGAAGCTAGCGTATGGTATGATTATTGTTGTCTATGTTGTCCTACGGACTAAAACCCTCCGGTTTATATAGACACCGGATGGGGTTAGGGTTACATAGAGTCGGTTACAATGGTAGGAGATCTACATATCCGTATCGCCAAGCTTGCCTTCCACACCAAGGAAAGTCCCTCCCGGACACGGGACGAAGTCTTCAATCTTGTATCTTCATAGTCCAGGAGTCCGTCTTGTTAAAGCAGAGATCGTGTCCCCTTATCCCGGGATTCTCATCAATACGGGTGTGGGTAATCCAACCGCGCCATTGATTACGGTGCTTGGAGATAAGCGAGTTTTACCAGGCTGGTGGGGACACATAGTTTTGTCCACCCATATAAGGGGATAAGGATCCACCTTTTCTCCTACGCCTTCTTCCTCCCTTGCTTATCCATTCTCGCGCACTCGAGCTCCAGCGCCCAAGTCCTCACTCCCCACCTCAACCTTCTCTAGCCATGTCCGGAGCGGGAGGCAAGTGGATGGTCTCCTCCGTCATGGAGGGACACATCAAAAAACTGAGGAAGGCCGGATACTTGTCTAACGACATTGCGTACCGGCTTCCCGAAAAGGGGCAGCTCATCCCCACCCCTAGGCCCCATGAGAGGGTGGTGTTCCTCCCCCATTTCCTCCATGGACTGGGCTTCCCTCTCCACCCATTTGTACGGGGGATCATGTTCTACTACGGCCTGGATTTCCACGATCTGGCCCCGAACTTCGTCCTCAACATCTCGGCGTTTATCGTCGTGTGCGAGGCCTTCCTCTGCATCCGCCCCCATTTTGTCCTATGGCTCAAGACTTTCAACGTCAAGCCGAAGGTGGTGCGCGGCAACCAGGCGGAGTGCGGAGGCGCCATGGTGGGCAAGATGGCCAACGTCCTATGGCTCGAGGGCTTCTTTGTGGAGACCTTGAAGGGGTGGCAATCAGGGTGGTTTTACATCACCGAGCCGCGCGACGCTGAATGGGTCGCACCCCCCGAGTTCCGATCCGGACCCCCTACGCGGCTCACCTCCTGGAAGGAGACGGGCATGTCTTGGGGTAAAAAAGGAGAGCTAACCGGACTCCAAAAATGCATCCAACCCCTAGCGGACAAGAAGCTCAAACTTGTCAACGTAGTCCAGGTTATGCTCATCCGCCTGATCCTCTCGTGTCAACAACGGGCTTTCAACCCGTGGGAGTTCGACCCGGCGCGGCACCAAACTCTAAGAAGGCTCTTCGACACGATGTACGAAGATGCCTGGAAGGTGCTTTTCAAAGACGCCGAGGCTCCCGCATCCGCTACCGAGGATCGCGGATTCAGTGCGCAGCATCACGCTCTCGCGGTAAGCTGTTTTTTTCCTTTTACAGGGTATCGATTTTTCATAGTTTGACTCCATGCGGGATCTAAGCTCCCATACATTTGACAGGATTGGCAGGTGACGTCCGGATAGATCAACTGTCCGGCTCCTTTGCCCGAAGGCCCAGCGGACGCTCGCTTAGCGAAGCTGCTGGTTCTGGCACCCTATGTAGTGCCGGAGAAGAAGGCCGCGAAAAAGGCCGCGGGGACTCGAAAGAGTGCCCGGCGCCAGGAGGTGTCGGATCCATCATCCGATGGTTCCGAGGCGCATTCCTCCCGTGAAGACGAGGAGGAAGAAGAGGAGAACTCTCCCCCTCCAGCGGGAGGAGAGAAGAAAAGGAAGGCCGCCCTCTCTGGGGAGGTCGGAGGGTCCAAGAAGGGGAAAACCCTTCCTCCGGACTACTCCACCGACACCGACGGCGGAGAGGAGTGGCAGCCCAGGGCCAAGCCCCTGGCAAAATCGTAAGTATCCGGATACCAGAGTAATTCATAGTATTCGTTTATTGCACAACTTTCCTTTACGTCGAATATATTTATGCAGCCCACCCAAAGACCGGCTCGACGCGTCGTCGAGCGGCTCACTGGACTCGTCGGATGTGAACTCACTTCCGACGGCTTCCTCCCCCCGCCCTACGGACGACACCGAGGTGTTGTCCCAACAGGTTCCAAGCCGGGAGGAGGTGGTCCTGGAGGCGTCGCAAGGCAACCTTCCGGACTCCAGGAGTAAAGGGGATGAAACCCCTCAGGGCTCCAAGTCCGGCTCTAGGCCAAACACCGCTCCGGAACCTTCAAAGGTTCCAGAGTCCGGCGGGGGACCTCCTTCCAAGATGAGCAAGTCCACCGTGTCGGCGGCCCCCGTCCAACCGGAGGCACCGGACAATATGTTGGAGGCGCTCCAAGGCGCCTCCATCGACGAGGAGCACCGCACTATTATGAGTGCGGTGGTCCAGAAGGTTCGGTCCGCCAAGAGCGGACTGACTGAAGCTTGTACTAGCCTTTTGACAGGCTTTGAGGTAAGTAAAGAATGTGTAAATAATAGTACCGCATAGATAGTAGCCCCTGATGCTCTGTTTGGCGTTCGGGAAGAAAAGCCGAATAGAGGATCAAATAGAATTTGCAGGAGTCTAACAAAAATGAGTCAATATGCATATGCAGGCTTCCCTGCTTGCGTCCGCCGCACTGGCTGCGGAAGTGGACACGCTAAAGCAGAACCTCGAGCGGTCCGAGCAAGAGCTCGGGCGTGCCAAGAAGCAGCTCGAGGACAATGAAGGTAAGAAATACCTCGTTTTTAAATATATATAAAAAGGTGCAATTGCAAAGAATGACAGGGTTATCATGGTTATTTTAGGGGCCACGTCTGAAGTGGCGACCCTTAAGCAAGCGCTGGTCGAGGCCGAGAAGAGGGCGGCCTCGGAGCGCACCGAGCGGGAGAAGTATGAGGCCGAGGTTGGCAAGGTGCGGCAAGAGCTCCAGGCTCTCATGGAAAAGCTTGAGAGTTTGGAGCTTGACTCAAAGACGCGAGCGTCCGAGCTCGCGGTGGCTATTGAAAATGGCAAGTCTGCCAAGGCCGAATCCCAGAAGACCCTCCAGGAGTTGGATGAGGTGAAGAAGATAGCGGCGGGTAAGGCATTCTTTATGCAAAGCAAACACATAAACGTGAGTTACTTATTACTTACCCGAATCCGGAGCTCTCTAGGAGCGTTCGCAGATCTTCCCTGGAGTGTGTCCGATGCCGCCGCATTCTATCGAGCCGAGGAGGGCAGCTTGACAGAGAAGGTGTTCTGGTCTCAGTATGCTGAGGCCGGACACCCCGTGCCCCTGAGCGACCAGCTGAAGCAACTGGTCAAGCTCCACAAGGCGGCCGAACAGGCCATGAAGGGCCTCATTGTTCGGCTATGGCCTGGAGGGGCTCTGCCTGGGAGCTATTTCGGGCTGGTGCGGCGGTTGGTGGAGGCCTGTCCAAGGCTCGAAGTCATCAAGCGCTCTGTCTGCATTGAAGGTGCCCGTAGGGCCCTTGCCCGTGCTAAGGTGCACTGGGGCAAGCTGGATGCTGAGAAGCTGGTGAAGGACGGGCCACCGCCGGGGAAAGAGCATCGCAAGCCCGAGAATTACTATAAGGATGTTCTGAAGGGTGCCTGCCTTGTGGCGGATGAATGTTCTAGGGATGTAACTTTTGAGTGAAACTTGCTCGTTTTGTCCTGTGCGCTGAAAACTTGTTTATATGCGCTAAGCAATGCTGTTGGAATTTAAAATATTACCTTCTATGCGGCTGTTTATCAATTCTGAGAGATGGCGAGTCGTCGGCTTCTGCCCCCATGCCGCTAGTGCTGGGGTGTTCGGGGATAAACCTGAGCGCTCTTTTTCCCATGTTTGGGTCCTTCCAGGGAGGCGCTCAGCCCAAAGAAAAAGGCAATTGGACTATAATGCGTGAACACTCTCACTTAGCCATAGAATTCTGTAATTTTAAATTTCGGCGAAGCCCCTGGTATTTGGAAGACCGAGTTCGGGGCGCTATCCACGCCTTGGCCGGACAGAGCCGGCTCCTCGCCCTAAGCGGCATAAGTCTTTAGGGACTCGAAAAACCTCTCGAACAGCGACCAGCTCTCGCTTCATCATGACAGTCAGTTTTAGCTTTCTCCACTTAGGTGCTCGACCCAGCTCAACTGGGGCACAATCGCAGTGGTTCTCCTAGTGCTACCTTAGCCGATATAGTGGAACGTAAGGCACCAAAACATAGGAGCCGGGCAAACCCAACTATTGGCCCAAGACATGATTCGGAGCCGATGCATATAATGCTATAAGTTCGGGTGCCGCACTTGTTAAAGTGTTTGGACTTCTCACACCATATTGAGGGGTACTAAAGCCCCTGGCGTATTTTGGCTATACCAACGTGTACGGGTGCAACATGTCATTAATGAACATATATATAGAAAAAAGTAATGCAAAAATAGACGAAAGCTATGCATTGTTTATTAAAGAGGGCTGCGATCAAAGCAGAACGATACAAATAATGTGATAAGCAAAAGGTTGGACTATTTAAAGTGTCCGTTCCAAGGGCAAGCTGCGGAATAGTATGCGGAACAGGTATACTGCTCGTGATAGAGACCACCTGGGAGTTCCGTATTGCGGTGTGGCTTGTCTGCTTCCCTGGTTCTTGCATCGTTTGTGCGGCGATTGAACTGCCGAACAGGCCTTCTGAAGGATGGAGTCCTGAAAGTAAGAGAAAATTTTAAAAAAATCGGCAGCCCCTGGTACAGTTTAAGCCGTATTTTTGGGCGTGCCATGATGGTGCCCCTCCCCCTGTACCCATGGTATTTCTAGAGCGTAGTTATGTACGCGAAGTACTGGCGTCGCCTTTTTGCAAGGGTTGGGGTTGGGGCCGCATTGCTACGCCTGCTCGGATCGTGCCAGGCGGTCTTGTTGTAGGTTACTCCAGGCGCGCTTGACGGTGTCTGGTCGTTTAGTGGCCGGACTGGAGAACTGCCTGGAGAGGCTGCTTTGTACTTCTGCTGCAAGGGCTGCCGTGTGCTCCTCTGTTCGGAGGGAGCGTTCGGTGTTTCCATTGACCGTAATTACTCCTCGAGGGCCTGGCATCTTGAGCTTAAGGTATGCGTAGTGTGGTACCGCATTGAACTTAGCGAATGCGGTTCGCCCGAGCAGTGCGTGATAACCACTGTGAAATGGGACTATGTCGAAGATTAACTCCTCGCTTCGGAAATTATCCGGAGATCCGAAGACCACTTCAAGTGTGACTGAGCCTGTACAGTTGGCCTCTACACCTGGTATTACGCCTTGAAAGGTCGTTTTGGTGGGCTTAATCCTCGAGAGATCTATGCCCATTTTCCGCACTGTATCCTGGTAAAGCAGGTTTAGGCTGCTGCCACCGTCCATAAGGACTCTAGTGAGATGAAATCCGTCAATAATTGGGTCTAGGACCAATGTGGCAAATCCGCCATGACGGATGCTAGTGGGATGGTCCCTTCGATCAAAGGTGATCGGGCAGGAGGACCATGGGTTGAACTTTGGGGCGACTGGCTCTACCGCGTATACGTCCCTTAATGCGCGCTTCCGCTCCCTTTTGGGGACGTGGGTTGCGTATATCATGTTCATCGTCCGCACTTGTGGAGGAAAACCCTTCTGTCCACTGTTGTTCGGCGACTGGGGCTCCTCGTCGTCATCGCTATGCAGCCCCTTGTCTTCATTTTCGGCGTTTAACTTGCCTGCCTTCTTGAACACCCAACAATCCCTGTTGGTGTGATTGGCCGGCTTTTCGGGGGTGCCATGTATCTGGCACAAGCGGTCGAGTATTCGGTCCAAACTGGACGGGCCCCTAGGATTCCTTTTGAATGGCTTTTTCCGCTGACAGGATTTAGAGCCTCTGAATCCGGCATTAACTGTCGTATCCTCAGCATTGTCGCTGTTAATGCGGCGCTTCTGCTTGTTGCGACGCGACCTGCCACTACTGTCCCTGGTGTACGAATTACCAGGGTTCTTGGTCATATTGTTGCTACGAGCAAGCCAGCTGTCTTCTCCCACGCAAAAGCGGGTCATGAGTGTCGTGAGTGCTGCCATAGATTTCGGCTTTTCCTGTCCAAGGTGCCGAGCCAGCCACTCGTCACGGATATTGTGCTTGAAGGCTGCTAGGGCCTCAGCGTTCGGATAGTCGACTATTTGATTTTTCTTTATTAGGAACCGTGTCCAGAATTGCCTGGCCGATTCCTCTGGCTGCTGAATTACGTGACTTAGGTTATCAGCGTCTAGGGGTCACACATAAGTGCCCTGGAAATTGTCGAGGAATGCGGCTTCCAGGTCCTCCCAAAAACTGATTGATCCTGTTGGCAAGCTGTTAAGCCAATGCCGAGCTGGTCCTTTAAGCTTGAGTGGGAGGTATTTGATGGCGTGGAAATTGTCGCCGCGGGCCATGTGGATATGAAGGAGATAATCCTCGATCCATACCGCAGGGGCTGTTGTGCCATCATATGATTCGATGTTTACGGGTTTGAAACCCTCGGGGATTTGATGATCCATTATTTCGTTTGTAAAGCATAGTGGGTGTGCGGCGCCTCTGTACTGGGCGATATCATGACATAGCTCCAATGAGATGTGTTCGGCCCTGCCGAATTTGTGTCCGGCGTGACGGTTACCGTCTTGAGCCATGGGGCGCCCACGCGATCCGTAGATCGAGTGTGTTTGCCGTGCCTTGTCCTCCAACATGTCTCATAAGTCTGGCGCATATTCCCGTGCCTTGGTATGGGGTGCAGCTTGAGTGGAGGGCCGGGAGGCCTCTCTGTCGCGGCCACGAGGTGGCCGGTCGGCCGCATCAAGTGCTTCCTCCTCTAATCGGGGTAGCAACCTGCGCTTTGGGTAGCTCTTGGAGGGGCGTCCGAGTTTATGCTCTTCGGCCGCAAGGACTTCAGTCCATCTGTCGACCAGCAAATCTTGATCAGCTCTAAGCTGTTGCTGTTTTTTCTTGAGGCTTCTTGCCATGGCCATAAGCCTGCGTTGAAAACGCTCTTGCTCAACGGGATCCTCTGGCACGATGAATTCGTCGTCGTCGAGGCTTGCCGCGTCTTCGGAGGGAGGCATATAATTATCGTCCTCGACCTCTCTGTCTGTCGCTCTCTCATGAGGGCTGGTTTCTCCATCCTCCTGTGCTAAGTCTTGCTGGAGGGGGTTTTCTTTGGCACTTTCCAGAGTATTATTATCTCCCGTGCTGGAATCACCATATTTGTTTTGGCGGGATTTTGAGCGGCACCGCTGACGCCGGTGCTTAGGTTGTTTCTTGGAGGGGTCATCCTCTGCTGTTCCATCGCCATCTCCCTCTTTTGGGGTGTCCACCATGTATATGTCATATGACGAGGTGGCTTTCCAGCGCCTAGTAGGCGCTGGTTCTTCATCATCTTCGATCGGCAGGGGCGCGGAGTGTTCGGAGTCCGGAGAGGAGTCCGGCTCCTTGGAGTCACGAGTCTCGCAGAGTATGGGGCTGGTGTTCGGCTCAATCGCCGTTGGGATCGTAGCCCCCGAGGTGGCGTCCAACCGCCCATCCTCGATCAGCGCAGTTGGCTCCGAATTAAGGGTCGAAGCTGACGCGGGTGTGGCCTCCAGGGCACTGTTCAGCGGCAGAGCTAGATCATGCTCGTCGGGACAGTGCGGCGCGCTCGGAAGTGGCTCGAATCCATCGAAGATCAAGTCCCCGTGGACGTCAGCCGTGTAGTTTAAACTTCCAAATCTGACCTGACGGCCAGGGGCGTAGCCTTCGATCTACTCCAGACGGCCAAGTGAATTGGCCCGCAGTGCGAAGCCGCCGAAGGCGAAGATCTGTCCGGGGAGGAAGGTCTCACCCTGGACTACATCGCTATTGATGATCGTAGGAGCCATCGAGCCTGACGGCGACGACACAGAGGAACTCTCAATGAAAGCACCAATGTCGGTGTCAAAACTGGCGGATCTCAGGTAGGGGGTCCCGAACTGTGCGTCTAGGCCGGATGGTAACAGGAGGCAAGGGACACGAAGTTTTACCCAGGTTCAGGCCCTCTCGATGGAGGTAAAACCCTACGTCCTTCTTGATTAATATTGATGATATGGGTAGTACAAGAGTAGATCTACCACGAGATCGAAGAGGCTAAACCCTAGAAGCTAGCCTATGGTATGATTATTGTTGTCTATGTTGTCCTACGGACTAAAACCCTTCGGTTTATATAGACACCGGATGGGGTTAGGGTTACATAGAGTTGGTTACAATGGTAGGAGATCTACATATCCGTATCACCAAGCTTGCCTTCCACGCCAAGGAAAGTCCCTCCCGGACACGGGACGAAGTCTTCAATCTTGTATCTTCATAGTCCAGGAGTCCGGCTGAAGGTATAGTCCGGCTATCTGAACACCCCCTAATCCAGGACTCCCTCAACTTGGAAAGAATTTAAGTTGACTCTGCCAAAGCCTCAGCTGGTGTCCCAAAAGTTGAAGCCTTATGGAAAGGATATGAAGAAACCTTGTGCATGCAAGATTTGTGGAGAAATAGGACACACCCATAAAGAACACAAGGATGAATGCCCTAATTGTGAAGGAAGTCACCCAGTTGAAAAATGCCCAACTAGGTAGATTACTTGTTTCTTGTGTGAAGGAACTACCCACTATCCTGCTCAGTGCCACATTTACCCCATGGTACAATGAACCATCCAGCAGAAGAAAGAAGAAATGAAATGAGCCCTCATGGAAATTTTAGAAGAAACTTTGATGAAGGAAGAGGTGGAGGACACACCTAAAGAAGACCCAAATAAACCCTGCACTAAGTCTTGCTATTCATGTGGAGAAGAAGGACACATCTCCCAAAATTGTTTGAATGGAGATCTAGTATAATTCCCGATAGAGGAAGTAGAATATGACCCACAGGAAATAGAAGCCCTGATTGGAACGGAAAAGTCCAAAAAGAGAAGTAGATTGGATTCCAGGAAGGATCTAAGTCATATCACCTGTCATAGGTGCAAGGAGTCAGGGCACTACCTTAACAATTGCCCAAAAAGGAAGCCAAGGACCCAAGGAGGCTATATAATCACAAGGAAACCTCGGGAGTTGTCAGAAGTAATATGTTTTCGTTGTAATGAAGCAGGGCACTTTGCCAGGGATTGTCCCAAGGAGAAGGAGACTTGTGATAATTAGTTGTGTCTGTGAGAAGTAATGTAGTAGTAGTAGAAGTAGTGGGAACAACTCTTTTGTATCAAGGTGTTGAGTTGAGACATGTAATGGAAAAGCGAGAGATTGTAATCATTGGAGAATGAATAAAGTTAGCATCGTTGGTACTGATATGGATTTTATGAGTTGTTACTCTATGAAGAAGATTTTTGACCATTTTCAAGGATATGAGAAATATGGTCTATGGATGAATTGTGCATTTCAAGGGTGGTAGTACCCTGTAAGAACCCTTGACCCCTGGAAAATATAAGGATACCCCACTGAGTGGATTTTGGACAAAATGAATATGAGTTTTGTCTCGATATGTGTGATACCCCAAGAGTATGTGGGATGAAGTTGGAGACCGCCAGTTGTTTGGACCAAATGTGATCAAGGAGCCAGAAGAGAATGTTAAGTTGATTCGAGATAGACTAAAGGTAGCTCCGTCCAGGTAGAAAAGATATGCAGACTCAAAAAACCAAGGAGGTAGTCTATGAAATTGGAGACACAGCATGTCTTCGTGTGTCCCCCCTGCGAGGAGTTAAGCGATTTGGAGTTAAGCGAAAGTTAGCCCCGAGATTTTTAGGACCATACCGAGTTTTGGAGCGTATGGGAGAAGTGGCCAATAAGTTGGAATCACCCAAAGGACTGTCAGGAGTTCATGATGTGTTTCACGTTTCCTAGTGGAAGAAGTGCCATGCAGAGATGGCCAATATTCCCCTATAAGGACGCTTGACCCCGGAAAGGATAATAATGTTCCACGAAGTGGAGTATGGACTTCATAAGTATAAGTTTTTATCTCGGCATGTGGGATATCCCACGAGGATGAAGATATGAATTACTATTGGATATAAAGGAGGTATGATGCTGGAAATATGGATCAAGGGAAATTCCATGATGAGTCTGAGTAATCATGCCCTAGTTTGGTACCAATAGAAGGAAGAGAGACAATACAATTGGATGGATTTTTAGTATGCAAGGAAGCTGGAAGTTGGATGTTGGATTAGAGATCCATTGCCCCGATGATGAGTTCAAGGTTTACAAGTGATGAGATGGGCCATAACCCACAGGCCCCAAGACCTGCCAAGAAGCAAGCACACTCTTGCTGAAGGGAAAAAGCCTGGAAGAAGCTACGATTTAATCGATAGACGATCTATTAGGAGTAACGCAAAACCTGAGAGTTGTGAAGGAACGATAGATGTTTGTCTGGCTTGCAGAATCTATGGATATATCCGAACTTGATTCGTCAACAAGAGAAATTCTGCAATGCTTGTGAGTATGACCGAGTGTTAGAATGCGAGATTCGCTAAACCGTATACAAGGTAATGATTTGGGTGCGGGATGGATTGATCACCATACCGACTTACTCTTATTATTCGCCTTGCTATGTGGGATGGTAAATCTGAGTGACTTACCTATAGTAAAGAGATGACGATCAAAACCCTGTTTAAACCTTAGAATGGTAAGAATGTTTCCCCTTGTACAAGGCAGCTTTTGCCAACCGTAGGTTATACGGTGAGGATCAACCCAGACCCATTTCCTGCAGGAGAAACCCTAAATTGTTGACCACCATGAGATATCGATAGTTGTTTAGTATTGGCACCAGACCCGTCAGCTAAGAAGACCCAGTCTCGGAATAACCTTAAGGATGAAAGTACAAAAGAATTAAGGAAAAGGTTACGCCACTACCGAAAGAGCATAGATAAGGAATTATCCTCAAGATCTGAGAAGACCGACACTGTTAACAATATGGATGAAGTATATGAGTTCTGATGGAACCATAACCATGCTTCTAAGGGTGGTAGCACCCCAGACCCCCTCCTGCGACAATTGATGGATTTTGAGGAGACCCCAAACACTAACCCATTTCTTGCTAGCCTCTCCGAATCTCGAGGACGAGATTCATTTTAAGGGTGGTAGGTTTGTAACATCCCAAAATTCTAAATTTTGGAATGTTATAATAAATAGATAGATTTGATTGAATGTTTGATTGATTGTGTGAAGTTGAGTGAAATTCGAAACTTTTTGAAAGTGAAATGAGAGGGAATAAAAGGACTTTCCCAAACTTTCATTTTGCTTTTATGAATCTCCATGAATTCAAATGCTTTTCAACACAAAACCCTAGAGAGAAGATGACATGACTTCATCCATTTAAATTAAATGAAAAGGTTGTTGAAAATATTTGAATTTCATTTGAAAATATTTCAAATTCATAAACTTCAAGCAACTCAATGATTTTCATGAGAGAAGATAAAATGACTTCTTCAAAATATATGAAATATGAGTTGGAAGTTAAAAGGATCAAATTCAAAGTCCTTTTGGAAATTATTTTTCAATTTGGAGTTATTTGGGTTTTATTCAAATTATTTTTCTCCAAAAACAAAATACATGGAAATAGGGTAACATGATTCCCTACATCAGAAAATTGGAGATAAATAAATTTGAAGTCATTTTGGTATTCTTAAAATGATGTTTATTGGATTATAGTAGGGCAGTAGCACTCTTTGCTTTATTTTAATTTGTGTGAATTTTATTTAATGCTAGGAAAATGGTCACGTTGTAGACAATGTTTTTCTGAAAATTTTGATATATTATATGCCTAGGTTCTATTTTATTTTAGTTTGCTTTATTTTATTTTCCGTTGTGTTTTAAAAAAAATCTTTTCGCCGACTGGGCCGGCCCAGCTCGTGCCAGGCCTAGGCCCAGCGCGCCACCGCCTTCTTCCCCGACTCCAGCATCGGCACACCGCCGCCGCCGCCGTGTCCCTCATGGACACCGCTCCCGCCGCCGCCACCTTTCCCCTCCCCCACGCCATCGCCTCCTCCTCCGCCTTTAAAAGGCGAGGACCCCAGCCCTCTCTCTCCTCGCATCTTGCGCTGCCGCCGCCCGCGCATCACGTCGCCGCCCGCTGCCGCGCACCTCGCGTCGCACACCACCGTTGTTGCCCCGCCTCGCCGCAGCTGCCGCTTGCCCCGCCAGATCTCGCCGGAGCCCCGCTGCCGCCGCCAACCGTCGTCGCCGGTCGTCGGTTTTTCTCGCCGAACCACCGAACCGGTATAACCCCGATCGGTTTCCTGGTTTTTTCTCGGTTTTGTTTCAAAAACCCGGTTTAGTTTTTTTTTAGTTAGATCTATTCAAAAATGTTCTTTGTTTAGAATTAGTTAGCGAATGTTCGTTATTTAGTCTTTTCTTTTTCTGTTAGTTTTAGTCAGGGACCTATCCTTAATTAGTTTCTTTATCGTTTAGCCCCTGATCCTCAAACCTTCGTAACTTCTCACTCGTTTGTCCAAATCCAACGAAACCAACGCCCACTTCTTCGTTACGATCTCCTCTATCCAGTAATCCAACTTAAACATGTTTTTGAAAGTTTAAAATTTGAATTAGACCAGATTTGAATTCAAACTTTGTTTGATCATAACTTGAGTTTCGTAGCTCCGTTTTAGTTGATTCTTTTTGCAAATCGAAGCTCTTGACCTAAACTTTCTGATAAGGCCAAATTCACATAATTTTGGTACTGTTAGAAATTGTTTTACGTTGCAAGAGTTATTTGCTTGGTTTTGATGTTTTCCGATTTGTTCTTCGTTCTTTCCGAGCCTTTTGAGTGATTGCTTATGTGTGGTTAATATTGCTTGCTTATGATAGATTGACCAAAGTGTGACGAGTAGAACTATCAAGAGTTTTTGAGTGCGAATCATCTTCACCAACATTGCAGGCAAGTTCACACTTTGATCATACCTCTTTACTACCCAGTTTTTATTGCATTAGATCAATCCTCAAACAATTGCATGATTAGGATCTAATTAAATTGTGGGTTTTGGGAAGTAGATGAGGTAGTACCTATTACCTGTTTTATTATCAAACCCTGGGAGTTGCTTCTACGTTTGCTTATGCCAAGCTATGCTTGTAGACGTGGATTGGGTTTGAGTGTATCCATGACCGATGTGAGAATGTTAATTAATGGTTCAACTTAAGGTGGCAACTTTAATACACATCTGGGTGGATTGAGGCACCTGGGTATTCCAGCGATTGCCTGTTTTTCTTTATGGACCGCCACCCAGCCTCAAAGGGATCATGAGATTATTCATACTAGAAACTTCTGTGTGCAGTCACAAACTACTATGGGCTCTAGCATAGCTGACTAAGTCGTGCGAACTCTTACAGTGGTAGACTAGCAGATGTAGGGGATGTAGGTTGGTACTGTCTACCCGATCGTAAGGTGCTAGCGCTTCTGAAAGACTATGTCTCGGTCATCCGTTTCTCAAACACCATCTAGTGTGAGAATCCCAACGGAGGAGATCGAGTCTTGTGGGGAAAAGTGTGCAAACCTCTGCAGAGTGTATAAACTAATCATGATTAGCCGTGTCCCCGGTTATGGACGTCTTGAGTATCTAGTACTTGGATTATCATGTGAATCTCATCATGTGACTTTAATTAATTTTGTTGGGTTTTAATGATGATGCTTAATTTGGATTGAGAGGGTGTCTACACTCTCAATGTTTAACAACCACCATGATAGTTAAATAAAATTTATTCCTTTGCAGTAGGGAAAATTTGGCTTTTCGCAAAAACCTTATAACCATAGATCTTTTCCACCAGCCATATATGCATGTAGTGATAGCCACTGTTCATCATTTCTCTGTGGTGTGAATTTGCCAGTACATTCAATGTACTGACCCTTTGTGGTTGCAACGTCTCATGTTGCAGGATTTCTTACGACGAGTAAGTGATACGCTAGGGTTACGATTTCTACACTCAACTTTGCCGTTGGTGTTGATGGGAATCCACAACCTTGTTACTTACGCTATTTTGGATTGAGGTAATAGTATTTATGTTACTTTTACATGTGATTTACCTCTGTTATAAATCCTCGAGTACTGTGTGTGTCAGCATACCGATCCAGGGATGACACTTAAGCACATAGACTTGACCGTCTGAGGTCGGGTCGCTACACGGAAGGTCGCCAGACTCCGGATAATTGGTCATGTTGGGGCTTGGATTTAATTCCACCCACCCACCCGGACATAGATGCTCTCATGAGCATAAAACAGCAGCCTCAGGAAACGGTCCACCACTTATGGGCCAGATTCCTCCTTGTCAAAGACAAGGTAAAAGATTGCCGTGATGAGGACGCAATATCAGCGTTCTGCAACAACTGCGCGGACGAAGGAATCCTCAACGCCATCAATCGCCGTTGCATATTGAAATTCGCTAACTTAGCAACCATCGTACAAAAGTACAGCGCGATGGAGAGCGCCTGGAAAACACAGGCAGCTCGCTGGGAACCGTTAGTCCCAACTCAACTCTCCCTACATGCGAAAAGGGCGCACCCTCGTGGCACGCCCAGTCCAACAGTCAAGAAACACAAAACTGCTATGCGGCACGGCACTGTTCTGATGGGGTGGGTTGACGGCCCATGCAAAATACATACAACACCAGATATCGTGGCAACCCACAGCCTTATAGCATGTTGGATATTATGATAGGTAGTCAAGAGCGGCGAGGACATCCTTATCAAGGACGACCCAGAACGACATCCCCCAGAGGACGATAAGTCAAGAGTATTGACGGTCTTTGAGACATTCGCTTCAAACAACAAACGCAAAAGGTCGCTTCGCGAGCTCACCGAAGTCTGCCAAAATGCTGAAATGAACCCCTGGAATGACACGGCTATAACATTCAACGCCGGTGACGAACTAAAGTACAGAACAGTACGAGCGACAGCCGCGTTAGTCCTCAGTCCCATCGTGGACGGGTTTCGACTTACCAAGGTCCTCATGGACGGCGGCAGTGGACTAAACCTCATTTATGAGGACACACTCCATAAAATGGAAATAGACAGGAGCCGCATCAAGCAAAGTAACACAACCTTCCGAGGAATTATTCCCAGTCAGGAGGCGCAGTGCGCGGGCAAAATCGCACTTGACGTAGTATTCAGCATGCCGGAGAACTATCAGTCCGAAGAAATAACTTTCCAAGTGGCCCCTTTCAGCAGCGGATATCCTGCCCTGTTGGGGTGGGATGCTTTTAGACACTTTCAGGCCATACCCCATTACGGGTATATGAAGCTCAAAATGCCCGGACCAAACGGTATAATCACTCTCGTCAGTGATCCGGAGATAGCACTCCATGCTGAAAACAAAACCGCATCCCTGGCCCTAGAGGCGCTAGCCGAAGCCCTCACGACCGAAGAATTAACCGCACTACGCTCCATGGTGGACAGGGACGACGTGATCCTCGACAAACGCCCTAAATCCACATCCTTCAAACCAACAGAAGAAATAGTCAAATTCCAGGTCCACCCAACGGACCCCAAGAAGACAACATCTATCGGAGCTCAACTGAACCCAACAGTTGACACCGCACTATGAGAATTCATGCGCGAAAACTGGGACATATTCGCCTGGTACCCTTCAGATATGCCAGGGATCCCACGCGAACTGGCCGAACATAGCCTCAATATATTAAAGGGATTTAAACCGGTTAAGCAAACACTGCGGCGCTTTTCCGAACCCAAGCGACAAGCCATGGGGGAGGAGCTGGCCAAACTCATCGAGGCCGGATTCATTAGAGAAATCAAACATCCGGACTGGCTGGCAAACCTGGTGATGGTAATAAAGAAGGACAAATCCTGGCGTCTGTGTGTCGATTTCAAAGACCTCAACAAGGCTTGCCCTAAGGATCCCTTCCCCCTCCCCCGCATTGGTCAAATCATCGACGCCACCGCAGGACACGACTCACTGTGTTTCCTTGATGCATATTCCGGATACCATCAAATCAAAATGAAGGAGTCCGATCAAGCCGCAACAACATTTATCACCCTATATGGGCCATTCTGCTTCAACACAATGCCCGTTGGGCTCAAGAACGCCGGTGCCACATACCAACGCATGATTCAAACATGCCTGGAGAAATAGATCAGCAAAACGGTAGAAGCTTACATCAATGATGTCATCATCAAAACTAGGCACGTCGAAACACTAATAGACGACTTACGTCTTACATTCAACAACCTCCGGGCGTATGACATTAAGCTCAACCCGGAAAAGTGTGTCTTCGGCGTCCCCATTGGAAACTGCTGGGCTTCATCGTTTCCAATAGAGGAATCGAAGCAAATCCAGCTAAAATCCGAGCTCTGTCATAGTTGGCTACACCAATAGACCTCAAACACGTCCAAAAGCTAGTTGGATGTGTAGCAGCGCTAAGCCACTTTATCTACAAATTAGGAGAAAAGGCACTACCACTCTATCGCCTCTTACGGCGCACTGATAACTTTGAATGGACAGACGCGGTGACTGCCGGGCTGGAGGAAATAAAGGCCCTCCTAGCAAGCAACCCAATCCTGGCCGCACCAAACACTGGCGAGCCCATGTTGTTATACATATCGGCAACACATCAAGTGGTGAGCGCTGTGCTCATTGTCGAACGAGAACAGGACTGACACAAATTTCCACTCCAAAAACCAGTATATATACTATGTATCAACTGTCCTCACACCGTGCAAATCCCGGTACCCCCACTACCAAAATATAGCATACGCGGTCTTCATGGCATCCCGTAAGCTACGACACTACTTCCAAGAATGTTCAATCACGGTGGCTTCTGAGGTCCCACTCAATGACATAATAAACAACCACGATGCCATGGAATGGATCGCCAAATGGGCCATAGAGCTACTTCCATTCGACATAACATACAAGCCACGACGAGCCATCAAATCCTAAGTACTGGCCGACTTCATCGCCGAATGGACAGAGGCCGAACCCCCTAAAGAGTAAGGCATATATTCCAATTGGGTTATGTATTTTGACGGCTCCAAAATGTTGGCAGGGCTAGGAGCGGGAGTCATGTTAACATCCCCCACTGGAGACGTCGTCCAGTATGTACTCCAGATATTATACATAGACTCTAACAACGCAGCCGAATACGAGGCCCTACTGCATGGTCTTCGGATGGCCGTATCCATGGGCATACAACGCCTGGAGGTGCGCAGGGACTCGAACCTCGCCATATCTCAAATAAACGGCGACTTTGACACCAAAGATCCAAAGATGGCAGCTTATCGTAATGTCGTATTAAAAATTTCAGCTCGCTTCGAGGGGCTTGAATTTCATCATGTTGCCCAAGAAAGTAACCAAGCGGCTGCTACCTCTTGAGCACTGCGTTGGATTTCCCCAAAGAGGAAAGGATGATGCAGCAAAGTAGCGTAAGTATTTCCCTCAGTTTTTGAGAACCAAGGTATCAATCCAGTAGGAGGCTACGTGCAAGTCCCTCGTACCTGCACAAAGCAAATAACTCCTCGCAACCAACGTGATAAGGGATTGTCAATCCCTTCACGATCACTTACGAGAGTGAGATTTGATAGATATGATAAGATAATATTTTTGGTATTTTTATCATAAAGATGCAAAGTAAAATCAAAGCAAAGTAAAAGCAAAGGAAATAACTAAGTATTGGAAGATTAATATGATGAAGATAGACCTGGGGGCCATAGGTTTCACTAGTGGCTTCTCTCAAAAGCATAAGTATTTTACGGTGGGTGAACAAATTACTGTTGAGCAATTGACAGAATTGAGCATAGTTATGAGAATATCTAGGTATGATCATGTATATAGGCATCACGTCCAAGACAAGTAGACCGACTCATGCCTGCATCTACTACTATTACTCCACTCACCGACCGCTATCCAGCATGCATCTAGAGTATTAAGTTCATGAAAACAGAGTAACACCTTAAGCAAGATGACATGATGTAGAGGGATAAACTCATGCAATATGATGAAAACCCCATCTTGTTATCCTCGATGGCAACAATACAATACGTGCCTTGCTGCCCCTACTGTCACTGGGAAAGGACAACGCAAGATTGAACCCAAAGCTAAGCACTTCTCCCATTGCAAGAAAGATCAATCTAGTAGGCCAAACCAATCTGATAATTTGAAGAGACTTGCAAAGATAACCAATCATACATAAAAGAATTCAGAGAAGATTCAAATATTGTTCATAGATAGACTTGATCATAAACCCACAATTCATCGGTCTAAACAAACACACCACAAAAAGAAGATTACATCGAATAGATCCCCACAAGAGAGGGGGAGAACATTGTATTGAGATCCAAAAAGAGAGAAGAAGCCATCTAGCTAATAACTATGGACCCATAGGTCTGAGGTGAACTACTCACACTTCATCGGAGGGGCTATGGTGTTGATGTAGAAGCCCTCCATGATGGATACCCCCTCCGGCGGAGCTCCAGAATAGGCCCCAAGATGGGATCTCGTGGATACAGAAAGTTGTGGCGATGGAATTAGTGTTTTGGCTCCGTATCTGATCGTTTGGGGTTACGTAGGTATATATAGGAGGAAGGAGTACGTCGGTGGATCAACGGGGGGGGCCACGAGGGTGGAGGGCGTGCCTGAGAGGTAGCCGTGCCCCCCTACCTCGTGGCCTCCACCTTTGTTCCTTGATGTAGGGTCCAAGTCTCCTGGATCATGTTCGGTGAGAAAATCACGTTCCCAAAGGTTTCATTCCGTTTGGACTCCGTTTGATATTCTTTTTCTTCAAAACCCTAAAATAGGCAAAAAAACAGCAATTCTGGGTTGGGCCTCCGGTTAATAGGTTAGTCCCAAAAATAATATAAAAGTGGATAATAAAGCCCAATAATGTCCAAAATAGTAGATAATATAGCATGGAGCAATCAAAAATTATAGATACGTTGGAGACGTATCAAGCATCCCCAAGCTTAATTCTTGCTCGTCCTCGAGTAGGTAAATGATAAAAAACAGAATTTTTGATGCGGAGTGCTACTTGGCATAATTTTAATGTATTTCTTCTTAATTGTGGTATGAATATTCAGATCCGAAAGATTCAAGATAAAAGTTCATATTGACATCAAAATAATAATACTTCAAGCATACTAACTAAGCAATTATGTCTTCTCAAAATAACATGGCCAAAGAAAGTTCATCCCTACAAAATCATATAGTTTAGTCATGCTCCATTTTCGTCACACAATAATGCTCTCATCATGCACAACCCCGATGACAAGCCAAGCAATTTTTTCATACTTTAGTAATCTCAAACCTATAAACTTTCACGCAATATATGAGCTCGAGCCATGGATATAGCACTATGGGTGGAATAGAATATAATGAGGGGGTTATGTGGAGAATACAAAAAAGGAGAAAGTCTCGCATCAACGAGGCTAATCAATGGGCTATGGAGATGACCATCGATTGATGTTAATGCAAGGAGTAGGGATTGCCATGCAACGGATGCACTAGAGCTATAAATGTATGGAAGCTCAACAAAAGAAACTAAGTGGGTGTGCATCCAACTTGCTTGCTCACGAAGACCTAGGGCACTTGAGGAGGCTCGTTGTTGGAATATACAAGCCAAGTGCTATAATGAAAATTTCCCACTAGTATATGAAAGTGACAAAACAAAAGACTCTCTATCATGAAGATTATGGTGCTACTTTGAAGCACAAGTGTGGCAAAGGATAGTAACATTGTCCCTTCTCTCTCTTTTCTCTCATTTTTTTATTTGGACCTTTCTCTTTTTTATTTATGGCCTTTCTCCTTTTTTTTCTTTTTTTTATTTCCTCACTTGGGACAATGCTCTAGAAAATGATGATCATCACACTTCTATTTATTTACAACTCAATGATTACAACTCGATGCTAGAACAAAAGATGACTCTATATGAATGCCTCTGGCGGTGTACCAGGATATGCAATGAACCAAGAGTGACATGTATGAAAGAATTATGAATGGTGGCTTTGCCACAAATACTATGTCAACTACATGATCATGCTAAGCAATATGTGAATGATGAATGTGTCATGATAAACGGAATGGTGGAAAGTTGCATGGCAATATATCTCAGAATGGCTATGGAAATGCCATAATAGGTAGGTATGGTGGCTGTTTTGAGGAAGATATAAGGAGGTTTATGTGTGAAAGAGCGTATCATATCACGGGGTTTGGATGCACCGGCGAAGTTTGCACCAACTCTCAATGTGAGAAAGGGCAATGCACGGTACCGAAGAGGCTAGCAATGATGGAAGGGTGAGAGTGCGTATAATCCATGGACTCAACATTAGTCATAAAGAACTCACATACTTTTTGCAAAAATCTACAAGTCATCAAAAACCAAGCACTGCGCGCATGCTCCTAGGGGGATAGATTGGTAGGAAAAGACCATCGCTCGTCCCTGACCGCCACTCATAAGGAGGACAATCAAATAACACCTCATGTTTCAAATTTGTTACATCGTTTACCATACGTGCATGCTACGGGACTTGCAAACTTCAACACAAGCATTTCTCAAATTCACAACTACTCAACTAGCACGACTTTGATATTATTACCTCCATATCTCAAAACAATCATCAAGCATCAAACTTCTCTTAGTATTCAAAACACTCATAAGAAAAAATTTACTAATCTTGAACACCTAGCATATTAGGATTATTTAAGCAAATTACCATGTTATTTAAGACTCTCAAAATAATCTAAGTGAAGCATGAGAGATCAATAGTTTCTATAAAACAAATCCACCACCGTGCTCTAAAAGATATAAGTGAAGTACTAGAGCAAAACTATATTACTCAAATTGATATAAGTGAAGCACATAGAGTATTCTAACAAATTCCAAATCATGTATGGCTCTCTCAAAAGGTGTGTACAGCAAGTATGATTGTGGTAAACTAAAAAGCAAAGACTCAAATCATACAAGACGCTCCAAGCAAAACACATATCATGTGGTGAATAAAAATATAGTTCCAAGTAAAGTTACCGATAGAAGTAGACGAAAAGAGGGGATGCCTTCCGGGGCATCCCCAAGCTTTGGCTTTTAGGTGTCATTAGATTATCTTGGGGGTGCCATGGGCATCCCAAGCTTAGACTCTTGCCACTCCTTGTTCCATAATCCATCAAATCTTTACCCAAAACTTGAAAACTTCACAACACAAAACTTAAAGTAGAAAATCTCATGAGCTCCGTTAGCGAAAGAAAACAAAAGACCACTTCAAGGTACTGTAATGAACTCATTATTTATTTATATTGGTGTTAAACCTACTGTATTCCAACTTCTCTATGGTTTATGAACTATTTTACTAGCCATAGATTCATCAAAATAAGCAAATAACACACGAAAAACAGAATCTGTCAAAAACAGAACAGTCTGTAGTAATCTGTAGCTAGCGCAAGATATGGAACCCCAAAACTTCTAAAATAAATTTCTGGACGTGAGTAATTTATCTATTAATCATCTGCAAAAATAATTAACTAAATATCACTTTCCAAATAAAAATGGCAGCAGTTCTTGTGAGCGCTAAAGTTTCTGTTTTTTACAGCAAGATATCAAGACTTTCCCCCAAGTCTTCCCAACGGTTCTATGTGGCACAAACACCAATTAAACACAAAAAACACAACCTAAACAGAGGCTAGATAAATTATTTATTACTAAACAGGATCAAAAAGCAAGGAATAAAAATAAAATTGGGTTGCCTCCCAACAAGCGCTATTGTTTAATGCCCCTAGCTAGGCATAAAAAGCAAGGATAGATCTAGGTATTGCCATAATAGTAAGATAGATTATTAAAACTCATTTCATATTCTCTATGTTCGGCAGCAAATTTTCTTTGAGGCAAGCAAAAGTAATCAAAAGGGCTAAATTTAATGGGACAAAAGTCCCCAAGATCAACCTTGGGAGGTATAGGTTCCTCCTTTGGTCCTTCGTATTGCACAACCAATTCATCATTATAAGCATTCTTTTGACAGAACTTTGTGAGCCTATATTCAAGAGAATATCCTAGTTCATTATTTCAAATGGCCAAATCATCATTAAGTTCAGAAATTCTATCAACTAAAACATTGGTAGGAACCCTTTTTCTAAGATTTTCATTGAAAGCAACATAGTCTAGAGATTGAAAACGCATTATTTCTTCTTGATCAAAGAGGATAGCCTCTATGGGAGGACGGCAAGCATCCATCCTATAATGCGCAAAGATTTCTTTGGCCTCTTTTATTATGAATCTAAACTCATGAGCCAAAAACATAGTAGCGGAACGCTTAACACAAGAATGCTCAATATTAGAAAATTCTAGGAAAATCCTTTCTATGCAAGGATGCATGTGCATGAATTGTCTTTCAAGTTCAACTACAAGCATGGCAATAGCGTCCGCAAGACTATTAGTTCTATGAAGGATAGAACTACCCATAGAAGGTAAAGCACTGGGACAAGTAAAGAAATCTTGAATAACTCCTTTTCCAATAATATTACCACTACCAACACGGAATTTTTTTGTATGTAAGATGGGGGGTTCTTTAGCAGGAGCATCAGAATTTTTCATGATATTATTATTGTCCATATCGACAATAATTTCCCCAATTTCAGACATAACGGCAGAAGGTGCAAAGGGCAAAAAGAGGCAAATAGAGAAAGAGAGGGAGGATAGAGAGAGAGGGCGAATAAAACCGCAAGGGAGAAGTGGGGGAGAGGAAAACGAGATGCAAATGGCAAATAATGTAATGCGGGAGATAAGGATTGTGATGGGTACTTGGTATATTGACTTTTGCTTAGACTCCCCGGCAATGGCGCCATAAATTCTTCTTGCTACCTCTCGAGCACTGCGTTGGATTTCCCCGAATAGGAAAGGATGATGCAGCAAAGTAGCATAAGTATTTCCCTCAATTTTTGAGAACCAAGGTATCAATCCAGTAGGAGGCTACACGCGAGTCCCTCGTACCTGCACAAAGCAAATAACTCCTCACAACCAACGCGATAAGGGGTTGTCAATCCCTTCACGGTCACTTACGAGAGTGAGATCTGATAGATATGATAAGATAATATTTTTGGTATTTTTATGATAAAGATGCAAAGTAAAATCAAAGCAAAGTAAAAGCAAAGGAAATAACTAAGTATTGGAAGATTAATATGATGAAGATAGACCCGGGGGCCATAGGTTTCACTAGTGGCTTCTCTCAAGAGCATAAATATTTTACGGTGGGTGAACAAATTACTGTTGAGCAATTGACAGAATTGAGCATAGTTATGAGAATATCTAGGTATGATCATGTATATAGGCATCACGTCCAAGACAAGTAGACCGACTCCTGCCTGCATCTACTACTATTACTCCACTCATCGACCGCTATCCAGCATGCATATAGAGTATTAAGTTCATGAAAACAGAGTAACGCCTTAAGCAAGATGACATGATGTAGAGGGATAAACTAATGCAATATGATGAAAACCCCATCTTGTTATCCTCGATGGCAACAATACAATACGTGCCTTGCTGCCCCTATTGTCACTGGGAAAGGACACCGCAAGATTGAACCCAAAGCTAAGCACTTCTCCCATTGCAAAAAAGATCAATCTAGTAGGCCAAACCAAACTGATAATTTGAAGAGACTTGCAAAGATAACCAATCATACATAAAAGAATTCAGACAAGATTCAAATATTGTTCATAGATAGACTTGATTTCACAGCCCTGGATTCATGCTGTAAATAGTTGCATCACTGAGCATGCACCATGTTTAAATTCAAAGGAAATTTGAATTGGGGATGACCAAGCCCTGGCACTAAGTCAATTCAACTAGGTTCAAGTTTAAATCTTTTCAATGAACCCAGAATGCCCTTTAGAAAAGTTCATGATTTTTGATAAAGGTGAAAACCTCTGCCAATTTATGAACTAGGATAAATCATGATTAGGGCAATTTATGAACTAGCATTTGGAGTTGGAGTTTAACCCTGTTTGAATTCCACTTCAATTAACTTGGCTTACTACTGCATTAGGTCAATTTAGTTCCTTAACATGACATGTCATCCATTTGATTGTGCATTTGCAGTGAATGTTGTTTCTTTTGTGTTTTCCGGTGGTTGTTCCCTCTTAGTAGACGATGTTTTCGACGACGTGATCAATGACACTGATGAAGAACTATATTATCTTCAGAAGTGCCAGGCAAGCAAAAACCCCTTGTTCATTCCGATACAATCCCACTCTCTCGCTCCTGCTCTCTTTTACCGCATTAGGACAACAACGATTCAACCGTTACATGTTGCGGTAGTTGAACCCCTTTCCTCTGTATGACCTGTCATTGCCACAGTAAATAGATGAAACCCACTAGTATGAGTAGGAATTGTTTGAGCCCTGATGTGCCTACTCATTCATGCTTGTTGCCATGACTGCTACTGCTTAGAGTTGAGTTAGGTCTGATTCATCGGGAATGAATTGGAACGTGGTGAACATGTCCTACCGTTGAGAGCTAAGTGTGTGAACACGATTTGGTAAAGGTAGCAGTGAGAGGCCATGTAGGAGTACATGATGGGTTGTCTCATTGCAGCCGTTCTCAGGAACTGAGTTCTGTGTTTGTGATCCATGAATAGTTACTACCACACATTGAGTTCCGGTAACTCGACCCCTCTTGGCTTATTAATCAACTCGATCTCTGTCCAGGAGTTGCAACTAGTTTCTGGTGTTTGTAGGTAGTGTTAGTAGTCTACCAAGTGGCACCCGGTATAGGTGGGCTTGGGACAGACTAGGCACAGTGGCCCAGTGTACCAAGTGGCACCCAGATGGTGGGCTTGGGAACCCTGTACACATCATTTGGGGCCGTGAGCGACACCCCGGCCGGATCTCCTTGCGGATGGAACCCGAATAGGTGATAAACCTAGACTAGAGTCTTGTGTGGTTAGTCAGGTCGTGGCCGACACCCTCGCCAGGCTTCCGCTTGAAGGTTGCCAAGATACATGACATGTACATGGTGATAAGTGGTGAGAGCGTGTGTGAAGAAGTACAGCCCTGCAGGGTTATCATTATCTATTCGAATAGTTGGATTCCTCGGATATGGAAACTTGGACCCCTTGCATAGTTCATAGATAAGTGAAAGTGGATACTCTAAAATGCGCAAGATAAGCATGAGTGCTATGGTTGGCGTTCTCGTAGGGAGACGGGAGCGGATCCATAGTGGTGTATTGATATGGTGAATATGTGGACTCGTGTGCGCCACCTCAAAGAGTTATTTACAGTAGTAGTTCAGGTTAGCCACTGAGTCAAAGCTGGCTTGCTGCAGTCAAACTCCACCACCCCCCTTGTTGATACTGATGCATATGTAGCTAGTTCTGATGTAAGTCTTGTTGGATACATTTGTACTCACGTTTGCTTATTTTATGTTTTTGCAGAGAGACTTCAGTCTCGCTAGTAGTTCCGTGTGGACTTCGACATTTAGCTCGTTACCTCAGCTACGATCTTGTACCCTTGGGAGGGTCTTGTAGATAGTCAGGCTTCTCAGCCTTCTTCATTTGTAGTTGTCTGTACTCAGACAAGTTAAGCTTCCGCTTGTGCTTGTTGCTTGTATGCTCTGTATGTTGGGTCATGAGACCCATGTTTGTAATATCTCGCTCCTCAGAGCCTAATGAATAAATACTCTGAGTCGTAGAGTCTTGTTGTGATGCCATGTTGTATTGCACATATTGAGCATATTGTGTGTATGATTGAAATGCTTGGTATGTGTGGGATCCGACAACCTAGTTGTTTATCCTTGGTAGCCTCTCTTATGGGGAAATGTAGTCTTGTGCTTCCATGAGCCATAG
The DNA here is from genome assembly GCF_002162155.2 of Triticum dicoccoides. Classification (NCBI taxonomy): domain Eukaryota; kingdom Viridiplantae; phylum Streptophyta; class Magnoliopsida; order Poales; family Poaceae; genus Triticum; species Triticum dicoccoides. The sequence goes on from NC_041382.1 coordinate 117,137,502, forward strand.
TAGTCCGCTACAGCCCGGTTCACCGGAGTCCTGCTAGCCCAGCACTACTGCTCCGGAACACTTGACTGGCCGGCATGTGATTCACTTCGTTCCTGTGTCTGTCCCTTCGGGGAAATGTCACGCGGTGACATCCGGAGTCCTGCCTAGCCTGCTACATCCCGGTTCACCGGAGTCCTGTTAGCCTAGTGCTACAGCCCGGATTCGCACGCTGCTGACCGACATGCTCGATGTTGATTCATGTATGCCTGTTCCCGTAAGTTAGTGCCACTCTGGGTTCACGACTAGTCATGTCGGCCCGGGTTCTCTGTCATATGGATGCTAGCGACACTATCATATACGTGAGCCAAAAGGCACAAACAGTCCTGGGCCATGGTAAGGCGACACCGTGGGAATACCGTGCGTGAGGCCGCAAAGTGATATGAGGTGTTACCAGCTAGATCGATGTGACTTGGAATCGTGGTCTTGACAGCTTTGGTATCAGAGCCTTACTTCCTGTAGGATTACCAAGCCAAGCTAGTCGAAGTCATGTCTAGAAATGATTTAGTTATATAAGGGAATTGATTGTGGATGGGAAAGTAAGGCTCTTTTTACTCCTTATCCTCATGGCCTTCTGATCTGAGTCATCTTATCTTTTATACGGGGTTAAGAACTAGGCTTCTCTTCTATCTCTCAGGATGACATGTTACTAAACCGTAGTTGCCTAGGATTGTTGAGTTCAAGCCTCAGTTCAGTTCCTACTACTTCCATATGTTCATAGCTGGCCTCAGAACCTTGAGTTTGTGATGTTGAGTGGTTATGCCACCATTTTGCAGGTTGTCTCAAATCTTTTTGAGCAATTACAGCTGTTATGTTGTCCAAGTTATCCCAGATTTCTAAGTAGTATGATGCATTTGCAAATCCCTTCATCCTGTTTCCGATGTCCTTTTAGGCCAGATTAAGCACACTAATCGGTCTGTTGAGGTACTCCATTGCCTTGACATATATGTTGGAGCTAGTATTATGACCCTAGGCATTCTAGCGAACCACCCACTTATCTAGCAATGCTTTATATCCCCAGTGTGATAGTTCTGGCCACCTTTCTTGAAAGCATCCCGTGATGTTATTTAGTATGTAGGTATTCTATTTCTGGTTTTTTGAGCCCGAGATTCACTCTACTTATCTCGTGTTGATAGTGTTTGCTAGTTCCTTTAGGATATTAGTAACCTTTGCGATAGTCCTCGAGGTCCATGGTATTTCCTTCTTCCAAGTACCATGAACTGCTTATGACAGAAGTTCTTTTGAACCAAAAGATCACAATAAGAGTGCTCTTGATGAGTTCTTCGTTCTACATTGTGAATCTGCCAGTTCCACCTTTCTGCATGGGTTATCCGGAAGAAATGTTGAGCTTTGCTCGACATACTAATCTATGCATCCACAACTCGGAAAATCAGATGTTCTTTTGAGTTGTCCCTCTTTAGTTGTTTTCTGGACCTCGACTATCAATTGATAGTCAGGACTAGTTGTGCATTCGTGTTATCGATGCCTATTATTCTTCTGGTCCATCAAGCCATTCTATTACGGAATGACTAGGAGAAACAAACTCCAGTACCTCATCCATATCCAAGATTGGGTCAAAGCAGTTGAGTTCCGCAGATTAAGAATGCCAGTCCAGCTTCTAGTTTGTTCCATCCTGGAGTATTACCCCCTTATGTCAGGAATATTATAGGAATTGCACAACCTCTTATGGATTCTTGCCGTAGTGATACTTCTCGCCATCATTATTCATTCCTCAGTTCCGTGTTGTTGTAACCGGAATGCCGACAAGTGAATTGTGATGTGTGAAATCAATACTCCGAGTAACTCGTTGCTTGGTAGTAAATGGACAATACTCTCATTCTTAGCGTGCTGGTTGTTGAATCATCATCCTAAGATTGATCATGCTACCTAGTCCTTATTTCAGGTGCACTCTTCGATCAATGAATTATGATTGTGTCAATCCCTCGCTCTTTTGATCATATCGTCTTGCCTTGAAAAACAAGATTGTTTTCGAGCTTAGTAACATATCGGTGGTTCATGATTTTCCGAATGTCTTCTCGGAAGTGTTACCAGGTTGACACTTGACCGCTATATTGAGTTTGTGATCAAGTTGGTTTCTTGTAACCACCCCTTCTCCAAGAATGTGTGTTGGATACCCCTAAGCTTGTTGGTTAAGCTAAACAACAACTTGGAGAGTTGGAAGATAAAAGCTTGTCTGACTTAGTTCGTGTTAAGGGATTTCTTTTGTGTGTGTGTGTGTGTGTGTGTGTGTTGAAGAAAGATGATATCTTCATCGATTGGTCCTCATGATCAGTTGTTGGATCTATTGTCTTGTCCAAACTTTGATTTGAGTGTGGGCTATCCTCAAATCAAATCAGAACCAACGATGTTCGTAATGTTGTCTTACTCGAGGTTGATTCCTCAGGCATACACCATTACATCCTTTGGTCTGACCAATGCTATCACCTTGTTCACATAGTCATGAAATTCCATCTTCATGGGAACCTGGATGAATTGTTGTTGAGCCCATCGGCAACATCCTTATCTTGTCCATGATTCATGTCGAACATCTAAGTAGTGTTGGAAACTTTTATAAGCATTATCTTCATGTCCCGTTCATGAAGCATATGTTCGGATGAAAGAAGTGACTTCCTCGAATACATGTGCATTTGATGCAAGTTGCCGTTGTGAATTCGAGAAAGTCAATGTTGCTTCCTCTGGAATCATCCCAAGTCAGTCATACACATGCGAAGTATGCTATGGTTTGACAGGCTTGCTACCTCCATTCCATGTGCATCTCCTAGTACACCAAGCAACTGACTGGTTTGTTCAAGGAGAATGAGTTCCTTCATAACAGCTAATCCGGACTTATGAAAGGACTTCGATATCCTCGATTATGGTTCCCCACCTGAACTCGGTAGTGTTTTATTATAAGACTACTATGTGGTCATGCTTGTCTTGGACAGCGTGTTCACATGTTTGTAGCAGAACCAGCTCATGTTTTGGAGCTTACTACCGTAGTCCATCTCCCGAGAATCTCGCAACGTCATCTCGTCGATTTGTGTTGCAAACTTTCTTTTCAGACATGCTGAGTCTGAAGTATCCTATCACCAATCGGATCTGAACTCAGGCAGATATGATGGTTGGAACTTTCCAAACAGTTGCATTTTGTTCCCAGCTTGCACCGCCATTGTGCCAGTCCCCCATGGGCTGCCCTTCTCAACAGTTGTTGTCCAAGATCATCTTCCAAAGTGGACTTACCATGGGTCCCATCCATTTTTGATGATAAGCAAAATCATCCATTGCGTTGTCTTCAACAAGGTAGTCCACATCATCCATTCTAGTCTGGGTATGTCATTCCTCTGAACTCCACCAAACGATTGTTGGTGAATTGCCTTAGGCTGGTATAGAGAGTTTCAATGATCTCCGTATCAAAAGTAATTCTTTTTGCCACTTAATGGATTAACTCTATGAGTCATCTCCCCTAAGATGTCTCGTTATGGTATCATGGGCAACTTAACTCCTCGCTACTTTGAAACCCCCTCACCATCTATTTAAGCGTGGAATGGTTGCCTGCTAAATCGAACCTTCGCCATCTGTTTCTTCGATCCCCCTTGATGTATGTTTGTGTCTCAACTCGAGAGAGTTGCTGTGTCTCATCCCATGAGTTGATCATGAATTGCTCAATCTTCGAGAAGATCGTTTCCTGTAGAATCTCTTTTTGTCGTCATCGAGTTGAATAAAGATTTTGAAAGCAAAGACGTCAAGATCAATATGATGCAATGAATCAACATCTTCGAGAAGAACAATTGGATCGAGAAGATGGTGTTAGCCTTGTGCCCCCCCTGTCTTCTTACCTCATGACTTGAATCTCGGGACAAGATTCTTGTTTAGTGGGGGTGACTTGTCACAGCCCTAGATTCATGTTGTAAATAGTTGCATCAGTGAGCATGCATCATGTTTAAATTCAAAGGAAATTTGAATTGGGGATGACCAAGCCCTGGCACTAAGTCAATTCAACTAGGTTCAAGTTTAAATCTTTTCAATGAACCCAGAATGCCCTTTAGAAAAGTTCATGATTTTTGATAAAGGTGAAAACCTCTGCCAAAAATGATGCACATATTTTTAGGCCATTCTGGATTTTTAAATTAACTCATATTGTATTTGAATTGGGGCCTTTAAATGCTATATATATTTTAGATGCTCCAAAAATGTTGGAAATTGTGAAGGGTCACTGAAATAATTCAGAAAGCACCCATTTCCAGGATTTTATGAAATGGTTTGGTATTATTACTAAATCAAAACAAATAGCAAAAAATAGAAAACATAAATAAAATAGAGAACATCAGAGAGAGGAAAAACCCACCTGGCACTTACCTGGTGCAGCCCACCTAGCGCCCAACCGGCCCAGCTCTGTGACAGCCCAACCGGCCCGACTGGCCCAGTGGCCAGTCACCGTTCTCCTCTTGCCAGGAGGACGCAGCGCGCGTGGCCGCCGCTCGCGAGCACGCGCCTCGCTAGCTCCTGCCTGCCATCGACGCCTCGAAGCCTCCAACGTAGCCACGCACCCCCTGACCTCTCTCTCCCTCACCCATGGCCTCTCCCCTCCTCTGCTCTCTCACTTGCACGCACCTGAGCGGCCCCATCACCGTCGTCCACCGCTCACATAGCCACCGGCCTCCCCTACGCCCCTAGACGTGCCCCTGAGATCCGCGACAACGTCCTCGTACTCTCCACCGAGTCACGCAATGCCAGGTGCCCGGAACCGCCACCACCACCGTCGTCTTCAACTCCGGCCTCCGAGATCGCCGGCAATGCCCCGACGTCGTCCGACCTCCCCCGAGCCCATTGAGACGCATTCTGTAACCGTTGTGAGCTCACGGACCGACTCCCCCTCCTCTCCTGCTCGCGTTTTTGCTCTAGCTCCGTTCCCCACCTCCGCCGAAGCTCGCCGCCACCATGGCCGATGAGCTCCATGCTCCTGAGCTCGTCCGATCCACCAGCGTGCTCGCCGCGCTCCTATGAACCTGCAGCACCCACGGGTTCGCCCTGTCGTGCCCTGTAGCGCCATTTCCGCCTTTGCCCGAGCTCTGGCGCCGCTCCGCTTGACGCTGTCGTCGCCTCAGGCCATCTCCGGCAGCCCCGCAGCCACCACCCGATGCGCCTCGTCGTGTTGTAGCCTTAGAGTCCAACCCCGCCTCCTCTCGTCGCCGGAGTCGCCGGGACGAGCGACGCCGCCGCGTCTGTGTGTCACCGGCGGCTAACCGCCGACTTGGCCGTCTTAATTAGTGCCTAACCACACTGCTAAGTACCAACCACAGTCACTGACACGCAGGCCAGACCCTGCTAATTAATCCAGGATTAGTGCTAATTAAACCAGGATAGTTTAGTTAGTAATTGACACACGGGACCCACTGGTCAGTTTGACCTGGGCCGCTCCATTGACCGCTGACGTCAGTGTGATGTCATGCTGACACAGTAAATCATTTACTGGATTTTGTTTATTTCCAAATAACCAGGAAATCCAGAAAATGATTTGAACTTCTAGAAATCATAAAAATTCAACAGTAGCTCAGAATGAAATAATTTATATATGAAAAATGATCAGAAAAATATGAAGAATCTATTTATGGTACTTTCATGCATGTTTGAACAAGTTAACCTCACTGAATAGGATAAATCATGATTAGGGCAATTTATGAACTAGCATTTGGAGTTGGAGTTTAACCCTGTTTGAATTCCACTTCAATTAACTTGGCTTACTGCTGCATTAGGTCAATTCAGTTCCTTAACATGACATGTCATTCATTTGATTGTGCATTGCAGTGAATGTTGTTTCTTTTGTGTTTTTCGGTGGTTGTTCCCTCTTAGTAGACGATGTTTCCGATGACGTGATCAATGACACCGATGAAGAACTATATTTTCTTCAAAAGTGCCAGGCAAGCAAAAACCCCTTGTTCATTCCAATACAATCCCACTCTCTTGCTCCTGCTCTCTTTTACCGCATTAGGACAACAACGATTCAATTGTTACATGCTACGGTAGTTGAACCTCTTTCCTCTACATGACCTGTCATTGCCTCAGTAAATAGATGAAACCCACTAGTATGAGTAGGAATTGTTTGAGCCCTGATGTGCCTACTCATTCATGCTTGTTGTCATGCCTGCAACTGCTTAGAGTTGAGTCAGGTCTGATTCATCGGGAATGAATTGGAACGTGGTGAACATGTCCTTGTTGGAAATATGCCCTAGAGGCAATAATAAATTGATTATTATTATATTTCCTTGTTCATGATAATCGTTTATTATCCATGCTAGAATTGTATTGATAGGAAACTTAGATACATGTGTGGATACATAGACAACACCATGTCCCTAGTAAGCCTCTAGTTGACTAGCTCGTTGATCAATAGATGGTTACGGTTTCCTGACCATGGACATTGGATGTCATTGATAACGGGATCACATCATTAGGAGAATGATGTGATGGACAAGACCCAATCCTAAGCCTAGCACAAAGATCATGTAGTTCGTATGCTAAAGCTTTTCTAATGTCAAGTATCATTTCCTTAGACCATGAGATTGTGCAACTCCCGGATACCGTAGGAGTGCTTTGGGTGTGCCAAACGTCACAACGTAACTGGGTGGCTATAAAGGTACACTACAGGTATCTCCGAAAGTGTCTGTTGGGTTGGCACGAATCGAGACTGGGATTTATCACTCCGTGTAAACGGAGAGGTATCTCTGGGCCCACTCGGTAGGACATCATCATAATGTGCACAATGTGATCAATGAGTTGATCACGGGATGATGTGTTACGGAACGAGTAAAGAGACTTGCCGGTAACGAGATTGAACAAGGTATAGGGCTACCGATGATCGAATCTCGGGCAAGTGTCGTACCGATAGACAAAGGGAATTGTATACGGGATTGATTAAGTCCTTGACATCGTGGTTCATCCAATGAGATCATCGTGGAACATGTGGGAGCCAACATGGGTATCCATATCCTGCTGTTGGTTATTGACCGGAGAGTCATCTCGGTCATGTCTGCATGTCTCCCGAACCCGTAGGGTCTACACACTTAAGGTTCGGTGACGCTAGGGTTATAGAGATATTAGTATGCGGTAACCCGAAAGTTGTTCGGAGTCCCGGATGAGATCCCGGACGTCACGAGGAGTTCCGAAATGGTCCGGAGGTAAAGAATTATATATAGGAAGTGCTATTTCGGCCATCGGGACAAGTTTCGGGGTCACCGGTATTGTACCGGGACCACTGGAAGGGTCCCGGGGGTCCACCGGGTGGGGCCACCTGCCCCGGGGGCCACATGGGCTGTAGGGGGTGCGCCTTGGCCTATATGGGCCAAGGGCACCAACCCCTAGAGGCCCATGCGCCAAAGGGACAAGAGGAGGGGAGAGTCCTAAAGGGGGAAGGCACCTCCGAGGTGCCTTGGGGAGGATGGACTCCTCCCCCCCTTGGCCGCACCCTTCCTTGGAGGAAGGGGCAAGGTTGCACCCTCCCCCTCTCCCTTGTCCCTATATATAGTGGGGTGAAGGGAGGGTAACCAGACCTAAGCCCTGGCGCCTCCCTCTCCTTCCCATGACACATCTCCCTCCTCCCGCAGCGCTTGGCGAGGCCCTGTTGGAATCCCGCTACTTCCACCACCACGCCGTCGTGCTGCTGGATCTCCATCAACCTCTACTCCCCCCTTCGTGGATCAAGAAGGAGGAGACATCGCTGCTCCGTACGTGTGTTGAACGCGGAGGTGCCGTCCGTTCGGCGCTAGGATCATCGGTGATTTGGATCACGACGAGTACGACTCCATCAACCCCGTTCTCTTGAATGCTTCCGTGCGCGATCTACAAGGGTATGTAGATCCACTCCTCCCTCATTGCTAGATGACTCCATAGATAGATCTTGGTGACACGTAGGAAACTTTTGAATTATTGCTACGTTCACCAACAGTGGCATCATGAGCTAGGTTTATGCGTAGTTACTATGCACGAGTAGAACACAAAGTAGTTGTGGGCGTTGATTTTGTACAATATGCTTACCGTTAGTAGTCCAATCTTGATTCGGCGGCATTGTGGGATGAAGCGGCCCGAACCAACCTTACACGTACGCTTACGTGAGACCGGTTCCACCGACAAACATGCACTAGTTGCATAAGGTGGCTGGCGGGTGTCTGTCTCTCCCACTTTAGTCGGATCGGATTTGATGAAAAGGGTCCTTATGAAGGGTAAATAGCAATTGGCATATCACATTGTGGTTTTTGCGTAGGTAAGAAACGTTCTTGCTAGAAACCCATAGCAGCCACGTAAAACATGCAAACAACAATTAGAGGACGTCTAACTTGTTTTTGCAGGGGTATGCTATGTGATGTGATATGGCCAAGAAGAATGTGATGAATGATATATGATGTATGAGATTGATCATGTTCTTGTAATAGGAATCACGACTTGCATGTCGATGAGTATGACAACCGGCAGGAGCCATAGGAGTTGTCTTAATTTATTTATGACCTGCGTGTCAACTTAAACGTCATGTAATTACTTTACTTTATTGCTAAAGCGTTAGCCATAGTAGTAGAAGTAATAGATGACGAGACAACTTCAAGAAAACACGATGATGGAGATCATGATGATGGGATCATGGTGTCATGCCGGTGACAAGATGATCATGGAGCCCCAAGATGAAGATCAAAGGAGCTATATGATATTGGCCATATCATGTCACTATTATTTGATTGCATGTGATGTTTATCATGTTTTTGCATCTTGTTTACTTAGAACGACGGTAGTAAATAAGATGATCCCTCATTAAAATTTCAAGAAAGTGTTTCCCCTAACTGTGCACCGTTGCGACAGTTCGTTGTTTCAAAGCACCACGTGATGATCGGGTGTTTGATTCAGACGTTCACATACAACGGGTGTAAGCCAGATTTACACACGCGAAACACTTAGGTTGACTTGACGAGCCTAGCATGTACATACATGGCCTCGGAACACAAGAGACCGAAAGGTCGAGCATGAGTTGTATGGTAGATACGATCAACATGAAGATGTTCACCGATGTTGACTAGTCTGTCTCACGTGATGATCGGACATGGCCTAGTTGACTCGGATCATGTAATCACTTAGATGACTGGAGGGATGTCTATCTGAGTGGGAGTTCATAAGATGAACTTGTTTATCCTGAACATAGTCAAAAGGATTTTGCAAATTATGTCGTAGCTCGCGCTTTAGTTCTACTGTTTAGATATGTTCCTAGAGAAAATTTAGTTGAAAGTTGATAGTAGAATTATGCGGACTAGGTCCGTAAACTGAGGATTGTCCTCATTGCTTCATAGAAGGCTTATGTCCTTAATGCACCGCTCAGTGTGCTGAACCTCGAACGTCGTCTGTGGATGTTGCGAACATCTGACATACACATTTTGATAACTACGTGATAGTTTAGTTAAACGGTTTAGAGTTGAGGCACCGAAGACGGTTTTGAAATGTCACAAAACATATGAGATATTTTGAGGGCTGAAATTGGGATTTCAGGCTCGTGCCCACGTCAAGAGGTATAAGACCTCCGACGATTTTCTTAGCCTACAAACTAAGGAGAAAAGCTCAATTGTTGAGCTTGTGCTCAGATTGTCTGAGTACAACAATCATTTGAATCAAGTGGGAGTTGATCTTCCAGATAAGATAGTGATGTTTCTCCGAAGTCATTACCACCAAGCTGCTAGAGCTTCGTGATGAACTATAATATATCGGGGACATATATGATGATCCTTGAGATATTCGCGATGTTTGACACCACGAAAGTAGAAATCAAGAAGGAGCATCAATTGTTGATGGTTAGTGAAACCAATAGTTTCAAGAAGGGCAAGGGCAAGAAGGGATACTTCATGAAACGGCAATTCAGCTGCTGCTCAAGTGAAGAAACCCAAGGTTGAACCCAAACCCGAGACTAAGTGCTTCTGTAATAAGGGGAATAGCCACTGGAGCAGAATTACCCTAGATACTTGGTAGATTAGAAGGCTGGCAAGGTCGATAGAAGTATATTGGATATACATTATGTTGATGTGTACTTTACTAGTACTCCTAGTAGCACCAGGGTATTAGATACCGGTTCGGTTGCTAAGTGTTAGTAACTCAAAACAAAAGGCTACGGAATAAACGGAGACTAGCTAAAGGTGAGCTGACGATATGTGTTGGAAGTGTTTCCAATGTTGATATGATCAAGCATCGCACGCTCCCTCTACCATCGAGATTGGTGTTAAACCTAAATAATTGTTATTTGGTGTTTGCGTTGAGCATAGACATGATTGGATTATGTCTATCGCAATACGATTATTCATTTAAGGAGAATAATGGTTACTCTGTTTATTTGAATAATATCTTCAATGGTCTTGCACCTAAAATGAATGGTTCGTTGAATCTCGATCGTAGTGATACACATGTTCATGCCAAAAGATAGTAATGATAGTACCACCTACTTGTGGCACTGCCACGTAAGTCATATCGGTATAAAACGCATGAAGAAGCTCCATGTTGATGGATCTTTGGGCTCACTCGTTTTTGAAAAGTTTGAGGCATGCGAACCATGTCTATTGGTGTATATGCATGAAGAAACTCCATGCAAATGGACCATTTGGACTCACTTGATTTTGAATCACTTGAGACATGCAAATCATACCACATGGGCAAAGATGACTGAAAGCCTCGTTTTCAGTAAAATGGAACTAGAAAGTAACTTGTTGGAAGTAATACATTTTGATGTGTGCAGTCCAATGAGTGCTGAGGCGTGTAGTGGACATCGTTATGTTCTTACTTCACAGGTGATTTGAGTAGATGTTGAGTACATTTACTTGATGAATCACTAGTCTGAATTATTGAAAGGTTCAAGTAATTTCAGGGTGAAGTTGAAAGATCGTCGTGATAAGAGGATAAAATATCTATGATATGATCATAGAGATGAATATCTGAATTACGAGTTTGGCACAGAATTAAGACATTGTGGAAATTGTTTCACAACTAATACAGCCTGGAACACCATAGTGTGATGGTGTGTCCGAACATCATAACTACACCCTATTGGATATGATGCATACCATGATGTCTCTTATCGAATTACCACGATAGTTTATGGGTTAGGCATTAAAGACAACCACATTCACTTTAAATAGGGCACCACGTAATTCCGTTGAGATGACACCGTATGAACTATGGTTTAGAGAAACCTAAGCTGTCATTTCTTAGAAGTTTGGGGCTGCGACGCTTATGTGGAAAAGTTTCAGGCTGATAAGCTCGAACCCAAAGCGGATAAATGCATCTTCATAGGACACCCAAAACAGTTGGGTATACCTCCTGTCTCAGATCCGAAAGCAATAAGGGATTGTTTCTAGAATCGGGTCCTTTCTCGAGGAAAAGTTTCTCTCGAAAGAATTGAGTGGGAGGATGGTGGAGACTTGATGAGGTTATTGAACCGTCTCTTCAACTAGTGTGTGGCAGGGCACAGGAAGTTGTTCCTGTGGCACCTACACCAATTGAAGTGGAAGCTTATGATAGTGATCATGAAACTTCAGATCAAGTCACTACCAAACCTCGTAGGATGACAAGGATGCGTACTACTTCAGAGTGGTACGTAATCCTGTCTTGGAAGTCATGTTGCTAGACAACAATGAACCTACGAGCTATGGAGAAGCGATGGTGGGCCCGGATTCCGATAAATGGCTCGAGGCCATAAAATCCGAGAGAGGATCCATGTATGAAAACAAAGTGTAGACTTTGGAAGAACTACTTGATGGTCGTAAGGCTGTTGAGTACAGATGGATTTTAAAAGGAAGACGGACAATGATGGTAAATGTCACCATTAAGAAAGCTCGACTTGTCGTTAAGATGTTTCCCGACAAGTTCAAGGAGTTGACTACGATGAGACTTTCTCACTCGTAGCGATGCTAAGAGTCTGTTGGAATTATATTAGCGATTACTGCATTATTTATGAAATCTTGCAGATAGGATGTCGAAACATTGTTTCCTCGACGATTTTCTTGAGGAAAGGTTGTATGTGATACAACCGGAAGGTTTTGTCAATCCTGAAAGATGCTAATAAGTATGCAAAGCTCCAGTAATCTTTCTAAGGACTGGAGTAAGCATCTTGGAGTTGGAATGTACACTTTGATGAGATGATCAAAGATTTTGGGTTTACACAAAGTTTATGAGAAACTTGTATTTCCAAAGAAGTGAGTGGGAGCACTATAGAATTTCTGATGAGTATATGTTGTTGACATATTATGGATCAGAAATGATGTAGAATTTCTGGAAAGCATATAGGGTTATTTGGAAAGTGTTTTTCAATGGAAGGCCTGGATTAAGCTACTTGAACATTGAGCATCAAGATCTATGAGGATAGATCAAAATGCTTAATGGTACTTTCAAATGAGCACATACCTTGACATGATCTTGAAGGTGTTCAAGATGGATCAGTCAAAGAAGGAGTTCTTGCCTGAGTGGTAAGGTATGAAGTTAAGACTTAAAGCTCGACCACGGGAGAATAGAAAGAAAGGACGAAGGTCGTCCCCTATGCTTAAGACATAGGCCCTACAGTATGCTATGCTGTGTACCACACCTGAAATGTGCCTTGCCATGAGTCAGTCAAGGGGTACAAGAGTGATCCAAGAATGGATCACAAGACAGCGGTCAAAGTTATCCTTAGTAACTAGTGGACTAAGGAATTTTCTCGATTATGGAGGTGGTAAAAGAGTTCGTCGTAAAGGGTTACGTCGATGCAAGCTTAACACCTATCCGGATAGCTCTGAGTAGAGATACCGGATACGTATAATGGAGCAACAATTTAGAATAGCTCCAAGTAGAACAGTTATTTGGAATGGATCCAAATGTAGCGTAGTAGTTGCATCTAGGAGATGACATAAAGATTTGTAAAGCGCACACGGATCTGAAAGGTTCAGACCCGTTGACTATAACCTCTCTCACAAGCATAACATGATCAAACCTAGAACTCATCGAGTGTTAATCACATGGTAAATGTGAACTAGATTATTAACTCTAGTAAACTCTTTGGGTGTTAGTCACATGGGGATGTGACCTTGAGTGTTAATCACATATCGATGTGAACTAGATTATTGACTCTAGTGCAAGTGGGAGACTGTTGGAAATATGCCCTAGAGGCAATAATAAATTGATTATTATTATATTTCCTTGTTCATGATAATCATTTATTATCCATGCTAGAATTGTATTGATAGGAAACTCAGATACATGTGTGGATACATAGACAACACCATGTCCCTAGTAAGCCTCTAGTTGACTAGCTCGTTGATCAATAGATGGTTACGGTTTCCTGACCATGGACATTGGATGTCATTGATAACGGGATCACATCATTAGGAGAATGATGTGATGGACAAGACCCAATCCTAAGCCTAGCACAAAGATCATGTAGTTCGTATGCTAAAGCTTTTCTAATGTCAAGTATCATTTCCTTAGACCATGAGATTGTGCAACTCCGGATACCGTAGGAGTGCTTTGGGTGTGCCAAACGTCACAACGTAACTGGGTGGCTATAAAGGTACACTACAGGTATCTCCGAAAGTGTCTGTTGGGTTGGCACGAATCGAGACTGGGATTTGTCACTCCGTGTAAACGGAGAGGTATCTCTGGGCCCACTCGGTAGGACATCATCATAATGTGCACAATGTGATCAAGGAGTTGATCACGAGATGATGTGTTACGGAACGAGTAAAGAGACTTGCCGGTAACGAGATTGAACAAGGTATCGGGATACCAACGATCGAATCTCGTTCACACCGATAGACAAAGGGAATTGTATACGGGATTGATTAAGTCCTTGACATCGTGGTTCATCTGATGAGATCATCGTGGAACATGTGGGAGCCAACATGGGTATCCAGATCCCGCTGTTGGTTATTGACCGGAGAGTCATCTCGGTCATGTCTGCATGTCTCCCGAACCCGTAGGGTCTACACACTTAAGGTTCGGTGACGCTAGGGTTATAGAGATATTAGTATGCGGTAACCTGAAAGTTGTTCGGAGTCCCGGATGAGATCCCGGACGTCACGAGGAGTTCCGAAATGGTCCGGAGGTAAAGAATTATATATAGGAAGTGCTATTTCGGCCATCGGGACAAGTTTTGGGGTCACCGGTATTGTACCGGGACCACCGGAAGGGTCCCGGGGGTCCACCGGGTGGGGCCACCTGCCCCGGGGGCCACATGGGCTGTAGGGGGTGCGCCTTGGCCTATATGGGCCAAGGGCACCAGCCCCTAGAGGCCCATGCACCAAAGGGACAAGAGGAGGGGAGAGTCCTAAAAGGGGAAGGCACCTCCGAGGTGCCTTGGGGAGGATGGACTCCTCCCCCCCTTGGCCGCACCCTTCCTTGGAGGAAGGGACAAGGCTGCGCCCTCCCCCTCTCCCTTGGCCCTATATATAGTGGGGGGAAGGGAGGGCAACCAGACCTAAGCCCTGGCGCCTCCCTCTCCTTCCCATGACACATCTCCCTTCTCCCGCAGCGCTTGGCGAAGCCCTGTTGGAATCCCGCTACTTCCACCACCTCGCCGTCGTGCTGCTGGATCTCCATCAACCTATCCTCCCCCCTTGCTGGATCAAGAAGGAGGAGACGTCGCTGCTCCATATGTGTGTTGAACGCGGAGGTGCCGTCCGTTCGGCGCTAGGATCATCGGTGATTTGGATCACGACGAGTACGACTCCATCAACCCCGTTCTCTTGAACGCTTCCGCACGCGATCTACAAGGGTATGTAGATCCACTCCTCCCTCGTTGCTAGATGACTCCATAGATAGATCTTGGTGACACGTAGGAAAATTTTGAATTATTGCTACGTTCACCAACAGTCCTACCGTTGAGAGCTAAGTGTGTGAACACGATTTGGTAAAGGTAGCGGTGAGAGGCCATGTAGGAGTACATGGTGGGTTGTCTCATTGCAGCCGTTCTCAGGAACTGAGTTCTGTGTTTGTGATCCATGAACAGTTACTACCACACATTGGGTTCCGGTAACTCGACCCCTCTCGGCTTATTAATCAACTCGATCTCTATCCAGGAGTTGCAACTAGTTTCTGGTGTTTGTAGGTAGTGTTAGTAGTCTACCAAGTGGCACCCGGTACAGGTGGGCTTGGGACAGACTAGGCACAGTGGCCCGGTGTACCAAGTGGCACCCGGATGGTGGGCTTGCGAACCCTGTACACATTGTTTGGGGCCATGAGCAACACCCCGGTCGGATCTCCTTGCAGATGGAACCCGAATAGGCGATAAACCTGGACTAGAGTCTTGTGTGGTTAGTCAGGTTGTGGCCGACACCCTCGCCAGGCTTCCGCTTGAAGGTTGCCGAGATACATGACGTGTACATGGTGATAAGTGGTGAGAGCGTGTGTGAAGAAGTACACCCCTGCAGGGTTATCATTATCTATTCGAATAGTTGGATTCCTCGGATATGGAAACTTGGCCCCCTTGCATACTTCATAGATAAGTGAAAGTGGATACTCTAAAATGCGCAAGATAAGCGTGAGTGCTATGGATGTCATTCTCGTAGGGAGACGGGAGCGGATCCATAGTGGTGTATTGATATGGTGAATATGTGGACTCGTGTGCGCCACCTCAAAGAGTTATTTACAGTAGTAGTTCAGGTTAGCCACTGAGTCAAAGCTGGCTTGCTGCAGTCAAACTCCACCCCCCCCCCCTTGTTGATACTAATGCATATGTAGCTAGTTCTGATGTAAGTCTTGTTGGGTACATTTGTACTCACGTTTGCTTATTTTATGTTTTTGCAGAGAGACTTCAGTCTCGCTAGTAGTTCCGTGTGGACTTCGACGTTTAGCTCGTTACCTCAGCTACGATCTTGTACCCTTGGGAGGGTCTTGTAGATAGTCAGGCTTCTCAGCCTTCTTCATTTGTAGTTGTTTGTACTCAGACAAGTTAAGCTTCCGCTTGTCCTTGTTGCTTGTATGCTCTGTATGTTGGGTCATGAGACCCATGTTTGTAATATCTCGCTCCTCGGAGCCTACTGAATAAATACTCTGAGTCGTAGAGTCTTGTTGTGATGCCATGTTGTATTACACATATTGAGCATATTGTGTGTATGATTGAAATGCTTGGTATGTGTGGGATCCGACAACCTAGTTGTTTATCCTTGGTAGCCTCTCTTATGGGGAAATGTAGTCTTGTGCTTCCATGAGCCATAGTAGTCCGCTACAGCCCGGTTCACCGGAGTCCTGCTAGCCCAGCACTACTACTCTGGAACACTTGACTTGCCGACATGTGATTCACTTCGTTCTTGTGTCTATCCCTTCGGGGAAATGTCACGCGGTGACATCCGGAGTCCTGCCTAGCCTGCTACATCCCGGTTCACCGGAGTCCTGTTAGCCCAGTGCTATAGCCCGGATTCGCACGCTGCTGACCGACATGCTCGATGTTGATTCATGTATGCTTGTCCCCGTAAGTTAGTGCCACTCTGGGTTCACGACTAGTCATGTCGGCCCGGGTTCTCTGTCATATGGATGCTAGCGACACTATCATATACGTGAGCTCAAAGGTGCAACGGTCCCGGGCCATGGTAAGGCGACACCGTGGGAATACCGTGCGGGAGGCCACAAAGTGATATGAGGTGTTACCGGCTAGATCGATGTGACTTGGAATCGGGGTCTTGACATTTGATCATAAACCCACAATTCATTGATCTCAACAAACACACCGCAAAAAGATGATTACATCGAATAGATCTCCACAAGAGATGGGGAGAACATTGTATTGAGATCCAAAAGGAGAGAAGAAGCCATCTAGCTAATAACTATGGACCCGTAGGTCTGAGGTGAACTACTCACACTTCATCGGAGGGGCTATGGTGTTGATGTAGAAGCCCTCCGTGATGGATACCCCCTTCGGCGGAGCTCCGGAACAGGCCCCAAGATGGGATCTCGTGGATACAGAAAGTTGCGGCGGTGGAATTAGGGTTTTGGCTCCGTATATGATCGTTTGGGGGTACGTAGGTATATATAGGAGGAAGGAGTACGTCGGTGGAGCAACAGGGGGCCCATGAGGGTGGAGGGCGCACCTGGGGGGGTAGGCGCGCCCCCTACCTCGTGGCCTCCTCCTTTGTTTCTTGACGTAGGGTCCAAGTCTCCTGGATCATGTTCGGTGAGAAAATCACGTTCCCGAAGGTTTCATTCCGTTTGGACTCCGTTTGATATTCCTTTTCTTCGAAACCCTAAAATAGGCAAAAAACAGCAATTCTGGGCTGGGCCTCCAGTTAATAGGTTAGTCCCAAAAATAATATAGAAGTGGATAATAAAGCGCAATAATGTCCAAAACAGTAGACAATATAGCATGGAGCAATCAAAAATTATAGATACGTTGGAGACGTATCAGCGGCGGATGTCCTTGCTTGCATCGGTGCTAAGCGCTACCCCATCCCACCCAACATCTTCTTGGAGAGGCTTTTCAAGTCATCTGTGGTGTGGCAAGGGGAGGGCAGCAACAATAGTCCAGATCCGAATACAACTCCAAATCCCGAACACACCGATAGTATCGGGGGCTCAGCCACTGAAGTAACACCGTCGGCCCATCTCATTATGGCAGTAATTACTCCATGGACCAAACCTTTCTTGGCCTACATTAATAGGAAGGAGCTCCCTTAAGACCAGAATGAGGCTCGCCGCATTGTCCGATGCTCGAAGGCCTATAAGGTTCATGACGGAGAGCTCTACAAGAAAAGTACCACTGGAGTACTTCAAAGAGGCATCTCCGAAGAAGAGGGGCGGCAGCTTCTAGCGGAAATTCATGTCGGTCTCGTTGGACACCACGTCGTAGCTCAGGCTCTTGTTAGCAAGGCCTTCCGTACTAGGTTTTATTGGCCGACAGCCCGAGCAGACGCACAGGACCTCGTCCAACGCTGCGTCGGATGCCAACTCTTCGCCAACCAAAGCCACATGCCCCCAACTGCCTTACAAACTATCCCCATCACTTGGCCTTTCATGGTCTGGGGACTGGATATGGTTGGACCCCTTAAAGGGGGAAGCCATAAGAAAAAATATTTGCTGGTTATGGTGGACAAATTCACTAAGTGGATAGAGGCTAAACCGGTCAAAACGGATGAGTCCGGCCCGGTGATAGACTTCATATCCGGTGTTGTGCACCGTTATGGTGTCCCACACAGCATCTTCACCGACAACGGCTCTAATTTCACAGCCGACGAGGTAAAAACCTGGTGTACTAATCTGGGTATTAAACTCGATTACGCCTCCGTCTACCACCCACAAACCAACGATCAAGTCGAACGAGCCAACGGTCTTATTATGAGCGGCATTAAGCCCAGACTAGTGTGGTCTCTGAAAGAATCAGACAAGCACTGGGTTGAGGAGCTCGACTCCGTACTCTGGGGGTTGCGGACACGCCCAACCGTACTACCGGATACACACCTTTCTTCATGGTTATGACGCAGAGGCCGTATTGCCCTGCGATATGATTCATGACTCACCTCGAGTGCGTATGTACTAAGAGAGAGAAGCCGAGCTTGATCGGCAGGACAGCCTAGATGCCCTGGAGGAGGAACGCGATGTCGCAAAAGCCCGTTCAGCATTTTACCAATAGCAGGCTCGAAGATATCAAAGCAGATAAGTACGGGCCAATACTTACAACGTTGGCGAACTCATTCTGCGCCTGCCGGAGAAAAAAAGGACAAACTCAAGCTCAAATGGGAGGGTCCCTTCATAATTGACGAAGTTCTCACCGGAGGGGCATACCGTCTTCGCGATGCATCAGACAATCGCCTCGAGCCGAACCCCTAGAACACGACCAGACTTCGAAGATTCTATGCCTAGCGCCAAACCCCTTGTTCGTCTCCTCCTCCCCTGTAGTTTCTATTATGTTTTCTCTCTTTTCCGATTACTTTATTCTTTCTTGCTTTAACGCTTTGGTACGGCTAGACCGCACACCATTGACACATACATCTCTAAATATGTACGTCACTTGTACCTGGGGGCTTCTTGGACAGAGGTTCTTGTCACTTCTTGAGCATTAAGCTCCTCACATATGATTTTTTCCACATGTACCTTTTCTTTGCCACTATATGCATCGATATGACTTAAGTTTTGGCCAAGCTGGGTTGCCTGGCTCCTGTGCTTATGCCCTACGTTCCCGTTAGTTCGGCTAGGGCATAAAGGGAGCACCTCTACGATTGTTACTGTCGGGTCATCCGGATGTGTACCTCAGACTGGGTGAAGCCGAAAGCTAGCGTTCTTAAGGGAATATTCGGTTAGTAAATTAAAGATGTTTTCTAAACTCACTCCATTATGCACCCCAGAAGTTATACAAATTGTGGTTCTCGCATCACAATTTAGACATGTACATTAAATGCATGCACACCTAGGGAAAGGAACCATCAACGGAACTATTCTCTCTGGAAGATGTTTCTTATGATACCAATGTAATATAACATAGCTAGCCGGATACAACTTGTCTGTTCAAGCAACTATGACCCCTATGCCTAGTTATCCAGGCATACCCCGGCCTATTCAGCCGCGACGGTATTCGGAAACACTCCGCACCTTCGGGTCCGGAGGTTGAAGCAAAAAGGTCTGCCATGACAAATGATATACAATTCAGCTAGAGTTCCACATAATGAGGAAAGTACACAGTCAGTTGGACTCGAATACTTCCTCCTCTACACCTTCCAACAGGCAGTCTAACTTACAATCATGTTGGGAATATTTGGCGGACACATCTACTTGGTCATATACTAAACTAACGGGAATTTCTTCCCCATTTGACCTTAACGGTCCAACCTAAGCCATGTGATTTGGATCCAGCTTGGTATATCGCGTTTTCACCATGGCCCAGGCCTCTCACGCACCCTCTCGGCAGGCCGATATCTTCCATAGTCGGATACACCGCCGTGCTCCCTTGAACAGCTCTACAAGCTCCTCCATACTTCCTGGAGGGGAGGCGAAGGGCCATAAGGCCTTGGCAATGCTCCGGATGGCCAGCCGGGCATGTTTGTGCACTTGTGATAGTCTTTGCAGTAGATCACTCGATGATCCCGACACCTCCTCTTCAGGACGGCCCGTCGATATACCTTCAAACAGGACTATATCAGTCCCATTTATCTCTGAACTAATTTAAAAATAGTTCGGACACATACTGAATATGCCGCCCCGCAGCTTCTTGCTCTCCTTCACGGAATCGGCTAGCTGGGCTCGAACATCTTTCAATTCTTCTCCCAATGTAGTGTTGGAATCCTGTAGCTTGTTTTTCTCGTCTATGACGCGGGTCAGCGCACGCTCGCCCGCGACGTGTTGCCTTTTCGCCTCTTTTTCTGCCTCTTGGGCGATCCTCAACTTCTCTTCAAGTTGATCAGACGACCCAATTATGCAATCAGCAGCAGAATTAGCACAGTTGGTATATAATTATTGTTCCTCGGTGGAGGCGAACACTACCAGAAGATGACTTCTTGATGTTTTCCAGTTCGGCAGTAGCAGCATTTAGCTGCGCCCGGCACTGCTCCAGCTCCTGGGCTAGCAAGCAATTCTTCTCTATAAGGACCTGGTCGTACAACGATCCTTAAATCAGTTGTGCCAACTGCTTTCAGTCTTGGGGGCTACGGGCATATGGTTATCCTTTTTTGACAAAGAAAACTTACCTGCACATCGGTCAGATATTGCTTCGTGGCTCTTCTAAGCCCATCTCGAGCAGCTCGGATGTACGCGTTGCCCGAGCTAAAGGCATTAAAAGCCTCCTCCGAGAACTTGGGGTCTCGCAAGATAGCCATGCAGCGCCGATGGTTCATGGCACTCTCTACCTCCGAGTTGGTGACGGACATATTTTCTGAACCCTCGGCCAAAGGGCAGTCCGACGCTGTTCCTGCACCAGCCCTAGTCTCCCCGATTGGATCTAAATCCCGGTTGTCGGGAACAGCACCGACCGGGTCCCCGGACACAGTTCAGCGAACCTTCTTCCTGTAACCAAACAAACACACGAGTCACAGTCGGATGTGAATGCTGAAAAGCATGTTTATCCGTACCTCCTCGATGAAGGCCCGGCTATGTCTTCACCCGCCTTCCTCTTCAAGGCTTTTGCCCGACGCGGGAGCCGATCTCTTCATAATCACCGAACGTCTCCCCTATGAAGCACGATACAGTGCGGTGGGTGAGGCAGAATAAGAGCACTCTTTTAGAGAAGGTGTTTCTTAATTATTTACATGTGAAGCGGGAAGAAGGCCAGGGTAGTCGGCGGTGATGGCCACTTTTGTGCCGTCATAGCTTGTTTGGTAAACACTCCCTTCGCAAGCACCACAAATATATTCGGATCCTCTTCAAACCTAGGATCTAGCTCCCGGTTGTGGATCTCCGGCTGTGGGGCAGGACTATGAAGTCCTTCGGTGACCTTCCGCCAGTGCTGTCATAACAAACAGACTTGAAATTTATCAAAAGTAATCTGGAAGGGGAATGAGTGGAATAGAGGGGTCAAAGCTTACCCAACTGGGAGGATCATACATAGAATACCCATCTCTCCGCTTAATGCGAAGAAACTCATCTTCCTCCCCTTTAAATAGCTTGGCCAATATTTTGGCCAGAGCGGCGGGGGTATCCGGACCCTTCCAGCCATAGCAGGAGGCGTCATCCTCTCCATTGTAGTGCCACATGGGCAGCCCTCTGTATTGTAGCGGTTGAACCCCTCACACTATGGAGGTCGCCATTACCCGGATTATTGTGAGTCCGGAATGAGCGAGCATCTTTATCTTGCTCATAAGCTGGCAAACTTCTGCGCTGTCATCCTCTTCAAGACTCCGAGGACGCCAACTATGGCGTTTCTTTAACGGAACGCTCGCAAATTCAGGAAGACCCTTTCGAACTGGGTCAGGAAGCACAAATATAGAACCATTCGGAAGGCCATTCTTCAGGTGCTTTCCTTGGTGTGCCGGACAGATATCCAGTATCGGCGATACGCCATACTTCGGCTCCAACCACTTCAAATATTGACCCCTCGTGATTACGCGAGACAAGACAGAACAACTTCCTCCACAGCTCGAAATGAGCCTCGATACCCAGGAATAGTTTGCATAAAGCGACGTAACCCGCAATGTGCAGAATGGAGGCAGGGGTGAAGTTGTGCAGCTGGAGGCCATAGTATTCCAAAAGCCCTCGGAGGAGCGGATGAATGGGAAATCCAACGCCCTTAGCAGGTAGGGGACGAACATACTCGTTCTCCCCCGGATGGATTGGGGAAGTCCTCTGCCTGAATCTCACCGTTGAAGGAATCTAGCCCCGCTCGAACAAAAACTAGATCTGCGGGGGAAAAAAATCCCTGCGTCTGCAGCTTCGTCAATTAACTGTGGGACACCGAACATCTCTCCCACTGGCCTTTCTCTGGGCCGGAACGGGTGGAGGAGCTGGGGCACTAGCCATGCTGGAATGGTGTCTCCTAAGCAGTTTCCGGGGATTTCCTCTGCGTGGTGCCGAATGGATCTAGGATCCAATCCCCTTGTTAGAGTGTGAAGCAAAATGGAGCTCTCCCGTTCGTTTGGATTATGGACCGTTCGATCATTTTCCTGATGCGATTCCGGTCGTCGGGTCTCGGGCTCGGCTCACGTGAGACGTCGGATATTTACCAGATTGTTGCGAGTCGTTGGATAAAATTCCAATTGCAACAGAAGGTAAATATCGTGCCCCCACCGGGACATTTTGGTCATTTCGCGTAGGGGGGTATAAAATGCGGCCGCTCCCGTGGCGGATACCTAGCCGCCGCCTCTCTCCCGCACTTGCACAGCTCCTCGCCTCTTCCTCCCGTCCCCGCCTCCTGCCCACTCTACCGCCTCGGTCGCCGGCCGATTCCGGCCGCTCCGGTGTGCTCCGGCGCCACCCAACACACACAGGGCTGCTCCTCGACGAGCTTTACTAGCTTCACCGTGTTGATCTACTTTTCCTTGCCTCCTGCGGTCGCCCCCATCAATTTCCCCCACTAGGGTTTCGGTGGTGGAGGTAGATCTCGCCTCCGGTGGCCGCCTGCTCGTTGCCCCGTTTTCTCGATCCCCATGGATTCGTCCCTACAGGTGAGAAGATGTAGAGGGAGGATAGGAGGAGGTAGGCGCACTGGGACGGGGGGGTCTCGCCGGCGACTATAGGGCTGGCCGGCCGGAGTTGGATCGAGCTCCCGGCCCGCATCGCTTCCCCGTTGTCAGGCCGCATGCTGCTCCGCCCTTCCACCTCCCCTCCCATCGTTCCCCTCCCTAACCTAGGAGTGGGTGAGGAGGCTAAGCCGCTGGCCCTCGGCACCTCCTGTTCGACCACGCTGAGGAAGCACTTGACCTTCATCCTTGCGTCCGTGTGCCTCTGGGAAGAAGACCTGAGGTAAGGCACCTTCAAATTCTGTTTGTTTCATATATTGGAGATGCGGGTCAGCTGATTTGGGCAGGGTCCGTGCTGCCTAATTTGCTTTCCAGGTACAGATCTTCGGTCGTCTTCGACTATGCTCGGAGAGGTGTCACGGTCTGAGAGGATACAGTGGGATGGCTCCATCTGCTAGACTGATTTGTCTTTTGTTAACTCCTGCTCACAACTCCTTAGTTTGTTTTATATGTGTGCAGACAAATTAGTGGGCATGATTTATATGTGTGCATATGGACAAATTCGCTCGGAACAGAATGACCCCTCTCCTTCCCTTTTGTTTGGTTTCACTTTGTGCCATCATTTGATTGGTTGACGGGCACAAAAAGGAAGGGAGGACAGTGTGCTTCCTGCCTAAGTTAGTGTTATATATTTTTGTCTGAATTTTAGTTTACATGACACGACACCCAATGGCATATAGGATATTTTCAACTGTTTTTTGGGTCAAATGACAATTATAGTAATTAAAATGACCCCATTAGTAATATCTGTCATCTCTTTAATTCAGCCTTATAAATCAGGACCTGCGATAGATGGTGTGCGGTTTTTTATTTCAGAATATTGTTAGCCCAACATGCATGATATTCGTGCATTAGCCACATGTATGTTAGTCCCAGAATGAATTTTTTACTATGGATGGTACCACTTAAATATTTTGAACCACATCTAAATTTCACATTTGCTTCTCTGTATACATGACCCATGATGCACTTGATTTTCAAACTAATAGATTTGGAAACAATAATAGTTTTGGTTTGTTTTTATTCAACAGTAGTTGCATATCCTTAATTTCCAATATATTAATCCAACAATTACAGCATAGCCTAATAGACATTCTTATCTTTCACTCATTCTTTGGGACAGTCTGTTACTTCTCTCCAATTGCACATGCATGGTTTGATCTTGCGGTGCACGTGTAGTGTATTCATGCCTGGCTGTATAAACATAATTCATTAACGGATTGTTTATTTTCTGCCTGGGAATACTAACTGCTAGCATATACATTTATTTGCTGATTCTAACAAGATGCATCGCTATATCAATAATATAGTAAGCACCTCCTGAAGTTGTGAACTGTCCGGTGGTGCCCTTACATTGTTGCATGATTGACCCTGATGTCCTTCTCTTGCGGTAGATGTTGCGCCGCGGATTGGTCTCGATGGCGTGCAATATTTAGTTTTTAATTTCATTGTGAGTTTTTTCTATTTTCCTGGTTTTCCAATGCTCCTAAAATGTACTTCAAAATGAGCCTGCATGTATTAAGTATTCAGAGAGATGGGGTACTATGTAGACATTCATTGTGTTTGTTATGTACCTGGACACCTGGTTGCTTTAAAATCATTCTGCCAGGTATTGTTACTTTGAAATCCTTCTCTTAATAATCATTATGTTCGACAGGTGCATGAGCTTTCAGATCTAAGGTTCACCGGCACACAAGGTATATCCTAAGCCATTAATCGGTCCTACTCTACTGCAGATCCTTGCTATTGTTGTTCAGTGTCTTGCTTGCAATATGAATGGGTGCCTCTAGATAGGAACATATGTAGTTTCTTGATTTACTAACATGTGTGTGGATCCCAATGTGCATATTCTTGATGAGAACTATCATTTAACCCTATAGTGTCATGTGGCTTTATCAAAGTCGGGCCATTAATGGGTTTTTAACAAAATTCCATTTGACTTACAAATATATCTGCAGTGACATACTATTATTAGCAGTCATCTAAATACTCTACAGTTCCAGTGATAGATGAACTGGTCTATCAAATATGCATTGCTTTCTGTATTGCCTAGCCCCGCCTTATTACGTTGTTCTGTTATACTAGATGTTTATTCACCTGTTGTGATAGCATATCTGATTGTTTATATTGTTTGACATGTATTCCGTGCACAGAGTCACTTGGTTGTTTGATGCGTTCGTGCTCGTCAGCGGGACGGCGAAAGGCGCAACTCCGATGCGGTTCCTCGCCAGTTGGACGGCGTTCAAGCGCAACCCCGGCGCGCACTGAGTACTGCCTCGGCTACAACCTCCCTCGGTGAGCTCCATCTTCCTATGGGACATGGCCATGGCTATATTGATGTGGGGCTCGTCTAGTTGATGCTCTATGCCCTACTCATCCATCGGTTCCTACTTGAGCTATGTAGTTGTGGATCCATGCCATTTTAGAGTTTGCAGGCTGTTGTTCATGTTTAGTTGCTATCATGGGAGCTCATGTGATGCTCTGGTTTACATGTGGATGCCTTGGTCCTATAGCTATGTTCCTGGATTTGCTAGATTGATCGGTGGCGTTCGTGCTAGGGCGATGATGATTAATCGTGGCTGAAATAAGTGTAACTTTGAGCAATCATGGCACCTGTGCGTATCAGGTTGGATCCTCCCTCTTGTCTCTAGAATCCTTTTTGATCATGTGATACTTGTTGCTGTCCTTGGATGGTCATTCTTGTTGAGTGATAACCAGGGCAGCTCCACTGTATAAACAGATTGATCTGGTGATAAGAGATGACGGGGTAGGTTATATGATCAAGGAAAGGCGAATCTGAGCCCACTATGCAATGAACCATGAATCCTTTCTATTTGTATTTAAAGGTGTTGCTTATCCAAAAACAAGAACCGAAGCAGACCACAGGCACTCCCAGAGCTCAGGCCCTCTCGGCCGTCCGATCTATTTCTTGATGCGATTCAAGCCGTCGAATCTCGGGTTTGGCTCACGTGAGACATCGCATATTTACCAGATCGTTGTGAGCCGTTAGATAAAATTCCAATTGAAACAAAATGGAAATACCATGCCCCCATCAAGGCATTTGTGTCATTTCGTGTACCGGCTATAAAATGACCGCGGCTTCCTGCGATGAAAACCTAGCGGCCGCCTCCTCTCTCACTCGCTCCTGCAGCCGCCTCCCTCCCACACAGGTGGCTCCCACCAACCACGGCGGTAGTGGCCACGGAGGAGGGCAGCAGACCAGCGGCACCGGCGATGGCGTCCGTGGCAGCTATGCAATGAACCTTGAACCATTTTTATTTGTATTTAAAGGGGTTGCTTATTTATGCTCAAGTGGTGTTTGTGCTAGGGCGATGGTGATTACCTTGGCTGGAATTATTGTGCCTTTGAGCAATCAAGGCACCTGTGGGTATCAAGTTGGATCCTCCCTCTTGTCTCTAGAATCCTTTTTGATCCTGTGATACTTGTTGTTGTCCTTGGATGGTCATTCTTGTTGACTGATAACCAGGGCAGCTCTACTGTATAAAGAGATTGATCTGGTGATAAGAGATGATGGGGGTAGGTTATATGATCGAGGAAAGGTGAATCTGAGCCCACTATGCAATAAAACTACAGGTACCTCCCCTAATGTGTGTAGTATTGAAGGCAAAAAAGAACTTTTCATGTCTTGCTACTTTAAAATTCCAAAAAGGTTCACTCTTCCTTTGCTGGTTACTTAACCATGATTTTTTTTTGCTTTGGTTCTGGTTGAGATACTAAAGGTTGTTTATATATGAAAAGAACAAACACTTGTAGTTTTGTATGCCTCAACTGTTGCTTAGGATCCAGTGTTGTAGTGCTTTTCCTAATTACAAATAACTCTAATCAATAATAGTGGTTCTTTCCTTCTGATTTGAACTGAGAGAGAACCACTAATTCTTGATCTTAAGGTGACCCCATTTTTCTATGCCTCATGCTCATGCTGCTCTATGTTCCTTTTTAAAAATTCTTGCTAGCATTTTGGGTTGGTTTCTGCTCTATGTTCCCTTTTAGCATTTCTTTCCGTTGTTGCTGCACTCCCTTTTGGGCGTTCATTTCATGCCCAGGATCTTGCAAATTGTGCCTGTGCCGAGCTTGCTTTAGAGTACGTGTTGCGGAGATGTCGAGGACCTCAAGGTGAGACACGTTCGATTAAAGATGCAGGACTCCTCTCCCCATCAATCTCGCGCGGCTTCTGCTCACCATCCCTCTCTCTGACCGCTGCAGGTCACCGATGTTGTGGAGCTGGACGAGGTTTCTGGGCAGTTCATTGACCGCCTGTTCTTCCTGGAGAAGGTGAGCAATCATCATCGATCCATCAAGCTAGCTCTTCGTCATGCATGGAGATTGATTGCAGACAGTCCTTTTTCTGCTGGTTACAAATTCCAGGTGATTTACTCTGCCAGGCGGCAGCACTCGAAGCACACAGGATCCTGAACCTCAACAACAACCCCTACTTTTCTGGGCCCTAATGTAAGATCAATCACGCCTGTTACTTCAAGCTAGAGTGTACTCTGAAGTAATCTGAAGTCTGAAGATTTGATAGCTCTAGATCATCATCATGCATGTGGGTGCTGTGTTGATACATGCTCTGTGCATGCATATGTTGTTGTTCATTCTGAAACAGACCTGAACTTAACTTTGAGTCAACTTCGTCCATGGCAGGTTGCAACGGCCGTGACGGCGTCGAGGCTCGGGCGTGTGGCCGTCGACGTGGAGCAGTTAGAGGAGGAGCGACTACTACCCCAACGGCAGCCTCTTCTCCCTTGTCCACGGTAAGTGCCCCTTCTCCATTGCTGGTTGCTTTGCTCCTTTTATGTTGCTGTACACTGGAATGAAATGTATGCACTGAAATGAAATGAATATACTCCAATTTGAAAAGGAGTATATAGGTGTTGAGCCGTGCCATGAATAATAATGCAATAATCCTCTGTTCTCTTTTTCTTTTGCTATCCATCACTGCATTACTATTCATGCCACCATCCTCTACTCGGGAGACACTCTGTTTCGGATGCTCTGTTTTTATTATTGTTCCTTCTGGTTTCTGCTGCTGTACTCAGCCCAAATATGCTGTGGGTGTGTGTGTGTCTATATATATATATATATATATATTCTTTGTACTTCCCTTGATTATTTTAGTGAGTGGAGTTGTGATCTGTAATGCCAATTTTGCATTTCTTTTGTTAGCGGAATCGTGGTCTGTAATGCCAATAGGCAAGGAATCTTTTTGTTTTATGCATCAATGTGTCGGTACCATGTATTTGATTTTGTCTTGGTACACACATGACTTGATCATGTGAATGATCAATGCCAGTCACATTATGGTAGTTCTTTTACAAGCAACAGAATTTAACTAATCCCTCCTACTGTATAGAGGCTGCCTCAACATATTCCCTCTTTAGTTTCCAGTCTCCTATTGTTACGGTTTAATTTCCTTGGAGTTTCTTTGTGATAGTCTAACGGGCAGTCATTGTTTCTTTATGCATGAAAGCACAAATTGTGTAGGAAATAAAATGCATGTATGTTCTATTTACTCTCTTTCCCCACCTCTGATATGTCCACCAAACTGTTGGGTTCACTTGAAGGCAAGGATGTTATTAATTTACTCTTGCAGGAATTTTTATAGAAAATATATAGTTTTACTTAATGACGAGGGCTCACCCTCGGATTTCTGTTATCATAAATCAGTGTCCTATAGGAGATAGAAAGTACTCCCTCCATCCGAAAATACTTGTCATCAAAATGGATAAAAAGGGATGTATGTAAAACTAAAATACGTCTAGATACATCCCCTTTTGTTCATTTTGATGACAAGTATTTCCGGACGGAGGAAGTATATAGCATTTTTTTTAGTTTTCGCGATGTTTGTGTCTTTCATGTTCAGTTGGTCTATTAGTGCAGTGCTTATTGAACTTCTTTTGGAAAGGAGGCCAGTAAGAAGATGTCACCATGCATCTCAGTGCCACTAATTTTTTGCTTGGGTACACTATTTTTGCCTGTAACAATCTGAATAATAATTTGAATTTGTCTAATTTAACATTCAGTATACAGAGTGTTTTATGTTTTTCACCACCGAAATCCATGGTACTAAGTAATTTACTTAATCTATTAACATCTGACATACTTCATACATTAGGCAAATGCAACCTATGCCTCAGCTAATTGATATATTAAACCTCCCTACCATATTCAGAACTGGCATGATGCAGAACTCGCATGGTGTACCCTGTTTCTGGATGACTATTGATGTTTCTGGATGATTTGCAGTTCGGTTGGTGCCGTGGCGGAGGGTTGTCTTGTGGTTTGACCGGAGAGGGAGCACACCAAAGAAGCGATCTCGTCCCCATTGGTCAGGTACCCTTCGCCTTTCTCTCGTTCGACCTCTCCAAGAAAGTTATATAGGTAGAGTAAGCTAATTGTGTTTTCCGGGTGTTGTATAGGATACTACGGTTAAAGATTGTTCTCATTTATATTGATGTTGCTGATTATCAAATCAATGGCTGTTATCTAGAGTGCTTCTCCTTCAGATTTGACGTACTATGTCTTCCAGCTTATACTATATATGATGTCTTTCCATGGTTTTAACTAATTATGGATATGTATCTAATTATGTTATTTTGGCATCAACAAATTACTCACCTAGCATTTATTCTGCTACATGGAAACAATCGGTGCCTATTTCTTTTTGATCTGAACTCAGATATAATTCTGCTATATGTAAACAATCATTGGTTCTTTCTTTTCTATCTAAACTGAGAAATAACTCTAATCAGTTGTTGTTTTATTTACTGTCCAAGTATCATTCTTACCTAAAACTTGTGCCAAAACTGGTTTTTCTTTCATATGTGCCATAGATTATCCAACCCCATCTGCTTCTGTACTCCCTCCGGTCCTTTTTACTCTGCACATTGGTTTTGCCAAAAGTCAAACTTTGCTAAGTTTGACCAAATTTATATTAAAAATTATTAACATCTATAATATCTAATAAATATAATATGAAAATATATTACAAGATGAATCTAAAGATATTGGTGTTGTTATGTGAATGTTTATAATTTTTTATATAAACTTGGTCAAAGTTGAATGGGATTGACTTCGGACAAACCTAATATGCAGAGTAAAAAGGACCGGAGGGAGTACAATTTTGTTGACTTATCTGGCATTTTTTCGGCCGTGTGGAACCAGCACATCTACATGCGAATCTCCAGGCTATGGTACCAGTGGGGTGGCTTCGATGATGGCCCTATCAAGAGTATACATGTGCTCTTCTATAGGGAAATCATGCCAACAAGATGGTGCCTAATGAGGTCATAGACATGTTTGTGGACACTTTGCATGAGAGAAATTTATACAAGTGTGCCAGGATCCATGTGAGGTTCCCTGTAACAATTCTGAGGGCAGTGGAAGGCACGGATACGTTATGGTTCACTAGATCAACAATTGTCCATCACCTTGAGGGTGTTCCATTTGGTCATGTCTGTTAACATGCTTAGTTGCTTCTTCTTTATTATGTTAATGCTCCAATAACTTTCTCATAGTATATCACTTTTGTTATTAACCATCGTATTGAATGGCTGCGCTTTTGATTTCGAGCTTCCTGTCGAGCGACTTTTTTTAATCTAATGAACGAACTGAGATTGATTATGCCTTATAGTTTCATGTTGGTACTGAGTGGTATTATTCCGCGCTTCTATCACGTTTGAATGTTTCTCTTTCACTGTATTGTTACAATATATGAATACATATGATATACACGTATTGCTACTGGCTAAGCATTCCCTACTTGACCAAAAACGTTTGGACCGGCACCTCTGATCGTTTCCTTGATTGTGTTCTGGCCGTTGGATCTCGGGCTTGGTCGCTCTCGGCTGTCGGATATTTACCCGATCGTCTCCAACCGTCACTTTTGCTATCTAATAACTTAATTATTTGTACCTACTTAATGAGGATGTCTTGGTTTACTTTTGAAACCAAGTATATATTTCTCCTTTGTTATAAACTTCAAAATCAACTTTTCTATGAGCAGGCCGGGACAAAACATTGAGCCAGGCATTGTGCTCTCTTTTGGTAGACACGTCATGTAATAACGAATCACGTTGACCTCTGTCTAAATGCATGGAAATTGGTACTGAATTATTTGAATTCCTGTCTAGGATTCAGGATTCAGTTTGTACTTTATTTACCTATAATATGGTATGTAATGACAAGGAAGTTGATGACATTTTATAGTTGTCTGAACCAATTGCTATGTATGAAATATGTATAGCTTGCTTTTGGACAAAAGTTTTGTTGCTTGCTCGATCAATTGCTATGTACTGAATGTGTATGTATCGATGCAATACTTCTAATCTAAACTTGATATATTAGATTGATAAACACAACTTCATTACGCTATTTTTTATATTTACAATGCTTCAACGATTGTATTACCGGGTTGAATATGACTAACCCGGCAGCAACGGCAAGCCGCACTCCCTACATAGTCTCTTTAATAGGTGCTTTTCCTTGCATGGACCGGGTGTTATTTGCAAAAATACCATGACCTTCCACATTCGCTTGACACGTGGAAGGCGAAGTTATTTAACGCGCAGAAGCCGAGGGGAGCGACATTGAACCGATGGCCGAATACATCACTTGGAGATCATTAAAGGAGGAACATGCCTTGCAATGCCGAAGACAATTTGTGTGCCGAACACCTCGCTATTGAAGACTGGTTTGGGGGCTACTGAGGGAGTCCTGGACTAAGGGGTCCTCGTGCGTCCGGCCTGTTATCCATGGGCCGGACTGATGGACTGTGAAGACATGAAGGCCGAAGACTGTACCTGTGCCCGGATTGTACTCTCCTGGGCGTGGAAGGCAAGTTTGGCGACCGACTATGAAGATTCCTTCTTATGTAATCGACTCTATGTAACCCTAGATTCCCTCCCCGGTGTCTATATAAACCAGATGGGTTAGTCCAGAAAGGATATACTCATTATCATAGTCATACATGCTAGGCTTTTAGGGTTTAGTCATCATGATCTCGTGGTAGATCAACTCTAGTAATACTCATATTCATCAAGATCAATCAAGCAGAAAGTAGGGTATTACCTCCATAGAAAGGGCCCGAACCTGGATAAACATCGTGTCCCCCGTCTCCTGTTACCATCGATCCTAGACGCACAGTTCGGGACCCCCTATCCGAGATCCGCCGGTTTTGACACCGACATGGTGCTTCCGGGCGGCAAGGTCCCTGTCCTCACAACAGTAGTGGGCAATGGTGGTGGTCGGGACATCACTGCCCCGACCGAGAGATCGAATCGGCGCCGAAGATCACGGTTGTGGCGTCATGCGAGCTCACCCGGGCTTAGGCCAAGGGCTATGGTCGGGGCTTTCTTGGCAGCGGGCGTAGACAGTCACTGGGTCGTGTCCCTCCCAGTCCACTGGGACTGGTTGGGGGCACATGTGTAGTCGCCTCCAACGTGGAGGTGTTTATCTAGCCTCAATGGTTGATGTCGGGTTAGGGGTGGATTGAGGTGCATCTGCTCTTTCTACCTTAGCTGGCGCTCTACGATGTAGGTGATTGAGTCTTGGAACTTGGATGCCGGGGCGGCGGCCCCGGATGACGGTCCGCATGTTGGCTCTTAGACAGGAACCATGGCAACGGTGGTGGTGATGCCTCTTTGTTGTGTGGGTGGCGAGGGGTGTAGCGGCGGATGGCTCAGCTTAGCTCTTTGTCATTGGCAAGGGCGATGTCCAGATCTGGATTTGGAGGCTTTTGCTCATCACGGTTGTCATGGGTGGCTCGTGCTGGCACGGATGGACTGCCGAGCGAAAGCTTTGCGCTTTGACACCGACAGCGGTGACATTCACGGGTGTCGTCCTCCTTTTGAGAACATCGTTGCGGTCTTCTTTCCGTGCGAGGGTTCTGAGTGAAGACCCATTATCCGTCTCAGACTCGGCAGCGACGACACTTAGCACCGTTTCCCCTCCTGATGTCAATGGAATTTTTTCAGGAATTTTTCTCGAGTGCTTGTCTTGAACTCCGAAAAGTTCTCTAGGATGCATTGCCTCGAGTTTGAGCTCCAGAGCTCTCCCATGTTGTTGCCGGCAAAGGATAAACTTTTTTTTTGCGGGTTGGCAAAGGATAAATTTGGCTGCTCGGTAAGCATTCGAGCTCTTGGATGTTAATTGTACACGCTCACACTCACCAATCTCATGATTTCCAGCTATTTATTGGTCTCTAGTTGAGCTCATGGTCACCGTGTCACGTGTCCACTATGGGCAGCAAGCTCATCTGCACGAGGGTGCAGTTCGATGCCAGATCCAGATCGAGATCATGAGACTGGTGAGTGTGAGTGTGAGCATGGATGGAAACAATGAGAGAAAGAGCTACTCCGTAGATGTTGATCAGTCAGAGACACTGGCTTAAACAAATCGCCAATGCTCCACATTGGTCACGCCATTCTTTTCTCGCTCCCACCGACCCACCCGCAACAGCCATCGCACATATGGTTGGTGGTTTGCGCGTGCCGCT
Organism: Triticum dicoccoides; assembly: GCF_002162155.2. Lineage (NCBI taxonomy): Eukaryota > Viridiplantae > Streptophyta > Magnoliopsida > Poales > Poaceae > Triticum > Triticum dicoccoides. The sequence goes on from NC_041382.1 coordinate 117,171,186, forward strand.
CTCCTTTCCTATCCCTGTCAATCGGCTATAAGTAGGCGCGCTCACTGGTCATCGTGGAGCACGAGTCAGTCAGTCGCCTACTTCCAGGAACCCTGGCTGCCATGGGTCCAGTTGCGCTCCTCCTCGTCCTCGTTGCCGTTGCCGTCTCCGTCGCGCCGGCGGCTGCCGAGCTGCCGCGGCTGGAGCACTCGCCCAAGGCGGATGGGTCACTGTCCATCCTTGCCCTCGGCGACTGGGGGAGGCGTGGGGAGTTCAACCAGTCCCGGGTACGCACTGATCGATCTACATGGCAGCATGGCACGCCCCCCTTCTCGATCGGCGACACCAGCTGCATGCAGTAGTAAGCCATTTGCCAGCCAAAAATGTTGTGCTTAATTGGCTAGCAAATATGCATGCGAAATTGATACCATGCCAGATGCAAGGATAAGATAATGTTCATATGTCACAAGTGCTAACGGCGACAAAGTTGAACTTTTTCTTATGTCGCGCTATCTTGGATATGATCGTGTGTCGTGGCTGTGGAATCTTATGCTTGGGTGGGACACATTTTGGAAGAGCTTAAAACATAGTGGCATGCATGGGAGTAGGACGTTTTGGAGCTCGGCTTCTATGAAGGCTGGATTTTTTGAAAATTTCAAAATTCATACTTTTCAGTTTCGAAAAAATCTAAAAAAACATACAAGTAAACAAGGATGTTATGTGTAGGTATGTAAAATTCAAGGATGAAATACCCTAAAATCCGATCTGTGCAAAAAAGACAAATTCATGGACTTTGAGAACGAATAGTGCATCTACTAAAAAGCCTCAGATTTGTTCTTTTTGAGTAGCACTCATTTTAAGGTGTTTCGTCCTAAAATTTTACACAATATGCTTTATGTCTCTAAGTATGTGTGTATTTTTTTCAAATTGTTTTGAAACATGAAAATTTGAATTTTGATCAAGTCAAACTCGGGCTCCGTGAAGCCTGAGCTCTAAAGAGCATTTTCGCATGCATGGTACTTATACAATTGGACAATAAACTAACAGTATTATCATTTTTTTTAAAAATGAAGGAGGGCCTTTGGCCTCTGCATCTGGACGATGCATGCAGCCACTATATTAATTATTCACACAAGACCTTAGAAAGTCATACAACAGTAAGATTAAAGCCATTGTCTAGGCAACATCTGTCGCTACTCCTATCCAGTTGATGTAGGGATGCTGATAGTCTGGGCCTAATACCAAACATACCTTACAGCCAAACCTAACATTTAAGAGCTGAAGTCCCAATCAGGACGCCTGCCGGGTATGAGACCGCCGCAGCCACCTGCCACCAATCCATCTTCAGTGTTGTACTACTGCATCTACCTTGCCCGGTCTAGCTGTCGTCGACGCCACCACGACGCCAGACAACGCCACCATCCTGCGCTCGTCCATCATCACACGCCCACCGACGAGACCCCGCTGCTCCATGCCGCTGAGACCCGCCGTTGTCGACGTGCCAGATGCCACGCCGCTCCTCCGACACGAAACACCACCTGTGCCACTGGTCCCATCCCCTCCGCCTGCAGTTCCTCAAACCGAGCACACAATCGCCCCAGGCGGCGCCTCCAAGAAGGACACGACACACGCAGTGCCACCGCCTTCCAGTCTAAGGAGATTTAGGGTTTTCACCCGGGCATGGGGTCGGGGTGGAGGGCAGGGGCCTCGACGGCGCCTGCGAGTAGGAGAACGGCGACCCTGGTCGTCGCCACCGTCGGGATGAACGCGTCATCCAGAGTTTCCTCCGGTCCGATGTCACCTCTACCAGCCCCCGCGAACGCACTGAGGCCGACGACCGCGATCGTAAGCCACCAAGTGCAGCGGGAGAGAGCCTGCAGCGCAGAGGAGATCCACCGGTGACTCACCGCCCACGCGGTCAAGACGCCGTCCATCCGCCCCCCGCGAACGTCGCGAGCCGAGGAAGCCGTCGCCATGCCTAACGGGGCCGCCGTCCCTGGTCCAGGTTCCTCCGTGAAGGCCGGAGTGGCGAGATCCGCCGCGAGCGACGAGATCCGGCACCGCGCGGCCGATGCCATCGCCCAAGCCCGCCGTCGACCGATCCCGCCGCCGCCGGGAGCCCGCACGCTGCCGGGAGTCCCACACCCATGGATCTGCGCACCCGTGCACCGCCGCAAATCCGCCGCCTCCGGGATACCCCACATCGCCAGGAAGGCCGCACCCCGCGGATCAGGACGCCCACACCGCCGTGGATCCGGAACGGAAGGATAGACCCTCCGCCACCGCCATGGATCCGGAACCGAATACCACCTCTAGTAGTAGAGAGCCCGTACAGCGGGCCTCTTGGCCTGGTATTACTCCCTTGAAGGTAGTATTACTGTGGCTTATTTGTGTCGGGTCTATCCCCATTTTGCGGACTGTGTCCTAATATATCAGATTTAGATCACTGCGTCGTCCATGAGGACTCGTGTGAAATGGTACCCATTTATTATTGGGTCTAACACCAAGGCCGTCAGTCCTTCGTGCCGGATATTTGTCTCGTGATCCCTACGATCAAAAGTGATCCGGCAGGCCAACCTGGGGTTGAACCTAGGGGTGACGGGCTCCATGGCGTGTGTGCCTCGGAGTGCATGCTTGCTTCTTCTCTTTGTCACATGGATCACGTTTACTGTTTTAATCTCTGGTGGGAACTTTTTCTGTCCTCCGGCGCTTTGCTGGCGAGGTTCATCCTCGTCTTCGCTTGGTGTCTCTTCCCCTTTGTGTTCGGCATTTAGCTTATCGGCCTGCTTGAAGACCTAACATTCTCTGTAGGTATGATTGGCAGGTTTGTCTGGGGTGCCGTGAATCTGACAGAGTTTGTCAAGAATTTTGTTTAGGCCAGATTGTCCTTCTCTGCTGCCTTTGAAAGGCTTTTTCCGCTGACCTGGTCGGGAGCCCCTGAATCCGGCGTTTACCGCCGTGTTATCTGGGCTACCTTCTTTATTTCGACGCTTGTTTTTGTTGCGTCGTGGTTTACCATTGCCATCCCTGACTTCGGATGTGCTTGGGTCGCTGGTGCTGCTACGGGCCAACCAGTTTTCCTCGCCCGCACAAAAGCGGGTCATGAGGCTTGTTAGGGCTGCCATTGTTCTCGGTTTTTCTTGGCCGAGGTGTCTGGCGAGCCATTCGTCTCGGATGCTGTGTTTAAAAGCTGCTAAGCCTTCGGCGTCCGGACAGGCGACGATTTGGTTCTTCTTGGTGAGGAACCTCTTCCAAAGCTTTTGGGCGGACTCTCCGGACTGTTGGATTATATGACTTAAATCGTCTGCATCCGGAGGTCGGACATAAGTCCCTTAAAAATTGGCCCGAAAAGCGTCCTCGAGCTCCTTCCAACTTCCAATTGAGTTTTCGGGAAGGCTTTTTAGCCAGTGCCAAGCTGGCCCTTTAAGCTTGAGGGGCAAGTATTTAATGGCATGGAGATCGTCTCCATGAGCCATATGAATATGGAGGATAAAGTCCTCTATCCAGACTCCAGGGTCTGTGGTCCCGTCGTACGCCTCTATGTTCACCGGTTTGAATCCCTCTAGGAATTCGTGATCCAGCACCTCATCAGTGAAACATAAGGGGTATGCGGCATCCCTGTATTGGGATGTGCCATGGTGTTCGGACGGTTGTAGTATTCGATGTTGGTTTTGTACCGTAGCGCTCTTCCTAGATCCATAGATGGATATGGTCGCGCCGGATTTTTGACACAAGTTCTCACGTAGATCGTGTGTTGACTTATGCGCGACTTTGTTAGCCGCTCTATCGCGTTCCCCAGGTGGTGGATCCGGCCGGTTGGCTGTATCATTCTTGGGTTGTATGGGCTCTAAGGCCTCATCATCGAATTCCGGTAATACCTTGCGCTTTGGATAGCTGTTTTTATGGTAACTTCCACCATACTTTGTTACTTTGTTCCACCTGCTGTTGAGCGTATCTTGTGCGACCTTGAGCCTTTGCTTCTGTTTCTTCAGACTCCTCGCTGTGGCAATAAGCCTTCTGTGGAGGTTCTCTTGCTCCAAGTGTGTTTCCGGGATGATGTGTGCATCTTCGTCCGGACTGTTTTCTTCCCCAGACGGGGTTTGATGATGCTTATCCTTGGCGGCGGCGTGTCCGGACGTCGGATCCGTACTATGTTTGCAGTTTGCATCTTGATCGTGCTCTGCCACCGGGGTGGTGCGGTCGTCGTCGTTTCTTCTAGAGTCGACTGGATTGTTATTTCCTCTTGCGCTGTTATCGCTGTTTTTGCTATGGCAGGACTTAGAGCGGCGCCGCCGACGTCGGCTCTTGGGTTGCTTGGAGGGAGCATCCTCCGCTGTCTCTTTTCATTGCCCTCTCTGGGTGTATCCACCATGTATATGTCATGTGATGAAGTGATGGTCCAGCGCCCTGTGGGCGGTGGTTCCTGTTTGTCTCCTGCATCGTCGTCCATACCGTCGATGTCTTCGGAGTCGAAGTCGAGCATGTCGGTTAAGTCGTCGACAGTGGCTACTAAGTGGGTGGTGGGTGGGCAGCGAATTTCTTCGTCGTCCGCATCCCATTTTAGCCGGACATAGTTCGGTCAAGGTTCTCCTGACAAGGAGAGAGGCCTTAATGGATTTAGCACATCTCTGAAAGGCGAGTGTTGAAAAATATCCGCGGAGGCGAACTCCATGATCGGCGCCCCGTCGGACTCGACAGGCACGGATGTAAGCGGCTCGGAGTCCGCGGCCGGAGGTAAACCCAGTGGTTCGGCGACGCGGCTCTCGAAAGGGGTGAAGTCAGTATCTGGCTCTATCGCCACTGAGAGCGCGGCCTCCATGGCGGGGTCTATCCCCCCGCTCTCGGATGGCGCGATTTGCTCCGGATTAATGGCCGGAGTAGTTATGGATGCGATCTCATGAACACTGTCCGACGGCAGAGTTACGTCATGCTCGTCGCGACTGTGCGGCGCGTCCGATATGGGCTCAAATCCGTCGAAGATCAAGTCTCCGCGAATGTCGACCGTGTAGTTCAAGTTTCCAAATCTGACCTGATGGCCAGTGGCGTAGCTCTCGATCTGCTCCAGATGGCCAAGCGAATTGGCCCACAGTGCGAAGCCGCCGAATATAAAGATCTGTCCGGGGAGGAAAACCTCGCCCTGGACCGCATCACTAGCGATGATCGAAGGAGCCATCAAACCTTATGGTGAAGACACAGTGAAACTCTTAATGAAAGCACCAATGTCGGTGTCAAAACCGGCAGATCTCGGGTAGGGGTCACGAACTTTGCGTCTAAGACGGATGGTAACAGGAGGCAGGGGACACGATGTTTACCCAGGTTCGGGCCCTCTTGATGGAGGTAATACCCTACGTCCTGCTTGATTGTTCTTGATGATATGAGTATTACAAGAGTTGATCTACCACGAGATCAGAGAGGCTAAACCCTAGAAGCTAGCCTATGGTATGATTGTATGTTGTCCTACGGACTAAAACCCTCCGGTTTATATAGACACCGGAGGGGGCTAGGGTTACACAAGGTCGGTTACAAAGGAGGAGATATACGTATCCATATTGCCTATCTTGCCTTCCACGCCAAGTAAAGTCCTATTTGAACACAGGATGAAATTTTCAATCTCGTATCTTCATAGTCTAACAGTCCGGCCAAAGAATATAATCCGGCTGTCCAAAGACCCCCTAATTCAGAACTCCCTTAAAGCTTCCTGACTTGTCTCAGGCAGCGATCTTAGACGTCCGATTTTAGGAGGCATGATGCTGAGATTGCTGCCTGAGCAGCTGGCTGCCTGCCAGGGCACCAACCAAACATGCCCTCCATGCCAACCCGAAAGTTATGGGTGTTGTTGGTGTCACCAAAAAAAAGGTTAGATGGGGATTTTCTTTTGGAGGAAGGTCAAATTGTGCCAAACTTTGTTAAAAAGGTCGAAACAATGATTTTGTTCACAATTGACAACCACGAAGAAAGTAGACCCAGAAATAAAGAATGGCACGGCAGAGCGCGCCGCAGGTACTATTTCTATCTGAGAAGTCACGAGCCTCAGCAGTCCGTCACTGATTGCCGCGTGGGTCTCCGCCCGGTCAACAAAGCAACACAGCTCCCGCGCGCGGTCTCCCCCGTCTCTCTCACCCTCTCGCGTCCAAGGAAAGCAGGGGGAGCTCACTCCACGTACCACTTCGAGTGGGTGGTGTTTCCATTCTCAGCTATCTTCCCCGGCACCGGAATTGTCACCGCGTCCGTTCCTCCCGAATGGCGAGGCTGGCCCCTTTACCTCGTCGCTTCCTCCTGGACGCGGAACATGGGAGGGGGCTGGCTTTACCCCGCCGAATCCTCCGTCAACGCAACGCGAAGCTCCATCCTGGTCACTCCAGCCTCCATTCGCCTCCCTAGCTCATCGCCTCTAGCCAGCATTTTCATTTTGCCCCCTCTCTGGTCGGGATCGACCACCCATGGAGTCCTTCCTCGTCGGCTTCATGCTCGGGGTCGGGGGTCTGCTCATGTGCGTTGTGTTCGCCTTGTTCGGGTTCGAGCGCGTGGATCTCTGGCTGGACGGCGCTGCTCCGGCACTGGGCGGCTGGTGCCGTCGGGCCGTGCTGCTGCTGCGGCCGATGCGCCTCCACGCCATGTGAGGTGAAGTCGAGGTGCTGTGCTGTCCCCCTTCGCCCCCAGGAGAGCTTCTTTAGTTAGCATAGCAGTAGAGTAGGTTTATGTACGTAGAATCGTAGTAATCGCTAATGAGCAGTCCCTGAACCTGTGGACGTGCTATGCTCCTGAACTGTGCTGATGTGGTATATGACAGCACGAGGCTGTTTAATCCGACTTCTGAAAGTGTTGTGCTATGCTGGTATGATCATGAGGTTTGCTTTACCTACAGTTATTAGTTGTCTTGACATAGTGCAAACGATCAAAGCTTCTCTGAAAAGATGGTACGTATTGTTTTGGTCCAACTCCAACCTCTTTTTGTTTTCTTTGTGATGAAGAAGACAGCTCCAACAGCAAACTAAAACCTTCACATGCAGCACTAGGAACCATTAGCTAGGCACATTGTTTGCAATCGATCACTTCATCAAACAGAACAGAGGTACTACATGAGCTTAGAGCGAACTACGACTGAACACATGTGATAATTCAAAAAAAAAAACTCAATTGCCTGCAAGGAATAGAACCCGGGACCTTGCAACAACTTACTACGTCACTAGCCTCAGTAAGACCTGCCATTTCATGTCTAAGATGGCATCCGAGTTTATATGAACTATCAGCCGCGATAGATCAACTTATTTTCAAATTTCGAAAGTGATTTTTTTTCGAAAAATTATATATTTTCTGCAACACCAACATTTTTTAAGAAATATGAAAAAAATTGAATAACTAAATATTGTTTGAATTTACAATTTTTTTTTTAGAAATGTGAACATTTTTTTAAACAGAAAAAGAGTTGAAAACATGATTTTTTAAAAAAATAACTAACAAATTTTCCAAATCATGAATATTTTTTGTATTTGCAAACAAATTTTGAAAACATAGCTTTTTTTGAATTTGTGAACAAATTTTGAAAGCTGAAACATCATTTGAAATTCCCAAACATTTTTGTAGATTTATGAGAAAAATGCAACCATTTTCTAGATTCCTAGAACTTTTTTTGAATTTCAGAACCAATTTTCAAAACATGAACAATTTTCAAATTCGTGAACAAAATTAGAAACTAGGAACTTTTTTTGAATTTCAGAACCAATTTACAAAACATGAACAATTTTCAAATTCATGAACAAAATTAGAAACTAGGAACATTTTTTGAAGTCCTCGAACATTTTTTGAATTTGCGAACAAATTTCCAAACATGAACATTTTTAAAATTTGCAAACAAAATTTTGAAAATTGGAACATTTTTTGATTTTCCCTAAAATTGTTGGGGTTTGTGAACAAAAATTTAAAATGTGCACATTTTTTAAATTTCTGAAGATTTGTTGAAAAAGAAAAAAAATGAAAAACAAAATAAAAATGGAACGAAAATAAAATGATAAATAGAAAAGGGGAAATAAACATAAAAATAAATAGGAAAATCGGTTCAGATAACCTTCTAGATGGTTCCCAAAACCGATAAGACCAGCCAGGAACCTGCTAGAAGGTTCCTAAAACCGAATGTAACAGATCACATAACTGGGTCGGTCCAGTGCACTCGATCCCTATGCGTTTACTCGACATTATGATGCAATGAGTGTTGGGATTTCCTGCAAAAGCCTCTCCATGACTCCCTCCAGATTGTAAAGTTGGTATTCATGTTGCTTTTGGCATTCCCTATAGCTATTTTTGGCCCAAATTCATCATCAGCTCTTTTTATAGGCGAAAAATTCGTAGTTAAGGGTTTAGGAACGAGGAAAGCCCATTTTATTTCCCTTGAAGCACAAGCCCATGTTTGTTCTTCAAGGCTAAGCCCAAGCCCATTATGTACCCCTTTTTGAAGACCGTCTCTTCTCACTCTAACACCGACCGACCCGGTTGCCTTCCTTTTCCACAAGCCCCCTGCAATCATGTACGGTTGCTGATTCGCCACACTAGAGCGCAAGATAGTTCTAAATGTCATGAACAATCCCGCTCATGCTTGGCGGGTCAATCACGAATAAGTTTTGACGCTCATTCACAGAAACCAACTTTATTCATAAGGCCTTGTTCGGCTAAATCTACTTTGAAGGGGATTGAAGAGGAATGGATAGATATTTGAACTGAACAACCCGC
>NC_041382.1:117180456-117239876 GCF_002162155.2 Triticum dicoccoides
AAGTAGGAGGCACATGGCAAAAGGCTATAGTGTCACTTTTAAATGTTGGGAGCTAATTCAAAACAACTTTTGGAAGCATTTGCTCCGGGTGACGAAAATGATGTTTCCTAATGTCAAAAACTTTTCAATTTCTAGCTCGGTGCACATGTCCATGTCCTCTCTTTTTGTAGAAAAGGATGTCCATGTCCTCTCTGCACATCTAAATTTTCTCATGAAAAAGATAGTTCATGTGTCTTGTGTAACGAAAAAAAGGTGCTCTGGAAAACGCCTTTTTAGGGCACTGATTTTTGTTGTTCTCGCTCAGGACACAATAGGTAGGTGTCTTTATGATGAAACTTGCCGAGCATGCAAAACACATAGACATGAACAATGCAGAAAATATTTTTAAAGTATTTTATTTTAACATTTTTATTGTTCACACCAGAAATGTATATATAGTCCACGGTCAAAACGCCGTCACTTGGCATTCATGTTAGGTGAGGCAGTTCTCGGCACAGATATTACCGACCAATAAATAAGTATCTGCGAACCAACATGTGGTTGGATGGTTAGAGGGACTGTGGTATCCCCAGTCCACCAGGGTTCAAATCCTGGTGCTCTCATTTATTCCTGGGTTTATTTCAGGATTTCCGACGATGCTTATTCAGTGGGTGAGTTTATGTGTGTGTATATGAGCATTTGTGTTTGTACTGATGTTAAAAAAAAAATAAAGAAGTATCTTACCCTCAGGAATAAAATGTACTGCCGTTTTTTTTCCTTCTCATTTCAGTGAGAAATGAATCGGGCTTGGCTATAAAGACATAACGGAACAAAACAAAACAAAACAAGATGCAACAAATAATGTACCGGTGCTGGTGCACAGTTTGACAGGTGTACGTACGTGAGGAGCCTCTCTCCCCCGTCCGTCCCCGTTGATCGATCTCTCTCTGCCCCGATCACATGCGAGCTTATCCCCTGGCAGGCATGCCAGGAGGGCGCGCAAGCATGCATGATTGTATCAGCCCATCATGTGCCATGCATGCATACGGATTGAACATTTGAACGGCCTCCGTCCCACCTCGCGCTAACAGAACTTCCGATAGTTTATTCCATTGGCTTGCCTTAATTAACCGGCCACTCGTTCCCTCCTAGCCCCCTATGTCGCCAACCCTACACACGCACCCCATGTAACCAGCGATCCAGCATCATTCTGCACGAAAAGGCAGCGTGGCTTCGATCGGTATCGATTTCAGCCGGACCGATCGGTCGGTCGTGATCCTCCCATGTTGCTCTATTACTACATGCAGGCTAGCTCGATCACCTACAATAACATCACGTAGCGATAAGGCGATAACATGGGCGCGAAGCAGAGGTCAAGAAAGAAACATGAAGGGGCTGGGAAAGATCGAGAAGAACAGGGAAATGCCATGATATGATATGATCACAAGCAACCTACGTGGTCCTGGAGTGAGTCCATGGACGGATATTTTTTGCTCACAGGCAATGCAAGCACGAGCACCCGTGGGGATGGGCTTTGTGTTGCGGCGATCGATCGTGTCGCTGCTCTGCGGCAAGCGTCGTGTCGCTGTGGCCTACTACCCCTGGCGCATGCCACAGTGGCCGCCTTGAATGGCATGGCATCCTGGCCGCGCGCACATGGCGCGCGTCCGCCACGGGAGACATGCCTACGTAGTACGTACCGCCATGCATCGCGTTGGTACCTCTGTTCTCGATCCCTGCGCCTGTTCTTCTGATTGTCTGGATCCGCCTGTGCCCAGATTTGTGTGCCTGCCACTGCCAGTGCCGGCCAGCTGGTTGGTCTTATAAACTGATACGATACGGTTTTGATCCTTGGCTACGGAGAGTTAATTGCAGGTACTACGTGCGAGCTCATACAATGCAATTATATATGCAATGTGTGGAGCAGATCTGCTTGCCCAAAACCGAAAAATCCTTCCTCTGAACGGGGGAGCGGTTGAGCGTTTGACCGGCGGATACGATCGGCTATCCATCATGCTCCACGAGATCGATGGACCAGATCACACACACACCTACTGTTCAAAGCGAGATCACATCAGTTTGCAGGTGCACCATTTGTCCATTACCGCATTTATATAGAATTAGTTTAACTGAACCAACCTCTTGCAGTTGCAGTTTGCGGTTGCAGGCCGGTACAGTGCGAGCTAACGTAGTGGAATTAATCGGGATGTGACGGGAGAGTGGGCTAGATCGACGAGGCGACAGAATATAGTACACTACCACACTATACCTTGAAACTGAAGACAAGTTCGCGCAGTCGTCGTCGCATTCGGACAGTATACTATACAGTATACACACATGTTCCCACCGGCGACCGAACCGCACCGGACGACAGAGGAGGAGACGCGGCGTGCGCTGTAACCCGCATGTGTTACACCTCTGTAAAGCGTATGCCGCCACGGCCACGGAACGGAACGCGACGGCCGAAGGAGCCCCGGCCACGGCGGTGGTCTCTCCGGCCCTCCGTCCCATCCTCCCAAGAGGCATATTCTATGGCCGGCCGCCGGAAACCACTTGTTTTTGCCTAGTCAGCTGAGAGAGGCGAGGCTCGCTTTCTGCAGCTGAGATCACTCCCCACCCCAGCCCTTTCTCTGCGCCCGGCGGTGGGAGGCCTTTTGGAAAGCAAATTTGCTGCTCACTGCAGTCTCTCTCGGCTCTGCTGGCTGGCTCAGTCTTCAGAGATCTTTATCCTCGGCCACCCTTATCCTTCTGACATTCCTGGCCCATACGTACGTACATCCTCCCTCTCTTTGCAGGCTAGCTAGAGGGCCCTTTTTTTTTTTGCCCTTTGCCTTTTTCCTCCTCCTAGTAGTGGACACAACGGACTGTCAGCCTCAGGGGCCCACCAGAAAACACGCAGGAAAACACACAACTATCAAATGTTTCCACCATCAATTGCTCATTTGCTTGCACACAAAACACTCTTCTTTCTCTATCCCTCTCTCTCTCTCTCCCTCTCTCTGATGTTTTTATTTTACGGTTACGTAGTAGCAGTACTCCATCACATCACATGCTGTCGTCCTTAACCCCATCCGCCGGGTAATCATTCAGGTTAAGTCCCTGCTCAAGCAACGCTAGATAGGCAGACAATTATACGCGGGCACTGCCTTGAACAGTGAGCAACCGAGCGCGGTACCGTACGCACTGTACGTGCCATCACGCCGTGTGTTATTTGTCTGCAAAAGACGCACGGCGAGGCATCATGGCGCCCGGTGGCGACGCAGCTTTACCGGGTGTTTTCAAACCCAAGCAAGCTTTGCTCCATCTCATCTCCCTTTGACACTGGTCATCGAGTTAAGGACAGCGACCATGCATGCATGCATGCAGCTTTAGCCGGCTAGCTAATAGTACTATACACAATCGGTTATTTTTGCAGTGAAAGCGTTTTCTATGTGTCTGCCTGCCTAACCCATGTCCTTGCAATCCTTCTCCCCATGAAACATAAAAAAGTGAAGAATGTTGTACATCTTACTTGACTCGATGCTACATATAGGTAATGCAGCGTGCGAGAGAATTAAGAGCTTTTCTGTAAAAAAGAAAACAGTGCAAAGATGTACTAGTATGTGGGAATGTATCCTGTGCACCCACACTTGTGATGCTCCAGTGCACCGGATGCCGTGGAACATTTTTAAAAATATGAAAAAAAATCTAACACATTGGCACAAACATCAATGTATCTTGTCACAAAATTTGAAACATTCTTTATGATACAAAATAAAGGAGTTTTTGAGATTAATGTGATAGTTGGTCAAATCCAAAGCTCAACTTATGTTATGTATTGTTCGGTGTTGAATTTGTCGTTTTTGTTTTTCGAGCTATGTTTCGGATTCTGACTTGAAATTTTATGACAATCTACATTGTTGTTGTGTGAATGTGCTGAATTTTTTTCCAGGATTTTTTGAACATTTTGAAATATGCAACGTGAATTCGGTGCACCGAGAGCATCAAAAGCACCGGCGCATCAGATATTCTCCCACTAGTATGTGGCATAGAATTGGCAGACAAACCGGGGTGTTTGATTTCCACCAAACGTGCACAGAATAATTTACGGGCGGATTTTCGCAAAAAAAAGAAAGAATAACCACAGAGGCTTAATCGGCTGATTTGATCTGGTATTCAAGATCAAGAGGGCAAAAGCACTGCTATTAATAATACTAATAAAAAACATTTCTATTTTTCCATTCAGATAATAACGAGAGAGCAAAATAAGATGGAGGTGGACATGGCATGATTCGGCAGAGTAAAATGAGGCCTTTACTCTTGGGACTTTTTTTCTTCCCTTTTTCAAATGCTCAAATCAATACCGGCCATTATTCGTGCCAAGAATACTGCATGGTCCAGCTTATATAATTTAGAATATAGTACTGGACATTTTCTGTTGCTGTCTAACGCGGTGCATGCGTGTCAAATGTTTTACTCGGTTTGGTCTGGTAACAGCTCATCCATCCCGCCGGTGGCCTGGCCACTACTAATCTCTACTACTCGGTTTTCTTGATTCTCCGGCGCCGACGACGAAACAATACTTACTTAATAACCCGGCACAAATCAGCAGCACAGCTGCCAAGCATACGCATGTTCCAAACCAACTGACCACCGTCGCGTTGCACCGATGACAAAAAAAATCTGTTACCACCTAACCACGCAGCGAAACTTCCTAAGCACTCCACAGTCTCGCAGAGATGACACAAGGGAATCAAATGTGTGTGCATATGCGCCTGAAATTAATTTTAAAAAAAATTAACAATTGATTTGTAAATATCATGCTTAATCCTCACGAAAATCCACTCTTTCCGCGTTTCCGCATCCCGCGCGGGCGGCGCATAATGAATGCGGCCATGAGCCGGATCAGATTAAGTAATCGTCGAGGACAGCCACCAGGCTGCCCCCAACACATGGCCGGATGCTGATTGCTGCGAGTTAAGCATGGTCGTTATTTCACTGATATCATCACGCAAAATTCCATGCAGGATTTCATTTTCCAGCTCAGGATTCGGGACGGAGGGATATTTGACTTGTGCAGTCAGGCCCAATCATGCCTTTGCCGGCTGGCCCCCTCTACGAAACGAAACCGGAGCCATATCCGTGACCTAGCGCTGATTAAGCTTCACGTTCTTCCATTTTTTTTCTTTCCCATCCCGCTCGTATGTAGCATCCTTTTTGGCACCACTGGCGTCTCCGTCATGGACAACTCGGACCTCGGTGGCGAGAAACTCCAAGCCCCGAACGAAGCCCGTCGCTCTCCCGGATCGGCTGGTTAGCGTGGCGCGCCGGGTCATTTTCATAGCCCTGTTTCCTCCTAACAACAGGCATTCCGGATCAAATAATCTCCCACCGTCTCACGGAGTACTGCTATCAACATTTATTTCCTCATTTCCCCTCCATTCTTAATAAAGCATGAAAGAGTCGTGTTAAATATGTGCCTTTTTTTAACAAGAAACCTAGCCAACATGGACCGAGAAAGCTAAGAACTCAGGACAAACGTCCTCAGAAATCACTGCTTTTTTATTCTTTTTGCATCGTCAGGGAGGCAGGAGAAACATGTTGTCCTGTAAATCGGCGGTGTTATTAAGCCTTCGCTTCGGATGCGCGCGAGGGATAAAAACTCTCCCCCTGATCTACTCCACCTGGGAGGGAGTAGTACGCAAAGTTTATCATTGGACATGTGGACAGGCTCCTGAATCTAAGCTCCGTGTCTTGCTAAAACTGAAAGGTACTACTGCTGAAATGAATACTACTGCTACTGCTACTGCACTCCAACTCCCGCTGTTATTTAGCATCATGCCATGCCATCATTCACGTTGATTTTGCTTGTAAACTTCTGTTGTGTTGTTTCTGAATTTTTTATCTACTGTACTAGCCTGCTCTGCTGTTGTTGAGTGGTCTGAGGAAAGCATGGGATGGCAGAAAAAAAGGAAGAGGGCATGGAAAGAAGGCGAGGGCAGCGCAGGTGAGCTGGAGGAAAGGGGTCAAAGTCTGAAGCAGCCTCGCCTCGCCTAGGGGCATGTGGGGCGTTTGCTTTCCTACCAGTACCCGGTGTCTGCACACATCATTTGCCTAGATTCCTTTTTATTTCTTTCTCTCTTCCTCTTTTGCTATCTTGATTTGGGAGACCATTATTATTTTTCCGCCTTCTTGATTGTTTACAACTTGGCTGATGTTTTCTATGCTACAACATGATTCTGTTTTCTTTTCTTTTCTTGAATATACAGGTGCCACATGAAAAGGTAAACTGAGGATGACGATTTCTTCTTCTACTTTATTTATGCGTCCTATTTTGTTGAATTGAGGTTTCGGATTGTAATGAGTGTGACATGTGATTTGGTGCCATCCATTTATAACCAAATTTGTTTCCAAGCGCTTTCCACATTCCTAGCATTTGTGTTGACATCATGTGATGCACCTTGTCTTCCAACTACAGGTCACCCTGCATCCTATGTAATCTTTTCATGGCCCAACCCATTGCCATCCAGCAGTAAAAACTGGATGTAAAACACATGAAACAAGCACATGAAGAAAACTAGCAGCTACCACAAAAACAGGTCCATCTTATAACCTTTTTAGGTTAGAAAACCTCATTATACAAGTTGCTATACCACTAGCTGCAAAAGTGCCAAGCACTAGACTAATACTCCCTCAATTCCTAAATATAATTTTTTATAGAGATTTCATTATGGACCACATACAGAGCAAAATAAGTAAATCTACACTCCAAAACGCATCTATACCCTCCGTCCCAAAATTCTTGTCTTGTATTTGTTTAGATACGGATGTACCTAATACTAAAACATGACTTGATACATCCGTATTTAGACAAATGTAAGACAAGAATTTTAGGAAGGAGAAAGTACATCCGTATGTCGTTCATAGTGAAATCTCTACAAAGATTTATATTTAGGAACGGAGGGAGTACAAGATAAGCACCGCATAATCCACATCCATAAGAGTAGGAATGATTCTATACTATAGTTTGCACAGTGACAGAGAAGTAAACAGCGGGTCACAGCTAAGGTAAACACCAGCAACAGAGCAACCACTTGTAACTTTCCAGTCTGTACCGGACGCCTCTCTCCCCTCTCGCCGTTATTATTACCATCCATCCCCTCCCGTTTCCAAAAATTTGGCCTTTCTCAGAGCACATCTCCTCCACCCCCACCCCCACCCCCCAGACCTCCACACCCACGCGCAGGCGCTCCAGCCCCCCCGCCCTCCAATGGCCGCCGCTGCCGCCCCCCGCCGCTGCTCCCAGCCCTAACCCTAGCCGCAGCCTGTCTCCACAGCCCGCATCCATGGCCGCGCTCCACGTTTTCCTGCTTCTGCTGGTGCTTGGCGGCGGCGGCGCCAGGGGCGACGACGTGTCCGCGCTGCTCGAGTTTAAGAAGGGCATCTCGGACCGGCGGCGCGACCCGGTGCTGGGATCCTGGTCGCGGCCGGACGCGCCCGAGGCCGGCGCCGGCGGGGGCGCGTGCCCGGCCCGCTGGCGCGGCGTGGTGTGCGACGGCGGCGCCGTCGTCGCCGTCGCGCTCGACGGGCTCGGCCTCGCCGGGGAGCTCAAGGTGGGCACGCTCGCCGGCATGCGCGGCCTGCAGAACCTCTCCCTCGCCGGCAACGCCTTCTCCGGCCGCCTGCCCCCCGCCATCGGCTACCTCTCCTCGCTGCGCCACCTCGACCTCTCCGGCAACCGCTTCTACGGGCCCATCCCGGGCCGCCTCGCCGACCTCTCCGGCCTCGTCCACCTCAACCTCTCCTACAACAACTTCACCTCCGGCTTCCCCACCGATGGGATCCGGGAGCTGCAGAACCTGCGCCGCATCGACCTCCGCCGCAACTCCTTCTGGGGCAATGTCAGCGATCTGCTCGCCGAGCTCCGCAACGCCGAGCACATTGATCTCAGCGACAACCAGTTCACCGGGGCCGTCGATTTGGAGCTCGCCAGCCTGACCAGCATCGGGAACACGGCCAGGTACATGAACCTCAGCCACAACAGGCTGGCCGGCGGCTTCTTCAGGAGCGAGACGGTGGGGGCGTTCAAGAACCTGGAGGTCCTTGATTTGAGCAACACCGGGATTGCTGGGATGGTTCCGAGGCTCGATTCGTGGTTCTCGCTCTCCGTCTTCAGGGTGGCTGGTAATGGCCTCTTTGGGATGATGCCTGAGACGCTCCTGCATAATTCGATGCGGCTTCTCGAGGTCGATCTCAGCCGGAATGGCTTCTCAGGTATCTCACCCTTTCCCTAGTCAATGAATGAACACATATATTGTTGAATTTTCACGATCTACTAGTAGTGTGAATCTTAACCCAAGCTGGAATAGTGGTGATGTTGGCTCCCTGCTCCTTGAGCTTTGGATGCCTTGCCAATGTTGATGGCCAGTGAGCTCCCACAATGTTGTTGTACTTGGATCACAAGCACCTAGTTAGGTGCTTAGCATTGGTGGCATCCACAACGCAAATGTTTCTAATGCTGGCAAATTCCTCGTGCGCAGATTCTTTGCTGCATCTTGAATCTGGACATGTCTGTTTGCTTGGAGGATTCCATTAGCACACCAAACATTTGGCTCTCGTGTGAATTTCGCATGTCGTTTTCTGCCAAAGAATTTGTCGCGACTCGGAAAATCATGGCATTTGCATTTCCATGCTGATGATCAGCAACCGTCTGCTCGCATGCATGACTAGCCTATAGCTTATTTTAGCCTCTTCTTTTGGTCTTTTTCGCGCAGGGGTCTACAAGATGTCATCCTAGCAATAAATTTTATAGAAGTGTGTAACTGTTTGACTCTTGCATGCTCAAGAGGAATTTGTCATGTTGACACTTTGTTTCTTCCGTGCTAGACTTGTTCCTGCATCTATTCTAACTAAGTAGCTAATATGACTTTATGCAATGCGACTATTTTCAGTGCTATCACAACAGATCATATGCTATTGAAAATATATAAGGACATCTTTCGTGACTAGTGAGCTTGAGTAGTTTGGAGCTTTGAATAATTGCCATATGTCTACAGCTGTAATTGACTTGTGTGCCTTGTAATTTTGCAGGATCAATGCCAGTTGTGAACTCTACGACTTTGAAAATGTTGAATCTCTCTTCAAATGTGCTATCAGGTTCATTACCAGCCACTGTTGGCAAGTGTGTCTCAGTTGATCTGAGTGGGAACCTGCTTTCTGGGGAATTAGCTATTTTGCGTTCTTGGGATGGCATAGTGGAGGTGATTGACTTGAGTTCAAACAAGCTGGAGGGGAGCTACCCGAATGATGCCCCTCAGTTTCAGAACTTAGTTACCCTGAAGTTGCGGAACAATTCGTTGAAGGGATCTGTCCCTTCAGTGTTGGGAACCTATCAAAAGCTATCTTTCCTTGATCTCAGTTTGAATGCACTTGGTGGCCCTGTTTTGCCTGTTTTTATTCTGTCGCCTACTCTTACAGTGTTGAACCTTTCTGGAAACAACTTCTCTGGGACTATTCCATTTCAGAGCCCTCATTCAACAGAGTCCATAATGCTATCTTCTCAACCTTCTCTCAAGATTGTTGATTTGTCCAGCAATTCTTTATCTGGTCAGTTGCCACCAGAAATTTCTAACCTGCAAAGACTTGAGTCCCTTACTCTTGCGATGAACGAGTTGTCTGGCGAGATACCAGATGAGATAAACAAGCTTCAAGGATTGGAGTATCTTGATCTATCTCACAATCACTTCAGTGGCAGAATTCCTGATATGCCTCAGGCTGATTTGAAGATGTTCAATGTATCTTACAATGATCTACGAGGAACTATTCCTAAAAGTCTTGAGAAGTTTCCCTTAACTTGCTTTAGACCCGGAAATGACTTTCTAATTTTCCCAGATGGTCTGCCTGCTCCAAACAATGGCGATGGTGGACTTGCACAGAGTCGAGCGTCTCAATCTCATGGACATAAGGCTGGTGTTAAAGTTGCAGTCATCGTTGGCTGCATTGGAGGTGTCTTGCTCGTGATCTTCATAGTATTGGCAATCTATGTGGTAAGGTCTCAAGAGCTTTGTGGAAGAAACGGATTTAGAGGCCAGATTACTCTCAGAGATCTAAAGCTCGGGAAATTAAGCCGTCCAAATTTGTTCAAGAATCAAAAAGATAATGTCATTCCAACGAAGACAAGTTTCTCAAATGACCATCTCTTAACAGCTGCAGCTCGATCAATGTCTGCTCAGAAAGAGCTATTGGCTGAGGCTGCTGTTGAATATGGATATGCTGATCCAAAGGAAGTCGTCGAATCTACAAGCTCTGGTGTGACTGAGACCTCAGCTGCAGCATCTGTTCGGGAGTCTTCTCCTCGGTCTGCGTTGCCATCATCACCACATTTTCTTGATTCTAGATTCCATGAGGAACCTGTGACTTTTGAAGTGTATTCACCAGACCGGTTGGTTGGAGAGTTGATTTTCCTAGACAACACCTTAGTTTTCACAGCTGAAGACCTGTCCCGTGCTCCAGCAGAGGTTCTTGGAAGGAGCAGTCATGGTACAACGTACAAGGCAGCACTACAAAGCGGGCATGTCCTGACAGTGAAATGGTTGCGTGTTGGTCTTGTAAAGCATAAAAAGGAGTTCACTAAGGAGATAAAAAGGATTGGCACCATCAAGCATCCGAATATAATTTCATGGAGAGCGTTCTATTGGGGGCCAAAGGAGCAAGAAAGATTAATTATTTCTGACTATGTCAATGGCGATAGCTTGGCACTATACCTTTATGGTAACTATCTCATGCTCATTTCCTTTTGAATCCGCAACCTTTGGAATTATTCCTTGTTTTAGGCCGGTATACTTTGCTTGCTTGCAATGAAATATTCACTCATCATCTCTGAAATTGTTCCTGCTACTATTTGTTCATATTATCATTGGATCTGCGGCATGTAATTCCCAATTCATTCATTTCTGCATACCAAACATATTCTTCTGTAATTAGTTACTGAAAATATGACCTTGCCCCTGTGCAGAGTCGACTCCTAGAAGATACTCGCGCCTGTCAGTCTGTCAACGGCTCAAGATTGCAATTGATCTGGCCCGTTGCCTCCAGTTCCTACACCATGAGAAGGGCCTGCCTCATGGCAACCTGAAGCCCACTAATATATTCCTGACCGGTCCTGACCTCTCTCCGAAGCTGGTTGATTACTGCCTCCATTGGTTCACGACTCCAAGCGGTATTGCCGAGCAAATACTGAACTTAGGAGCATTGGGGTACCGAGCCCCAGAGCTGGCAAACACGGCCAAGCCCATGCCGTCATTCAAGGGCGATGTGTATGCGTTTGGCGTGGTCGTCCTGGAGATGTTGACGCGGAAAAGCGCGGGGGACATCATCTCGGGGCAATCCGGTGCGGTGGACCTGACGGACTGGGTTCAGATGTGCAACAGGGAAGGGCGGGGGACTGACTGCTTCGACCGGGACATCGCCGGGTTGGAAGAGTCGCCGAGGGTGATGGACGAGCTGCTCGCCATCTCCCTCCGGTGCATTCTTCCTGTAAATGAGAGGCCTAACATGAAGACTGTCTGCGACGATTTGTGCGCCATAACAGCGTGAGCTTCCCCGCGTTTTTTCTTTCTTTCATCAGTTCACCAGTGTACATGTAACCGATTTTTCTCGTCGTCGTCGTGGTGCATCCCAAATCTTTTTTCTGTGGGTTTTCCAGAGCCCTGTAGCCAGGGTTTGTTTGATTGGTGACTCTTAGTGTAAAAAGAGGATTTGATCCCGCCCGTCCATTGATTGATTGATACCATTGCCATCTTGTCTTCTCCTTCCTTCCCCAGTTGGGGCACCCCAGCATGTTGCCTGTTGGTATCCTCCCGTCAATTTTTTTTGTTTTTGTGCAGAATCGGATCCTGTGATGATCTGTGAAGTGCAGAGTGCTGTCCATGTTACCCAGCACAGTTGCTGCTGCAGCTGCATGTGTTGATCTTCTCTTTCTTGTGTGAAGTTACTCTGGTCTGGCTGGCCTTTGGGTTTAAACAAGGCACATGGTGGTGGTCTGGGGCGGCTACAGCTTGTGCTTGATGCCTAGTGCCCTCTGTAGCAACCAAACTGGCGCATGATTTATTGCGTTGGCACCGGCCCGTCGCCTCTGCGGCGCTTCAATGTTCGCTGTGGAGAGACAGGCAGCGCCATGTTCTCTTCTCCCAGGCCGGTGTGCTGTCTGATCAAACCGTCGACAGCAGCCGTGCGGCGGCGAGCTAGCCCGGTAGACGGCGGTGGTGCCGCCGCCGTAGGTGCTCGGAACCGCCACTGGAGTTGTCGTTGTCGTCGGACGGTGAAACCGGCGGCGGACGGACAGGTGGGGGTTGTGAGGTTTGGCTCCGAATCGAGCATTTGGAGGAAGATTTTAGTCCTTGGATTGGATCGTTGGAGGAGGAGGTGATGAGGGTCATGGGGCCGGGCATGAATGATTTTGCTTCGGAAAATTCAGAAGGCCTGCTGTGGTCCTCTGTCCGCACACCACATGGGAATGGGATGGAATGCGCAGATGCTACTGCTGGTGATTGGCTGATCGCCCGCTTATTAGCTGCTGAAATTCGAATCCGTTGCGTGCGAAGGTTCGGCTGGGTCGATTTGATTGATGGCTCTGTCGATGCAGGGGCCAAGATCAGATCATCGTCTGCCACGCGCGTGCTACGTCACCGTGAAATGTTCCCTGTTGCGAGACGGAGTGAATGCCTGCAGCAGCAGCGGGCCGTCCGCCCACCCGAGTAAGTGACGGGGGCGACCGAGCTGAATCGGTTGAACGCCAGAGGTACTCTCTCCGTTCATTTTTATAAGTCATTTCAGACTACTTAAAATGGGCTGTTTTGTATATTGTCTGAAATGTCTTTAAGGTCTTATAAAAGTGAACAGAGGAAGTAATAAAGATCGTCTGATGAGCGCACAGTTTTCTCTTTTGCTTGCACGTTTTCCTTGTACTGGTTCCCAAGCTGCATTGTCGTTGACATGGAATGGAATGAAACAGCGTAAAAGTTTCAGACTTTATCGATACAGCGGATACCACATAGAATCAACACCTGCTGCGAGCACGTAATACTGCTTGGATGCTTCGCTGACCGATCAAATGATTCTCAAGTGCAACCAAACATTCAGAGAAGTAGTACTCGCTCCGATCCATATTAATTAATAGTCGCTACTTTCGTGCTACCCCGGAATCTCGAAGACGGACAAACCAAAGTTTGATGGCATTTTGGCTTACACCACATGGCAGATATGAGATATGGAAGGATAGGAATGGTCGTTTCTTCAACCTTCAGTATTGGCGTGTACCGTGCTCAGAATCAAAGAAGCTATTCGCGAGGGACAACTTTGCTAGGGTTTTAAACGTTTCCCCTTTGCTAGGGTAGTCCATGATGATGGCGGCTGATTGCGCTCACTAGTGTATGTAATTAGAGTTTGGCTTAAACATTGTTACTTTTCTCTCTTATACTAACATAATCGACGTCACTCCCTCTAGGCAATATGGTGGGTTCGACGCAGAGCAAATTCACCAAGATTAATTTAAAAGCCCACTATCCACTCATGATGTTTTTAAAACAAGCTACTTCCTCTGATCCATATTACTTATCGTTGAAATAGATGTATCTAGATGTATTTCAATGATAAGATATATCCGCTTGAGCGACAAGTAATATGAATTGGAGGGAGTATCCATTTATGCTTTCATTCTCAAATTTATTGCCGAGCTAAAGGTGATGCACAAAAGCAAGCCTCTATGCGCCGCAGAGGGACGACACCCATGAACCAACACATGGGCCCGTCCTGCAGGAGCGACCGTAAAATTCAGTTAGACATAGGTGTTTGAAGATAATGGGTAAATGGAGTTGCAACCGCAATTTGCTGATATACCGAAGAGCGCTATTTGGTTTATGAAGGCGGGATGAACGATGAATACTAGAAGAAGGAACAACATGCGGTGAAGGGCTTTCGTTAGCACTGGATTTATATATAAACAGAGTTTTGATCTCTTCGGATGTCTGTAACTGATCAATAGCCTCAAGTTCCTGATAATTTGCTGGGCATTACTGCCTAAAAAGAAGTGCATAATATGCTCTTAGCACTACCCTCAAGGACACTGTTGTCAAAGAAGTGCATAATTTGGTGAGGATTACTGCCTAAAAAGAAGTTGTTTTTCTTAGGGGTATAACCAAGTTTTATTGCTCAAAATCCACATGATTTGGGATACAAAAGGGATCATGGGTTGGACCAACCAAACATGTCGCCCCTAATCGATTGAATGCGAGAACTTGGCTAACCTATCGGCATGGCTATTAGTAGCTCTACCTTCAAAGGGAAAAAAAATACAATTAAACATTTGAGACCTCCTATGAGTCTCCCTAATATTGTTCCCATATTGACTTCCTTTATATCCTTGACAATCTATTTAGAGTCTGAGGCTACAACAAAATTTTGAACCATAAAATCCTTTGCTAGAGATAGTGCCTCTAGACATGCCATGACTTCCAAAGTTGCCGCGTCATTTATGCCATGAACTACCAGTGATGAGCTGCCGATGTAGTTTCCTCCTTCATATAGGCATACAACCACCGCTGAACCCCTCACCCAATTTCTTGCCGTGGCTGCGTCCACATGTATTTTCATAAAAGCCTGGTGGAGGTGCCTTCGGTCTTGCCACTGCTCTGCCCGGGGTTACAGTGGTTCTCGAGCTCCTCGCCTGGTCCATATTCAGTTCATCAATGAACCTACATACGAACACATGTGTGACCGGCAGGCTCTGGAAAATCTTATCATGAATTGCCTTTCTCCGTGCCCACGAGATGGCCCATAGTGTAACAACCAATCTCACAAAAAAGCATGCAATAATGTGTCCATCCATCCACTCTCCTCTCCTCATCTTGGTATTTATCATCATTATATAAGCATATCTCACAGTAAAAATCTCTCTTTTTTCAACTCCAAGCCCAACTGTCAACGATGTCTGTTGTGCAAAGCGATATCCTGATGATGGCAGGGATATCAATTGGCAAGCATAATTCCTCTAGCCTCACACGATCCCATGTAGCAGATGTATGGTCAACTAAAACAAAGTTGCTTTTTTCTAGCAGATCTAAAAAGAAGTTGCTGTTGAGTGTATTTTGATAAGGCAGTCTGCAACGTCCACCCAGGGCCCAAAACTCTCTAGCAGCTTGGGGCCAGCCCAAATAATAATTTGTACTTTAGTTTTGCGTAAGGGAAGGAGACGACCCAAGATAAAGCATGTTACAATTCCGCGGCATAAATTTCACAACGACCTTCTCTCCATCATTTGTTCAAAATGCTACCCTTGTGCCGAATCAATAAATTTGGGTGAAATGCTACCCTCGAAGACTGTCGCGATCCCCTATACTTGTGGGTTATCAAGCTTTCACGATCTGTCAGTGCTTCACCGTCCAGAACTAATTAGAGGGAGGTGATTAGAACCACACTGGGCTTCTTATTATGAGGAAAAGAGGATTGGTCTAGTTCTAATTAGTCAACTAGGACCAACTAGAACTAGAACTAGAAGAATTAGAGGAGGCTCCAAAACTTGTATAAAATAATAGAGCAAAACCCCCTAATATATATACGTTGGAGGAGGAGAGGGCAACCCCCAAGGGGGAAAGTCCTCCATGGGGTGCCGGCCATGGGAGAGGGAGTTGGACTCCCTCCCCTTGTCCAATTCGCGCCCCCCACACACAAGGAAAGGGGGGCACACTTCCTTAAGGGCCTATGTGTTGGGAAATGTAGCATGCAATTTCAAAAAAATTCCTACGCTCACGCAAGATCTATCTAGGAGATGCATAGCAACGAGAGGGGGAGAGCATCTTCATACCCTTGAAGATCGCAAAGCAGAAGCATTTATCAACGCGGTTGACGTAGTCGTACACCTTCAAAATCCGTCCCGATCAAGTCCCGAACGTACGGCACCTCCGCGTTCAGCACACGTTCAGCTCGATGAAGTCCTCACCTTCTTGATCTAGCAAGACGGACGAATTAGTAGATGAGTTCCTCCAGCACGACGGCGTGGTGATGGTGTTGGTGAAGAACAATCTCCGCAGGGCTTCGCCAAGCACAACAGAAACTATGACGGATGATAAACTAGAGGGGACGGGGTTTCCGGCACACGGCTTGGTGATTCTTGATGTGTTCCAGGTGCTAGCCCTGCCCCTCTATTTATATGTTGAGCCCTAGGGTCGAAACTTGGAGTAAAAGCCCCCTCAAAGTGGGTTTTCCCCGCAATGAAGAGTCCTTCTCAGACTTCCAGGACCAGACACCACAATCCTTGGCATCTGGCCCAGACGCCATGTGCCTCGATGTTTGGCCCAGGGCCAGATGCCAGGGTCTCCGGCGTTTGGCCCCCTGGCCTCCGCAAAACTCCTTTTGCACCGACCTAAAGCCCCGTGGGCTTTACCCCTTGGCGGAACCATATCATCCTATATATCAATATTTACCTCCGGACCATTCCGGATCTCCTCGTCATGTCTGTGATCTCATCCGGGACTCCGAACAACATTCAGTCACCAACATACATAACTCATATAGTACTATATCATCAACGAACGTTAAGCATGCTGACCCTACGGGTTCGAGAAATATGTAGATATGGCCGAGAGACCTCTCTGGTCAATAACCAATAGCGGAAACTGGATGCCCATATTGGCTCCTACATATTCTGAAGGAAATATGCCCTAGAGGTAATAATAAAGTTATTATATATTTCCTTATATCATGATAAATGTTTATTATTCATGATAGAATTGTATTAACCGGAAACTTAGTACATGTGTGAATACATAGACAAACAAAGTGTCACTAGTATGCCTCTACTTGACTAGCTCGTTGAATCAAAGATGGTTAAGTTTCCTAGCCATAGACATGAGTTGTCATTTGATTAACGGGATCGCATCATTAGAGAATGATGTGATTGATTTGACTCATTCCGTTAGCTTAGCATTTGATCGCTTAGTATATTGCTACTGCTTTCTTCATGACTTATACATGTTGCTCTGACTATGGGATTATGCAACTCCCGAATATCGGAGGAACAACTTGTGTGCTATCAAACGTCACAACGTAACTGGGTGATTATAAAGATGCTCTACAGGTGTCTCCGATGGTGTTTGTTGAGTTGGCATAGATCAAGATTAGGATTTTTCACTCCGTGTATTGGAGGGGTATCTCTGGGCCCTCTCGATAATGCACATCACTATAAGCCTTGCAAGCATTGTGACTAATGAGTTAGTTGCGGGATGATGCATTACGGAACAAGTAAAAAGACTTGCCGGTAACGAGATTGAACTAGGTATGAGGATACCGACGATCGAATCTCGGGCAAGTAACATACCGATGACAAAGGGAACAATGTATGTTGTTATGCGGGTTGACCGATAAAGATCTTCGTAGAATATGTAGGAACCAATATGAGCATCCAGGTTCTGCTATTGGTTATTGACCGGAGATGAGTCTTGATACGTCCATTTTGCATCATGCTTTTATATCGATATTTATTGCATTATGGGCTGTTATTTCACATTATGTCACAATACTTATGGCTATTCTCTCTTATTTTACAAGGTTTACATAAGGAGGGAGAATGCCGGCAGCTGGAATTCTGGGCTGGAAAAGGATAAAATGTTAGAGACCTATTCTGCACAACTCCAAAAGTCCTGAAACTCCACGGAATATCTTATAACAAATAAGAAAAAATCCGCGCCGAAGATGAAGACTAGGGGCCCACACCCTGTCAGGGCGCGCCCCTACCTCGTGGGCCCCCTAGTGGCTCTCCGATGCCCATTTTCTGTTATATGAAGTCTTCCGTCGAGAAAAAAACAGGAAGCAACCTTTCGGGATGAGACTCCACCGCCATGAGGCGGAACCTTGGCGGAACCAATCTAGGGCTCCGGCAGAGCTGTTCTGCCGGGGACACTTCTCTCCGGGAGGGGGAAATCATCGCCATCGTCATCACCAACGCTCCTCTCATCAGGAGAGGGCAATCTCCATCAACATCTTCACCAGCACCCTCTCATCTCAAAACCCTAGTTGATCTCTTGTATCCAATTTTTGTCTCCAAGTCCAGGATTGGTGCTAGTAGGTTGCTAGTAGTGTTGATTACTCCTTGTAGTTGATGCTAGTTGGTTTAATTGGTGGAAGATCATATGTTCAGATCCTTTATGCATATTATTACCCCTCTGATTATGAACATGAATATGCTTTGTGAGTAGTTACGTTTGTTCCTGAGGACAAGGGAGAAGTCTTGCTATTAGTAGTCATGTGAATTTGGTATTCGTTCGATATTTTGATGAGATGTATGTTGTCTAGCCTCTAGTGGTGTTATGTGAACGTCGACTACATAACACTTCACCATTATTTGGGCCTAGAGGAAGGCATTGGGAAGTAATAAGTAGATGATGGGTTGCTAGAGTGACAGAAGCTTAAACCCTAGTTTATGCGTTGCTTCGTAAGGGGCTGATTTGGATCCATATGTTTCATGCTATGGTTAGGTTTACCTTAATACTTTTGTTGTAGTTGCGGATGCTTGCAATAGAGGTTAATCATAAGTGGGATGCTTGTTCAAGTAAGAACAACACCCAAGCACCGGTCCACCCACATATCAAATTATCAAAGTACCGAACGTGAATCATATGAACGTGATGAAAACTAGCTTGACGATATTCCCATGTATCCTCGGGAGCGCTTTTCTCATTATAAGAGTTTGTCCAGGCTTGTCCTTTGCTACAAAAAGGATTGGGCCACCTTTCTGCACTTTATTTACTTTTGTTACTTGTTGCTCGTTACAATTTATCTTATCACAAAACTATCTGTTACCACTCATTTCAGTACCTGCAGAGAATACCTTGCTGAAAACCGCTTATCATTTCCTTCCGCTCCTCGTTGGGTTCGACACTCTTACTTATCGAAAGGACTACGATATATCCCCTATACTTGTGGGTCATCAAGACTCTTTTCTGGCGCCGTTGCCGGGGAGTGAAGCGCCTTTGGTAGGTAGAATTTGGTAAGGAAAAATTTATATAGTGTGCTGAAATTTACTGTCACTTGTTAGTATGGAAAGTAATCCTCTAAGGGGCTTGTTCGGGGTATCTTCACCCCAACCAGTAGAGCAAAGAGTTGCTCCTCAACCTACTGAACCTATTGAAAATGAAATTCCTTTTGAATTTCCTTTGGGTATGATAGAAAAATGCTAGCTAATCCTTTTACAGGAGATGGAACAAAGCATCCTGATGAGCACTTAATATATGTGGATGAAGTTTGTGGATTATTTAAGATTGCAGGTATACCCCATGATGTTGCTAAGAAGAAGGTCTTCCCTTTATCTTTGAAGGGAGACACATTGACATGGTATAGGCTATGTGATGATACGAGATCATGGAACTATAGAAGATTGAAATTGGAATTTCATCAAAAGTATTACCCTATGCATCTTGTTTATCGTGATCGCAATTATATATATATAATTTTTGGCCTCGCGAAGGATAAAACATCGCTCAAGCTTGGGGGAGGCTTAAATCAATGTTATATTCATGCCCCAATCATGAGCTCCCAAGAGGAACAATTATTCAAAACTTTTATGCTCAGCTTTCTAAAAATAATCGCACCATGCTCGATACTTCTTGTGCTGGCTCTTTTATGATGAAGACTATTGAATTTAAATGGGATTTATTGGACAGAATTAAATGCAACTCTGAAGATTGGGATCTCGACGAAGGTAAGGAGTTAGGTGTGACACCTAAGTTTGATTGTGTTAAATCTTTTATGGATACCGATATTTTCCGTAAGTTTAGCAGTAAATATGGACTTGACTCTGAGATAGTAGCTTCTTTCTGTGAATCTTTTGCTACTTATGTTGATCTCCCCAAGGAGAAGTGGTTTAAATATCATCCTCCCATAGAAGTAAAAGTAGCTGCACCTATTAAAGTTAAAGAAAAGACTGTCACTTATAATGATCCTATTGTTCCTACTTCTTATGTTGAGAAACCACCTTTCCATGTTAGAATAAAGGATCATGCTAAAGCTTCAACTGTGGTTCGTAAAAGCAATATTAGAACTTATACACCTCCTGAGCAAGTTAAAGTAGAACCTAATATTGCTACTGTTAAAGATCTCTTGTCTGATAATATTGATGGGCATGTTATTGAGTTCTGCGGTGAAACTGCTAGAATTGCTAAACCTTGTGCTAAAGATAAACATAGACCTGTGGTAGGTGTGCCTGTTATTTCTGTTAAAATAGGAGATCATTGTTATCATGGCTTATGTGATATGGGTGCTAGTGCGTAACGCCCCGAGACCGATGTGCCAGGTGTCTTTCAGTTATTCGCTGTTGTTGCCTTGTCATTTGCTTGCGTGTCATGCATATCTTATCATGTCATCATGTGCATCGCATTGCATACATGTTCGTCTCATGCATCCGAGCTTTTTCCCCGTTGTCCGTTTTGCTATCCGGCGCTCCTATGTCCTCCGGCGCCCCTTTTTCCTCGTTTCGTGAGTGGCCGAAAAATGATCTCGGAATGGGATGAAACTTGGCGTGCGGTCTTATTATAGTGTAGACAGAGGGCCTGTCAAGTTTCGTCGCATTCGGAGCTCGTTTGATAGCCCAATCGTTAAATATATAGCGTCACCGTTGCCGGTATTTTCGTCGGACGTTTTCGGTCTTCGGAAACCCATGTCGGGCTGCAGTTCGTTTCTCTCCTCTCAGTCCAACCCTCCTACATAGCCCAAGTCCAGCCCACTGAACCCCCCTCCGACCGGAACCGTTCGATTACGATCGGAGGGCTCAGAAACCCCCTAACCCTAGCCCCTTCTATATATATACACCTTTCATAGTCCATTTTTGGACTAACCTAGCCTAAACCTACCCCCTACCTCTAGCCAACCGCACTCCCCACCTCATCCTCGAATTCCGTGCACAACCAGCCTCCCACCGCTACTTGGCGCCGCTACCGCACTCCGGACCAATCCGGACGCGCCACGTCGTCTCTGGCCGTCTCCAGCCACCCCTGCGCCGCCATGTGGCATCGTCACCTCACCCTAGCACTCCCCACCGCCGCCGGCCCCGCGAGCCCTGCCGCGGCCAGCCCGAGCCGATCTGGGGCCTGAGACAGCCCCCGCGTCGCCTCCTGCTCCCTCGTCCCCGAGCTCCAGGGGAAGGAGCTCCCGCTCCAGGCCCGGTCGGCGTCCTCGCCGGAGCAGCAGTGAGCTCCACCAGCTCGACCCCGTCCCTCTCCTATCCCTTTTCTCTCTCTTCTCTATTTCTCTCCCTGACCTCTCTGCGCTTCCCCGTGGTCAGCGCCGCCACCAGGGCTCCCTCGCCGACGCCCACGACGAACCACCGTCGGATCCGGCCGGAATGGACCCGGCACGACCAGATCTGGCCATCTCCATGTCCCCGCGACCTCCCCGCTGTTGCTACGCCCTTGCCGGCGTGCGCCGTCGCCGCCGTCTCTGCCTTTCTGTTCGTGCGGGCACGAGGAGGACGAGCGCCTCTCGTGTGTGCCCCGCGTGGGCCGATGCGCCCCAAGGCCCAGCTCCCGGCCCAGTCGCCCCACCTGCCTCCCCGTCAGCTTGGGCCGAGCCCATTGGGTGAGCCCCCCCTCTATTCCTCGCACTGGGCGGTCTTTAGTATTTTGCGCTCATCTCTATTTTGTCTAAGTCCTCAGGGCTTCATAAAATGTGTACATCTTCTTCATGTCATAACTCACCATCCGTGGCTCCGTTTTGGGCGTGTAGCATATCAAATTGTTTGTCTCGACGAGTACTTCATTTCATTCCATTGCACCATGTTCATTTGAGTTCATCTTGATGCCCTAAATGCTGTTGGAAGAGTGCTAGTTTCTGTTAGTTTCAATTTCATATCAGTAATTGGACATTTGTCATTTTTGCCATGATTGTTGTGTGCCTCCTATGAACTTGAGCCCTACATGTGTTTGGAAGTATGCCATGCCATCTTTACAGGGGTGTATGCCATGTATTTTTGTGATCTTGGTGGTGACTAGCACAAGCATGCAAAGTAGCCCTCGTAATGTTGCTGATTTCAGGGACTTAGAAATATTCTGTCTTTGCCCTGTCATTATTTTTATGCCATGTATTCATGTTGCTACAGAGTGATCCATGCCTCTTTTGAGCATGATCAGTAAGGATGTTTTGTAGATAATGTTATGCTTTATCCATCCATGTCTTTGTTTGCAATTATGGAGCACCCTAGCTTGACTCAATCGAGCTCTACTTTTGCTATAAAATGTTCCTGGCAGAATTTTTACATGGTAAGCATTTTTGTCGAGCTTGTTGTAATTGATCCATGCATGCTATGTTGATGTTCTTGCCATGTTTAGCTTCTATGCCATGTCTACTTGCTGGGTGTATGCTTAGTTTGTCACGCAATGCCTTGTGGTGAGTGCATCGAGCTCGTAAACATGCCTACTTAATATCTGTTTTGCCATGTTCCAGTTTTCTGCTAAGTCTGAATCTGTTAACGAAAGTTGCTATGTTCCCATGGTTGCCATTGTGTTTTCTGATCCCTTTTGGCTTATGGTCAGTAAGGGACTTTTGTTATATGCTTTGAGTAGCTTCATGCCATGCCTTGATTTGCCATGATATGTTCCTGTAGCATGTTGTTATCTTGCTCTAAACATTGCTTCCTGATGTTAAAAATTCTTGACATGTTATTTTCACTAAGTCTGTAACCTGTTATCTTTTGCACTTTTGCCATGCTTGTTTGAACCTTCTATTGAGTGATTTAGCCGTAGCTCAGTGTTCATCTTTTGTCAACCATCTTGAGTGGATCCGATGCCATGTGTTTTGTTGTTATGTTAGAGTGCAGTAGCTTGTTGTTCTTGATGCATTTAGATGGCTTCGTGCTGTTAATCGCAGATCGGTGCCATATTTGTTTTGCTTGTCATTTGCAAACCGTGCATCCGTTTCCAGTGATCTTTATATCGATTTCGACCGAAATCAACTCCTCTTTTCAGCGGCACTCTTGGTTTTCCAAGTTGATGCCTGGTTCAATCTTTCCCTTCCGAAGCATGCATATGCATTGCATATTACGTCCCGCATATCATGCCATGTTTTGCATCATGTTGCTTGTGCATTGCATCGTGGTTGATTGTGGTTTCCTTTGCTTGTGTTCTTGCTTGGGTAGAGCCGGGTGACGAGTTCGTGTTCGAGGAACCCATTGAGTACGTTTTCAAGGATCAAGCTTTTGTCTTCTCGGAGAACTTTACAGGCAAGATGACCATACCCTCGAAATCACTTCTATCTTTGCTTGCTAGTTGCTCGCTCTATTGCTATGCCTATGCCGCGATACCTACCACTTGCTATATCATGCCTCCCATATTGCCATGTTCAGCCTCTAACCCACCTTGTCCTAGCAAACCATTGTTTGGCTATGTTACCGCTTTGCTCAGCCCCTCTTATAGCATTGTTAGTTGCAGGTGAATATTGGAGTTTGTTCCATGTCGGAACATGGATATTTGTTGGGATATCACAATATCTCTTATTTAATTAATGCATCTATATACTTGGTAAAGGGTGGAAGGCTCGGCCTTATGCCTGGTGTTTTGTTCCACTCTTGCCGCCCTAGTTTCCGTCATACCAGTGTTATGTTCCTTGATTTTGCGTTCCTTACGCGGTTGGGTGATAATGGGAACCCCTTGACAGTTCACCTAGAATAAAACTCCTCCAGCAAGGCCCAACCTTGGTTTTACATTTTCCTAACAACCTAAACTTTTCCCTTGGGAGTAATTAACCCGAGGGTCATCTTATTTTAACCCCCCCGGGCCAGTGCTTGTCTAAGTGTTGGTCCGAACTGAGTAGACTGCGGGGCCACCTCGGGGAAACTTGAGGGTTGGTTTTACTCGTAGGATGTCTCATCCGGTGTTGCCCTAAGAATGAGATATGTGCAGCTCCTATCGGGATTTTTGGCGCATCGGGCGGCTTTGCTGGTCTTGTTTTACCTTGTCGAAATTTCTTGTAACCGGGATTCCGAGTCTGATCGGGTCTTCCCGCTAGAAGGAATATCCTTCGTTGACCGTGAGAGCTTGTGATGGGCTAAGTTGGGACACCCCTGCAGGGATTTGAACTTTTGAAAGCCGTGCCCGCGGTTATGTGCAGATGGGAATTTGTTAATGTCCGGTTGTAGAGAACTTGACACTCGACCTAATTAAAATACATCAACCGCGTGTGTAGCCGTGATGGTCTCTTTTCGGCGGTGTCCGGGAAGTGAACACGGTGTTGGAGTTATGCTTGAACGTAAGTAGTTGTTGGATCACTTCTTGATCTTTGTAGTTTCTCGACCGTGCTTTGCCTTCTCTCCTCGCTCTCATTTGCGTATGTTAGCCACCATATATGCTAGTGCTTGCTGCAGCTCCACCTCATACCTTTTCCCTACCCATAAGCTTAAATAGTCTTGATCACGAGGGTGTGAGATTGCTGAGTCCCCGTGACTCACAGACTTCCAAAACCAGTTTCAGGTGCCGATGATAACTGTGCAGGTGACGCAACCGAGCTCAAGGAGTAGCTTGATGAAGATCGTGTTCGTAGTCTTGTTTCGTTTCCAGTTGATCAGTAGTGGAGCCCAGTTGGGGTCGATCGGGGATCTTTTGCATTAGGGGTAGTCTTCTTTCATTTTGGTTCCGTAGTCGGACCTTGATTGTATCTGGATGTTGTAATGCTTTATTCCTATATTGTGTGAAGTGGCGATTGTAAGACAACTGGGTTGTGTAAAGATTACCCCTCTTGTGACATGCCTACAATGCGGTTATGCCTCTAAGTCGTGCTCCGACACATGGGAGATATAGCCGCATCGTGGGTGTTACATAGTGCTAGTGTTATACCTTATGACTTGTATAAAGAAATCAAGCATGAAATTGCACCTGCTGAGTTAGAAGATATTGATGTCACAATTAAACTTGCCAATAGAGATACTATTTCAGCAATGGGAATTGTTAGAGATGTTGAAGTCTTCTGTGGGAAAACTAAATATCCTGCTGATTTTCTTGTTCTCAGTTCCCCACAAGATAGCTTTTGTCCCATTATATTTGGTAGACCCTTCTTGAACACTGTTAATGCTAAGATAGACTGCAAAAATAATGTTGTTACTATTGGCTTGGATGATATGATTCATGAGTTTAATTTCTCTAAATTTAGTAAACAACACCGTGAAGAAGAATTGCCTAGTAAGGATGAAATTATTGGTCTTGCTTCTATTGCCGTACCTCCTAGTGATCCT
Organism: Triticum dicoccoides; assembly: GCF_002162155.2. NCBI lineage: Eukaryota > Viridiplantae > Streptophyta > Magnoliopsida > Poales > Poaceae > Triticum > Triticum dicoccoides. The sequence goes on from NC_041382.1 coordinate 117,205,679, forward strand.
TTAGAACAATATTTGCTAGACCATGAGAATGATATGTTTATGAATGAAAGAAGGGAAATAGATGAAGTATTCTTTAAACAGGAACCTATTCTGAAACACTATTTGCCTGTTGAAATCCTAGGGGATCCCCTCCACCTAAGGGTGATCCCGTGTTTGAGCTTAAACCGTTGCCTGATAATCTTAAATATGCTTATATTGATGAAAAGAAGATTTATCCTGTTATTATTAGTGCTAACCTTTTAGGGCATGAAGAAGAAAGATTATTGAAAACTCTGAAGAAGCACCGTGCTGCTATTGGATATACTCTTGATGATCTTAAGGGCATTAGTCCCACTCTATGTCAACATAAATAAATTTGGAGGCAGACGCCAAACTAGTTTGTGATCCTCAAAGATGTCTGAATCCTAAAATGAAAGAAGTGGTAAGAAAAGAAATACTAAAGCTTCTGGAGGCAGGTATAATTTATCCCGTAGCTGATAGTTAGTGGGTAAGTCCTATCCATTGTGTCCCTAAGAAGGGAGGTATTACTGTTGTTCCTAATGATAAAGATGAATTAATTCCACAAAGAATTATTACAGGTTATAGGATGGTAATTGATTTTAGCAAATTAAATAAGGCTACTAAGAAAGATCATTACCCCTTACCTTTTATTGATCAAATGCTAGAAAGATTATGCAAACATACACACTACTGCTTTCTAGATGGTTATTCTGGTTTCTCTCAAATACCTGTGTCGGCTAAAGATCAATCGAAGACTACTTTTACATGCCCTTTTGGTACTTTTGCTTATAGACGTATGCCTTTTGGTTTATGTAATGCACCTGCTACCTTTCAAAGATGCATGATGACTATATTCTCTGACTTTTGTGAAAAGATTTGTGAGGTTTTCATGGATGATTTTTCCGTCTATGGATCTTCTTTTGATGATTGCTTGAGCAATCTTGATCGGGTTTTGCAGAGATGTGAAGAAACTAATCTTGTCTTGAATTGGGAAAAGTGCCACTTTATGGTTAATGAAGGTATTGTTTTGGGGCATAAAGTTTCTGAAAAAGGTATTGAAGTTGATAAAGCCAAGGTTGATGCTATTGAAAAGATGCCATGTCCCAAGGACATCAAAGGTATAAGAAGTTTCCTTGGTCACACCAGATTTTATAGGAGGTTCATTAAGGACTTCTCAAAAATCTCTCGGCCTCTGACTAATTTATTACAAAAAGATATACCATTTGTCTTTGATGATGATTGTGTAGAAGCATTTGAAATACTTAAGAAAACATTAGTCTCTGCACCTATTGTTCAGCCACCTGATTGGAATTTACCCTTTGAAATTATGTGTGATGCTAGCGATTATGCTGTAGGTGCTATTCTAGGGCAAAGAGTCGATAAGAACTTAAATGTTATCCATTATGCTAGTAAGACTCTAGACAATGCTCAAAGAAATTATGCTACAACTGAAAAAGAACTCTTAGCAGTTGTATTTGCTTGTGATAAGTTCAGACCTTATATTGTTGATTCTAAAGTAACTATTCACACTGATCATGCTGCTATTAAATATCTTATGGAAAAGAAAGATGCTAAACCTAGACTTATTAGATGGGTTCTCCTGCTACAAGAATTTGATTTTCATATTGTTGATAGAAAGGGAGCTGAGAACCCCGTTCCAGACAACTTATCTAGGTTAGAGAATGTTCTTGATGACCCACTACCTATTGATGATAGCTTTCCTAATGAACAATTAAATGTCATAAGTACTTCTCGTAGTACTCCTTGGTATGATGATTATGCTAATTACATTGTTGCTAAATTCATACCACCTAGCTTCACATACCAGCAAAAGAAAAAGTTCTTCTATGATTTGAGACATTACTTTTGGGATGACCCACATATTTATAAAGAAGGAGTAGATGGTGTTATTAGACGTTGTGTACCTGAGCATGAACAGGAACAAATCCTACGCAAGTGCCACTCCGAAGCTTATGGAGGACACCACATGGGAGATAGAACTGCACATAAGGTATTGCAATCCGGTTTTTATTGGCCTACTCTCTTCAAGGATGCCCGTAAGTTCATCTTGTCTTGTGATGAATGCCAAAGAATTGGTAATATTAGTAGACGTCAAGAAATGCCTATGAATTATTCACTTGTTATTGAACCATTTGATGTTTGGGGCTTTGATTATATGGGACCTTTTCCTGCCTCCAATGGATATACACACATTCTAGTTGCTGTTGATTACGTTACTAAGTGGGCAGAAGCTATTCCAACTAGTAGTGCTGATCATGACACTTCTATTAAGATGCTTAAAGAAGTTATTTTTCCGAGGTTTGGAGTCCCTAGATATTTAATGACTGATGGTGGTTCACACTTTATTCATGGTGCTTTCCGTAAAATGCTTGCTAAGTATGATGTTAATCATAGAATTGCATCTCCTTATCACCCACAGTCTAGTGGTCAAGTAGAATTGAGCAACAGAGAGCTCAAATTAATTTTGCAAAAGACTGTCAATAGGTCTAGAAAGAATTGGTCTAAGAAACTTGATGATGCATTATGGGCCTATAGAATCGCGCATAAAAATCCAATGGGTATGTCTCCGTATAAAATGGTTTATGGAAAAGCATGTCACTTACCTCTCGAACTAGAACATAAGGCATATTGGGCTATTAAAGAGATCAACTATGATTTCAAACTTGCCGGCGAAAAGAGGTTATTTGATATTAGCTCACTTGATGAATGGAGAACCCAAGCTTATGAAAATGCCAAGTTGCTTAAAGAAAAAGTCAAAAGATGGCATGACAAAAGGATACAAAAGCGTGAGTTTAATGTAGGTGATTATGTATTGTTATACAACTCTCGTTTAAGATTTTTTGCAGGAAAACTTCTCTCTAAATGGGAAGGCCCCTACGTTATCGAGGAGGTCTATCGTTCCGGTGCCATAAAAATCAACAACTTCGAAGGCACAAATCCGAAGGTGGTAAACGGTCAAAGAATCAAACATTATATCTCAGGTAATCCCATAAATGTTGAAACCAATATTATTGAAATCGTAACCCCAGAAGAATACATAAGAAACACTTTCCAGAATGTTTCAGACTCCGAAAAGTAATAGGTATGTGGTACGGTAAGTAAACCGACTCCAAAACAATTTTTAAGGCAATATTTCTTCGTTTTGGAATATTTAGAAAAATAGAAAAATAAGTAGCAGCCTTGGAAGGACACGAGGGCCCCACGAGGGTGGAGGGCGCGCCCTACCCCCCTGAGCGCGCCCCCTACCTCGTGAGCACCTCGTGTGCCTTCCGGACTCCGTTTTCTTGCATGATACATATTTTGGTCGGTAAAAATTCATGTTATATTCTCCCAAAGGTTTTGACTCCCGTATCACGCAAATATCCTTTGTTCTTGTTTTGGGATGTTCTCTGTCAGGGTTGTCAAGGCCAGGCATCATGTCGTCCCCCTCCTCCAACAATGGTGACAAAGATGCTTGGCTAATGAAGATAGAGCTGAAGAGGGAAGAACCCATGGAAATCAACAAGGATGAAGGGATCAAGAAGGCCACGGAGAACCAAGCTCCGGCAACAGAAGACATCCTTCAACTTGATCACAACCTTCTTACCCCAACTGAGATTGAAGCTTTCCAGATGATTGAGTTAACTCGTATTCAAAACAAGTATCTCACAAGTGAAAATATTTTGTTGAAGGGAGCATATCTTTGCACTCAAGGGCATTATTCGCAAGCTAGAGGACCTCTTACGCTCGGTGTGCGACTATCCATCACCTCCATCGTCATCACCAACAAAGAAGGAGACATAATCACATGGGTATGGGCACTCCCCTTGGCAACTGCCAAGCTTGGAGGAGGTGCCCCGGTATCGTATCACAATCACAACTCCTATCTTTACCGTTTTCCTTAGTTCGATCCTATTAGCAGTATTTTGATCTAGTAGAATAAAGTTTATGGCATGATCTAGTTTTGAGTTTTTCCTTATGATCTCTCTATGTAATCGAGTCCATGAGCTATATAATAAAATTAGTGTTGAGTCAATGACTTGATTTTCTTGCTATGATCTTGGGTAAATAAAATAAAAGAGAAAAAGAATAAAAAGAAACAAAAGTTCATATTGATCTTATTAAGAGTAATGACTTCACATAGGAAGAGTATGATGATTTAAAACTTGTTGGGAGTTGGCAGACATAGCTTTGGTCATCGTTGCAATTAATAGGAAGTAATAAGGAAAGGGAGGTTTTCACATATAAATATATTATCATTGACATCTTTTATGATTGGGAGCACTCATTAAAATATGACATGCTAAAGAGTTGATGTTGGACAAGGAAGACAACGTGATGAGTTATGTTTTCTTATATCTAAGATAAAGTATGTTGTCATGGATCCTCCAACATGTTGAGCTTGCCTTTCCCCCTCATGCTAGCCAAATTCTCAGCACTAAGTAGAGATACTACTTGTGCTTCCAAATACCCTTAAACCAGTTTTGCCATGAGAGTCCACCATATCTACCTATGGATTGAGTAAGATCCTTCAAGTAAGTTGTCATCGATGCAAAGCAATAAAAATTGCTCTAAATATGTATGATTGATTGGTGTGGGAGAAATAAGCTTTATACAATCTTGTGATGTGAAAGTAATAAAAGCGACAGACTGCATAATAAAGGTTCATATCACAAGTGGCAATATAAAGTGACGTTCTTTCGCATTGAGATTTTATGCATCCAACCATAAAAGCGCATGGCAACCTCTGCTTCCCTCTGCGAAGGGCCTATCTTTTATTATTATCTTCTACCTTATGCAAGTGTCATGGTGATCTTCACCTTTACTTTTTCATTTTATCCTTTGGCAAGCCCAGCATGTTGGAAAGAACCTGATATATATATATAATTGGATGTCTGGGAGCATGAGTTATTATTGTTGACATTACCCTCAAGGTAAAAGGTTGTGGGGCGAAACTATAAGCCCCTATCTTTCTCTGTGTCCGATTAAAACTCCGTAACCACAAGTATTGCGTGAGTGTTAGCAATTATGAAGGACTAGATGATAGTTGAGTATGTGGACTTGCTTTTAAGCTCTGACATAAACTCTTTCTGATGTTATGATAAATTGCAATTGCTTCTATGATTGAGGTTATAGTTTGTTGGTTCTCAATAAGGTTTCTGATTCATACTTTTGCATTGTGAATAGATCATCACTTGAACATAAGTAATCATATGACAATATCTATATATGTTGCTGTTATGAGAATAATCATGATGCCCTCATGTCCGTATTTTATTTCTATCGACACCTCTACCTCTAAACAAGGGGACATATTTATTTTTATCGGCTTTCGCTTGAGGACAAGCGAGGTCTAAGCTTGGGGCAGTTGATACGTCCATTTTGCATCATGCTTTTATATCGATATTTATTGCATTATGGGCTGTTATTTCACATTATGTCACAATACTTATGGCTATTCTCTCTTATTTTACAAGGTTTACATAAGGAGGGAGAATGCCGGCAGCTGGAATTCTGGGCTGGAAAAGGAGAAAATATTAGAGACCTATTCTGCACAACTCCAAAAGTCCTGAAACTCCACGGAATATCTTATAATAAATAATAAAAAATCCGCGCCGAAGATGAAGACCAGGGGGCCCACACCCTATCCACGAGGGTGGGGGGCGCGCCCCCTACCTCGTGGGCCCCCTGGTGGCTCTCCGATGCCCATCTTCTGCTATATGAAGTCTTTCGTCGAGAAAAAAACAGGAAGCAACCTTTCAAGACGAGACTTCGCCGCCACGAGGCGGAACCTTGGCGGAACCAATCTAGGGCTCCGGCAGAGCTATTCTGCCGGGGACACTTCTCTCCGGGAGGGGGAAACCGTCGCCATCATCATCACCAACGCTCCTCTCATCGGGAGAGGGCAATCTCCATCAACATCTTCACCAGCACCCTCTCATCTCAAAACCCTAGTTGATCTCTTGTATCCAATTCTTGTCTCCAAGTCCAGGATTGGTGCTAGTAGGTTGCTAGTAGTGTTGATTACTCCTTGTAGTTGATGCTAGTTGGTTTAATTGGTGGAAGATCATATGTTCAGATCCTTTATGCATATTATTACCCCTCTGATTATGAACATGAATATGCTTTGTGAGTAGTTACGCTTGTTCCTGAGGACAAGGGAGAAGTCTTGCTATTAGTAGTCATGTGAATTTGGTATTCGTTCGATATTTTGATGAGATGTATGTTGTCTAGCCTCTAGTGGTGTTATGTGAACATCGACTACATAACACTTCACCATTATTTGGGACTAGAGGAAGGCATTGGGAAGTAATAAGTAGATGATGGGTTGCTAGAGTGACAGAAGCTTAAACCCTAGTTTATGCGTTGCTTCGTAAGGGGCTGATTTGGATCCATATGTTTCATGCTATGGTTAGGTTTACCTTAATACTTTTGTTGTAGTTGCGGATGCTTGCAATAGAGGTTAATCATAAGTGGGATGCTTGTTCAAGTAAGAACAACACCCAAGCACCGGTCCACCCACATATCAAATTATCAAAGTACCGAACGTGAATCATATGAACATGATGAAAACTAGCTTGACGATATTCCCATGTATCCTCGGGAGCGCTTTTCTCATTATAAGAGTTTGTCCAGGCTTGTCCTTTGCTACAAAAAGGATTGGGCCACCTTGCTACACTTTATTTACTTTTGTTACTTGTTGCTCGTTACAATTTATCTTATCACAAAACTATCTGTTACCACTCATTTCAGTACCTGCAGAGAATACCTTGCTGAAAACCACTTATCATTTCCTTCTGCTCCTCATTGGGTTTGACACTATTACTTATCGAATGGACTACGATAGATCCCCTATACTTGTGGGTAATCAAGTCTTGGTCATGTCTACATAGTTCTCGAACCCGTAGGGTCCGCACGCTTAAGATTCTGTGACGATTCGTATTATGAGTTATGTGATTTGATGACCGAAGTTTGTTCGGAGTCCCGGATGAGATCGGGGACATGACGAGGAGTCTCGAAATGGTCGAGATGTAAAGATCGATATATTGGAAGGCTATATTCGGACATCGGAAAGGTTCCGAGTGATTCGAGTATTTTTTGGAGTACCGAAGAGTTACAGGAATTCATATTGGGCCTTAATGGGCCATACAGGAAAGGAGAGAAAGTCCTCAAGGGTGGCCGCTCCCCTTCCCCATGGACTAGTCCGAATTGGACTAGGGAAAGGGGCCCCCCTTCCTTCCTCTCCTTCTCCCTTCTCCTTTTCCTATTTCATAAAGGAGGTGGAATCCTACTAGGACTAGGGAGTCCTAGTAGGACTCTACACTTTGGGCGCGCCCTATGAGGGCCGGCCTCCTCCTCCTTCCATCCTTTATATACGTGGCCAGGGGGCACCCCATAGACACACAAGTTGATCATTGATCCCTTAGCCGTGTGCGGTGCCCCCCTCCACCATAATCCACCTCGGTCATATCATCGTAGTGCTTACGCGAAGCCCTGCTGTCGGTGTCAAAACTGGTGGATCTCGGGTAGGGGGTCCCGAACTGTGCGTCTAAGGCGGATGGTAACAGGAGGCGGGGGACACAATGTTTACCCAGGTTCGGGCCCTCCCGATGGAGGTAATACCCTACTTCCTGCTTGATTGATCTTGAATATATGAGTATTACAAGAGTTGATCTACCACGAGATCGTAGAGGCTAAACCCTAGAAGCTAGCATATGATTATGATTGTTGTTGTCCTACAGACTAAACCCTCCGGTTTATATAGGCACCGGAGGGGGCTAGGGTTACACAGAGTCGGTTACAATGGAGGAGATCTACATATCCGAATTGCCAAGCTTGCCTTCCACGCAAAGGAGAGTCCCATCCGGACACGGGACAAAGTCTTCAATCTTGTATCTTCATAGTCCACAGTCCGGCCAAAGTATATAGTCTGGCTGTCCGAGGACCCCCTAATCCAGGACTCCCTCAGTAGCCCCTGAACCAGGCTTCAATGACGATGAGTCCAGCGCGCAGATTGTCTTCGGCATTGCAAGGCGGGTTCTTCCTCCGAATACTCCATAGAAGATTTTGAACACATGGATAGTGTCCGGCTCTGCAAAACAAATTCCACATACCACTGTAGAGAGTATAATATTTCCACAAATCTAATCTGCTGACAACTTTTCAAAACGTGACATCACGCCATGGCCCGGTCATTATTCGAACCGTTTTCCTCAACCAGCTACTGCACATATTGCGAGGCGGTTTTCTTGGCACGTCTTGTCGAAGCTGAGATCGTGTCCCCTTATCATGGGATTCTCATCAATACAGGTGTGGGTAACCCAACCGCGCCATCAATCACGGTGCTTGGGGATAAGCGAGTTCACCAGGCAAGGGGGTAGGCACAGAATCCCTGCTGCCTTTATAAGGGGATAAGGACTCCCTTTCGCACCCACGCTTTCTTCTTCCTGATCCATTCCCCTTCGCTCGAACTCCAGCGCCCGAGCGTTCGTCTTCTCCGCCCATAAAGGCCTTCCGGAAATGTCCGGATCCAGAGTAGGAGGCAAGTGGATGCCCTCTACCGTCTGGGAGAAGGATATCAAAAAGCTTCGGGAGGCGGGATACCTGGCCAAGAAAATCGGCCACCGTCTCCCGATGGCGGGACAGATTGTTCCTACTCTGGAACCCCACGAGAGGGTTGTATTCCTCCCTCATTTTGTCTGCAGGCTAGGGTTTCCCCTCCACCCGTTCGTTCGCGGCATCATGTATTATTACGGGATCGATTTTCATGATCTATCCCCCAATTCCTTCCTCAACATCTCGATGTTCATCATCGCGTGCGAGGCTTTTCTCTGCATCTTGCCACACTTTGGCTGATGGCTGAAGATCTTTAATGTGAAGCCTAAGGTGGTGAGCGGAGAGCACGCTCACTGCGGGGGCGCTATGGTGAGCAAGATGCCCAACGTCACATGGCCAACATGTACTTTCAATGATTCTGTCAAAGAATGGCAACAATAGTGGTTTTACATTACTGAGCCGCGCGACACGGAATGGGCCGCTCCTCCAGAGTTCCGATCCGGAGCCCCTCTGCGGCTTACGTCCTGGCCCAAGAAGGGCCTGAACTGGTCTTCGTCTGACGAACTGTCGATGCTCCAGACATGTGTTAAAGATATGGAAGACAAGAACATCGAACTTGTCAATGTAGTCCAGGTGATGTTAGTTCGCCGGATCCTGCCTTGTCAACACCGGATTTGCAATTTGTGGGAATTCGATCCGGCCAAGCACCAGACCCTGCGAGAGCTCTTTGGCTCCTTGCAAAAAGACATCTGGAAGGTGCTTTTCAAGTCCGGCAAATCATCGCTGGACTCGACCGAGGACCGCGGGTACCAACTGTCCCGCCCTGCAAGCTCGGTAAGTTATTATACGTTTTATCCGCATAACCCAAGGGAAATGCTTAACGTGTTTTCCTTGACTCCCCTAGGGCTGGACGAAGAAGGCGGGATGAATCCACTGACCGGCCCCGCTGCCCGAAGAACCGGCCGACCCACTTCTGACGAAGATGCTGGTCCCGGCGCCGTACAAGGCGCCGAAGAAGAAGGCCGGGAAGGAGGCCAAAAAGACCCGGGGCGGCCTTCGTCGCCGCGGTACTTCGGACACAGTGTCCGAAGGCTCCAACGCCCGTTCTGCCTTCGAAGAGGACGACGACGAGGAGGAGGACGAATCCCCAGCGGGGGAAAGAAAGAAGAGGGTGGCCTCCGTACACTTGGAGGCCGAGTCGCCTAAAAGGGGAAAAGCTCCTCTTCCGGAGGAGTCCACTGCCGCCGCCAAAAGAGCCCGGCGTGGGATCCTAGGGCCCAACCCCTGGTGAGCTCGTGAGTATATAAAATCCGAACACGTTTATGCGTCCTGACTTATCATGGCATAACATTTTAACCTGAGCCATATTTTTGTAGTCCGGCGAGGTCCCGCACCGAACGATCCTCATAAGAGGATTTGCTAAGCTCGGATGCTATGGAGAGCAGGACGCCCCCGAAGGCCCCTTCCCCCAAATATGTGAATAACACTGAGGCTTTGTCCCTGAAGGACCCCGGCCAAGGAGGGGGGTAGAGATCGTGAAGGCGGCGCCTGGAGGTCAAACTTCAGGGGCCGGAGACATGGGGGAGAAGATTCCCATGGGAGTCGACGGAGGGAGCCATCTTGAATTCGGCTCCCAGCCGGACGCAATTCCGGAGACCAAAACGGTTCCAGAATCAAGCAGGCAGCCTCCCTCAACTGGAGGGGGCGTGCCTGTTCCACCGACAATCTCTGTCCAACCAGAGGTGCTGGATGTTTTGTTGGCGGTGCTGTAAGGCGCATCCATCGTCGATGAACACCGTGCCCTGATGGGTGTGGTGATTAAGGATATTCAGTCTGTTGAGAGTGGACTGAATGAAGCCTATATCAGCCTTATCAGAGGCTTTGAGGTATGTTTTATGAAGTTTTGAAGAGTGTCATAGTATGGATAGTAGCCCTTGATACACTGTTCGGTGCAAGAAAGAACCGGACAAAGGATCAATTTTATGTTCGCAGGAAGACTCACTTGATGAAATCTATTTCTTTTATAAGCAGGCGTCTGCAGCGGCTGCTGCCTCTCATACTGCGGAGGTCTCTGGACTGAATCAAAGTCTGGAGCGGGCCAAGGAGGAACTTGGCCAGTTGAAGAGGCAGTTGGAAGATAAACAAGGTATGCGCAAGCCCTGTTCACGTTCATTGCGAACAAATTTCCAGTATGATAAAATATGTTTCATTATTTGCATCAGGGGTGATGACCGAAGTCGAGGCTCTGAGGAAAGCTGTTGCCGAGGCCGAGGAAAAGGCAGCCGTAGAGCAAGCTCTTCGTGAGAAGCACGAGGCCAGGGTTATTAAAGCTGAGCAAGAGCTTCAAGAGTCCATGAAGAAATGCGAGACCTTGGAGCAGAGTTTAACGGAGAAAGAATCTGAACTCGCCAGGGCTCGTCAGGCCGCGCGTGATGCCCAGGGGGAAACCCAAGGCGCCCTGCAGGAGATCCAAGAGGCGAGGAAGATCGCGACGGGTAAGGCTTTTTCCATGTAAAGCGAGTATTTGAGGGGAAAATCATGTTTCTAATTTTGAGTTCGGATTTCTCCAAGGGTATTTGCAGAACTGCCCATAGCATATCGGATGCCACCCAATTCTACCGAGCTGAAGAAGGGAATAGTGCGGATAAGCTCTTCTGGTCATAGTATCCGGCACCGAATTATCCGGTGCCTTTTGCCGACCAACTGAAACAGCTGATCGAACTGCATAAGGCGGCCGAACTAGCCATGAAGGATTTGATTATCCGGCTATGGCCCGCCGAGCCGATTCCAACTAGCTACTTCGGGCTCGTTAAGCGGTTTGTGAGTGCCTGCCCTCGACTTGACGTCATCAAGCGGTCGGTCTGTATAGAGGGTGCGCGAATGGCCTTCGCCCGTGCAAAGGTGCACTGGGGGGAAGATGGATGATGAAAAGCTGATGACCGAGGGACCGCCAGAGGGGAAGGAGCACCGCAAGCCCGAATTATATTATGGAAGTGTCCTGAAAGGATCCTGCCTTGCGGCGGAGCAATACACCAAGGACATTATATTTCCATGAATACAATCATGTTGTCCTTTGTAACGTTGAACAAGGTCATTTCTATTATTTATTGCCTGTTATATAAAAGTTTATCATCCTGCGCGGCCGTTTTGTATATTAATCCTGAGAGTTGGCCAGTCGTCGGCTTCTGCCCCCATGTAGGAAGTACGGGGGTGTTCGGGATAAACCTGATCACTCTTTATCCCAGTTTTGGGTCCTTCGAAGGAGGTGTTCAGCACAACGAACCAGGCAATTGGACTATAGGGCTTTATCACTCTCACTTAGCCATAGGAGCTTTAGAAAAGGAAGGTAGGCGCAGCCCCTGGTGTTCGGAAGACCGCACGAGGGGCTCTATAAGCACCTGATCGGAAGAAAAGCCGATCCATCGCACACTGCATAGGTTATGGCATTATGCGGGAGGAATCCTTAAAGATTTTACAACCTCTCGAACAGCTGACCAGCTCTCGCCATATCATGATAGTCAGTTTTCGGCTTTCTCTACTGAGGTGCTCGTCCGGAAGAACCGGGACACAATCGCAGTAGTTCTCCCTGTGCCGCCTTTGCCGATATAGCGGAACGTAAGGCAGCAAAACATGGGAGCCTGGCAAACCCAACATTTGACCCCAGACATGATTCGGAGTTGATGCATATAATGCTATAAGTTCGGGGTGCCAAACTTCCATGAAGGTGTTTGGACTTTATTGCCGTATTGTGGGTGAAACGAAGCCCCTGGCATATTTAAGGCATATCGCGGTGTACGAATGCCACTTGCCAAAAGAATTTCAATAAGAAATAATAGCAGATAAGCATTATATAAATCCACATGTTGTCTTTTAATAATACGTCGATGCGTATGAGTACAGGTAATGTGATAAAAAGGAAATATGACTGTGGAACCCGCTGAGACCAGGGGGAAGAAGCTATGTGCGGATCCGGAGTGTAGTCGGAAGGTCATCGCGGGGAATGCCCAAGGATTCCCTTGCGCGTTCGAGTTGCTTCCATTTCACCAGTCCAGGTCTGCGCGAAGTTGAACCTGCAAACAAAGTGTAAGAAATGCTTGTGTGCCGCATAGCGGTTGAGCCGCGGTCTGTGGCCTGTCCTGGCCTTAGCCGGAGTGTTTAATTGAGCTCTGGACGAGCCGGGCTATCCTGCCGCGGAGTAGTTTGGAGTCCTTTGGCGGTGTCCGAGAGCCTGGACGTCAACTCGAGGTTCGATTGAAAGGTGCCACTCGTTGCTTTTGCTGTTAAAACAGTTGTATACTCTTTGGTACCGAGGGAAAGTTCGACCTTGCCATTAACTGTGATGACGCCGCGCAGACTGGGCATCTTGAGCTTATGGTAGGCATAATATGGCACCGCATTGAATCGAGCGAACGCGGTTCATCCGAGCAGTGCCTGATAATCACTGCGAAATGGGACGATGTTGAAGATTAACTCTTCGGCACGACAATTGTCTGGTGATCCGAAGACTACCTCGAGGGCCATGGAGCCTATACAAGTAGCCTCCACACCTGGTATAATACTTGTGAAGGTGGTTTTAGCGGGCTTGATCATCGAATGATCGATGCCCATCTTGCACACTGTGTCATGGTAAAGCAGGTTTAGACTGCTACCTCCATCCATAAGGACTCGTGTGAGGTGGAACCCGTCAATTATTGGGTCAAGGACTAGTGCGGCTGGATTGCCCTGATTGGTGTTAACCGGACGATCCGTGCAGTTGAAGGTGATCGGCCCTAGTTTATATTGTGGGACGACTGGTTCCGTTAAGTCGACACCCCTAAGTGGGCGCATCCGGTCCGGGTTGGGAGTGTAGGCACCGTTTACCACATTCACTTTTTGGATTAGCGGGGGAAATTTCTTTTGCCCTCCTGTACTTGGTGATCTGGGCTCCTCATCGCCATCGTCGCTTTGAGACCCCCTATCTTTGTTTTTGGCGCTTGACCTGCCGGCTTGTTTGAAGACCCAACATTCTCTGTTGGTATGATTGGCTGGTGTTCCTGGGGTGCCACGAATTTGGCATGGGCGGTCGAGTATGCGGTCCAGACTAGACGGACCCGAATTGTCATTTTTGAGTGGCCCATTCCGCTGACTGGACTTAGAGCCCCTAAATCCGGCATTGACTGCCGTATCTTCGGCGTTTTCAACATTTTTGCGGCGTTTGTGTTTGTTGCGTCGGGGTTTGCCGTTGCTATCTCTGGCTTCAGGCGTGCCAGGGTTGCTTGCTATCTTGTTGCTACATGCCAACCAGCTGTCTTCGCCCGTGCAAAAGCGGGTCATGAGTGTCGTGAGGGCTGCCATGGATTTTGGTTTCTCTTGGACGAGATGTCGGGCGAGCCACTCGTCATGGATGTTATGTTTAAAGGCCGCTAGGGCTTCGGCATCCGGACAGTCGACAATTTGGTTCTTTTTAGTTATGAACCGAGTCCAGAATTTCCTGGCTGACTCTCCGGGTTGTTGTGTTATGTGACTTAAATCGTCAGCATCCGGTGGCCGGACATAAGTGCCCTGGAAATTGTCCGGGAATGCGTCTGCCAGGTTCTCCCAACTTCCGATGGAGTTTTCCGGCAAGCTATTCAGCCAATGCCGAGCCGGCCCTTTGAGTTTGAGCGGGAGATACTTGATGGCGTGTAGATCATCCCCGCGGGCCATGTGAATGTGGAGGAAGAAATCCTCTATCCATACCGCGGGGTCTGTAGTGCCATCATATGATTCAATGTTCACAGGTTTAAACCCTTCTGGGAATTCTTTATCCATTACTTCATCATTGAAGCATAGGGGGTGTGCGGTGCCTCTGTGCCGGGCTATATCATGACACACTTCATACAAGTCTTATCTGCTGTGTTCGGCCCGGCCGGATTTGCTTTTAGTATGTACGGCGTGATGGTTGACGTCACGCGTTGGGGCGCGCCCCCTTGATCCGTAGACCGATCTTTTATGTCCTGATTTGTTTTCCCATATGTCTTGCAGGTCCTGCGTGTTACCCCGGGCCTTGGTATTTTTGTTTAATTGGCGACGGGGTGCGGGCTGGACTTCGGCTTGACATGCCGCTTTGTCTCGGCCACGAGGTGTCTGGTCAGCCGCATCATACGCTGGAAGTGTAGGTTTTAATGCTTCCTCCTCGAGTTGGGGTAGCAACCTGCGCTTTGGGTAACTTTTGGTTGGGCGCTTGAGTTTGTATTCCTCGGCCGCCAGGACCTCAGTCCATCTATCCGCTAGCAGATCTTGTTCAACTTGAAGCTATTGTTGCTTTTTCTTCAGGCTTTTTGCTGTGGCTATAAGCCGACGCTTGAAGCGCTCCTGCTTGACGGGATCCCCAGGCACGATAAATTCTTCGTCGCCGAGGCTCACCTCGTCTTCGGAGAGATGCATGTAATTGTCATCCTCTGATTCTCCGTCTGCTGCCTGTTCCTTAGGGCTAGCTTGCCCATCCTCCCACTCGCAGTCTGGCTGGAGGGGATTGTCTTCGTCTTTGGCACTATTCGCAGCGTTATTGTCTCTTGTGCCGATATTGCTTCTTTTGCTATGGCGGGGCTTAGAGCGACGCCGACGACGCCGGTGCTTATATTTCTTCTTGAGGGGATTATCCTCCGTTGCCTTATTGCCATCGCTTTCATTGGGGGTGTCCACCATGTATATATCATATGATGAGGTGGCAGTCCAGCGCCCTGTGGGCGGTGGTTCCTGTTCTTCTCCTGCATCGTCGTCCATACCGTCGATGTCTTCGGAGCCGAAATCGAGCATGTCGGTTAAGTCATCGACAATGGCTATTAAGTGGGTGGTGGGTGGGGAACGAATTTCCTCGTCGTCTGCTTCCCACTCGAGCCGGACATAGTCCGGCCAAGGGCCTTCCGACAAGGAGAGAGACCTTAATGAATTCAGCACGTTGCCCAGGGGCGAGTGCTGGAAGATATCCGCGGAGGAAAACTCCATGATCGGTGCCCAATCAGATTCGATAGGCACAGACACATGAGGTTTGGAGCCCGTGGCCGGGGATGAATCCAAGGGTCCGGCAGCACAGGTCTCGTAGGAGGTAAAGTCAGTATTTGACTCTATCGCCGCCGAGTGTGCGGCCTCCGTGGCGGGGTCCATCCACCCGTCCTCGGACGGCGCAATTTTCTCCAGATTGAGGGCCGGAGTAGCCATAGGTGTGATCTCCTGAACACCGTCCGACAGCAGAGCAAGGTCATGCTCGTCGTGACTGTGCGGGGCACCAGACATGGGCTCGAATCCGTCGAAGATCAAGTCTCCATGGATGTCGGCAGTATAGTTTAAACTTCCAAACCTGACCTGACGGCCAGGGGTGTAGCTCTCGATCTACTCCAGATGGCCAAGCGAGTTGGCCCGCAGTGCGAAGCCGCCAAATACGAAGATCTGTCCGGGGAGAAAAACCTCACCCTGGATCGCATCGTTGCCGATGATCGAAGGAGCCATCAAGCCGTATGGTGACGGCACAGTGGAACTCTCAATGAAAGAACCAATGTCGGTGTCAAAACCAGCGGATCTCGGGTAGGGGGTCCCGAACTATGCGTCTAAGGCGGATGGTAACAGGAGGCGGGGGGCACAATGTTTACCCAGGTTCAGGCCCTCTCGATGGAGGTAATACCCTACTTCCTTCTTGATTGATCTTGATGATATGAGTATTACAAGTGTTGATCTACCACGAGATCGTAGAGGCTAAACCCTAGAGGCTAGCCTATGATTATGATTGTTGTTGTCCTACAGACTAAACCCTTCGGTTTATATAGGCACCGGAGGGGGCTAGGGTTACACAGAGTCGGTTACAATGGAGAAGATCTACATATCTGAATTGCCAAGCTTGCCTTCCACGCAAAGGAGAGTCCCATCTGGACACGGGACAAAGTCTTCAATCTTGCATTTTAATAGTCCAACAGTCCGGCCAAAGTATATAGTCCGGCTGTCCGAGGACCCCCTAATCCAGGACTCCCGCACCTGCGACGGTAGCATCATCATCACCGTCATCACGCCGTCGTGCTGACGAAGCTCTCCCTCGACACTCAGCTAGATCGAGAGTTCGTGGGACGTC
Source organism: Triticum dicoccoides (assembly GCF_002162155.2). Taxonomy (NCBI): domain Eukaryota; kingdom Viridiplantae; phylum Streptophyta; class Magnoliopsida; order Poales; family Poaceae; genus Triticum; species Triticum dicoccoides. The sequence continues at coordinate 117,222,315 of NC_041382.1, forward strand.
ACCGAGCCGAATGTGTGCAGATCACGGAGTTGCCGTACTTTCGGTACTAGGATCGGTCGATCGTGAAGACGTACGACTACATCAACTGTGTTGTCATAACGCTTCTACTTACGGTCTACGAGGGTACGTAGACAATACTCTCCCCTCTCGTTGCTATGCATTACCATGATCTTGCGTGTGCGTAGGATTTTTTTGAAATTACTGCGTTCCCCAATAGTGGCATCCGAGCCAGGTCTATGCGTAGATGTTATATGCACGAATAGAACACAAAGGAGTTGTGGGCGTGGGTATATACATATTGCTTGCCGTCACTAGTTGTTTCTTGATTCGGCAGTATTGTTGGATGAAGCGGCCCAGACCGACATTACGCGTACGCTTATGCGAGACTGGTTCTACCGACGTCTTCGCACACTGGTGGCTGGTGGGTGTCGGTTTCTCCAACTTTAGTTGAATCGGATTCAATAAAGAGGGTTCTTTCTGAAGATCAAAAAGCAATCACTATACTGCGTTGTGGTTTTTGATGTGTAGGTAAGAACGGTTCTTGCTTAGCCTGTAGCAGCCACGTAAAACTTGCAACAACAAAGTAGAGGATGTCTAACTTGTTTTTGTAGGGCATGTTGTGATGTGATATGGTCAATACATGATGCTAAATTTTATTGTATGAGATGATCATGTTTTGTAACGGAGTTATCGGCAACTGGCAGAAGCCTTATGGTTGTCTCTTTATTGCATAAGATGCAAGCACCATACAATTGCTTTACTTTATCGCTATGCGATAGCAATAGTTGGCGAGACGACCATGTGATGACACGTTGATAGAGATCAAGATGACGGAGATCATGGTGTCATGCTGGTGACGATGGAGATCATGATGGTACTTTGGAGATGGAGATCAAAGGCATAAGATGATGATGGCCATATCATGTCACATATTTTGATTACATGTGATGTTTATCTTTTATGCTTCTTATTTTGCTTAGTACGGCGGTAGCATTATAAGATGATCTCTCACTAAATTTCAAGGTATAAGTGTTCTCCCTGAGTATGCACCTTTGTGATAGTTCGTTGTGCTGAGACACCACGTGATGATTGGGTGTGATAAGCTCTACGCACATGCAATGGGTGCAAGCCAGTTTTGCACACGCGGAATACTCGGGTTAAACTTGACGAGCCTGGCATATGTAGATATGGCCTCGGAACACTGGAGACCGAAAGGTCGAGCTGAATCATATAGTAGATATGATTAACATAATGATGTTCACCATTGAAAACTACTCCATCTCACGTGATGATCGAACATGGTTTAGTTGATTTGGATCACGTGATCATTTAGATGACTAGAGGGATGTCTATCTAAGTGGGAGTTCTTAAGTAAGATGATTAATTGGACTTTAATTTATCATGAACTTAGTCCTAATAGTATTTGCATAACTATGTTGTAGATCAATAGCTTGAGATGTAGCTCCCCGTTTTCTTTTTGATATGTTCCTAGAGAAAAACTATGTTGAAAGATGATAGTAGCAATGATTCGGACTAGGTCCGTGATCTGAGGATTATCCTCATTGCTGCACAGATGTATTATGTCCTTGATGCACTGCTAGGTGACAGACCTATTGCAGGAGCAGATGCAGACGTTATGAATGTTTGACAATGCTCAGTATGATGACTACTTGATAGTTTAGTCACCATGCTTTACGGCTTAGAACCGGGACTTCAAAAATATTTTGAACGACAGGGAGCATATGAGATGTTCCATGAATTGAAATTAGTATTTCATACTCATGCCCGCGTCGAGAGGTAGGAGACCTCTGACAGTACTTTGCCTACAAGATGGAGGAGAATAGCTCAACGAGTGAGCATGTGCTCAGAATGTCTGAGTAGTACAATCATTTGAATCAAGTGGGAGTTAATCTTCCCGATAAGATAGTGATTGACAGAGTTCTCTAGTCACTACCACCAAGTTACTAGAACTTCATGATGAACTATAATATGCAAGGGATAACGGAAACGATCCCCAAAGCTCTTCGCTATGCTGAAATCGGCGAAGGTAAAATTAAGAAAAAGCATCAAGTGTTGATGGTTGACAAGACCACTAGTTTCAAGTAAAACGGCAAGGGAAAGAAAGGGAACTTCAAAGAAGCATAGCAAGCAAGTTGCTGCTCCCATGAAGAAGCCCAAAGCTAGACCCAAGCCTGGAACTGAGTGCTTCTACTACAAAGGAAATGGTCACTGGAAGTGGAACTGCCCTAGATACTTGGCGGATAAGAAGGATGGCAAAGTGAAAAAAAGTATATTTGATATACATGTTATTGATGTGTACTTTACTAGTGTTTATAGCAACCCCTAAGTATTTGATACTGGTTTAGTTGCTAAGAGTAGTAACTCGAAACGGGAGTTGCAAAATAAACAAAGACTAGTTGAGGACGAGGCGGCGATGCGTGTTGGAAATGATTCCAAGGTTGATAAGATCACCATCACACACTCCCTTTACCTTCGGGATTAGTGTTGAACCTAAAATAAATGTTATTTGGTGTTTGCGTTGAGCATAATATGGTTGGATCATGTTTATTGCAATACGGCTATTCATTTAAGTCAAAGAATAATTGTTATTCTGTTTACATGAATAAAACCTTCTGAGGTCATACACCCAAGGTGAATGGTTTATTGAATCTCGATCGTACTGATGCACATATTCATAATATTGAAGCCAAAAGATGCAAAGTTAATAATGATAGTGCAACTTATATGTGGCACTGCCATTTAGGTCATATTGATGTAAAGCGCATGAAGAAACTCCATGCTGATGGGCTTTTGGAATCACTTGATAATGAATCATTTGATGCTTGCGAACCATGCCTCATGGGCAAGATGACTAAGACTCCGTTCTCCGGAACAATAGAGCGAGCAACTGACTTATTGGAAATAATACATACTGATGTATGCGGTCCGATGAGTGTTGAGGCTCGCGGCAGGTATCGTTATTTTCTGACCTTCACAGATGATTTGAGCAGATATGGGTATATCTACTTGATGAAACATAAGTCTGAAACATTTGAAAAGTTCAAAGAATTTTAGAGTGAAGTGGAAAATCATCGTAACAAGAAAATAAAAGTTTCTATGATCCGATCATGGAGACAAATATTTGAGTTATGAGTTTGGTCTTCAACTAAAACAATGTGGAATAGTTTCACAAATTCAGGCCACTTGGAACACCACAGCATAATGGTGTGTCCAAATGTCATAACCGTACTTTATTGGATATAGTGCAATCTATGATGTCTCTTACCGATTCACCACTATCGTTTTGGGGTTATGCATTAGAGACAGCTGCATTCACGTTAAATAGGGCACCATCTAAATCCGTTGAGATGACACTGTATGAACTATGGTTTGGCAAGAAACCAAAGCTATCGTTTCTTAAAGTTTGGGGTTGCGATGCTTATGTGAAAAAGTTTCAAACTGATAAGCTCGAACCCAAATCAGAGAAGTGCGTCTTCATAGGATACCCAAAAGGAACTGTTGGGTACACCTTCTATCACAGATCCAAAGGCAAGATAATTTGTTGTTAAGACTGGATCCTTTCTAGAGAAGGAGTTTCTCTCGAAAGAAGTGAGTGGAAGGAAAGTAGAACTTGATGAGGTAATTGTACCTTCTCCTGAATTGGAAAGTAGTTCATCACAGAAATCAGTTCCAGTGATTCCTACACCAATTAGTGAGGAAGCTAATGATGATGATCATGAAACTTCAGATCAAGTTACTACCGAACCTCGTAGGTCAACCAGAGTACGTTCCACACCAGAGTGGTACGGTAATCCTGTTCTGGAAGTCATGTTACTAGACCATGACGAACCTACGAACTATGAGGAAGCGGCGATGAGCCCAGATTCCGCAAAATGGCTTGAGGCCATGAAATCCGAGATGGGATCCATGTATGAGAACAAAGTATGAACTTTGATTGACTTGCCGGATGATCGGTGAGTCATTGAGAGTAAATGGATCTTCAAGAGGAAGACGGACGCTGATAGTAGTGTTACTATCTACAAAGCTTGAATTATCGCAAAATGTTTTCGACAAGTTTAAGGTGTTGACTATGATGAGATTTTCTCACTCGTATCGATGCTTAAAAGTCTGTCCGAATCATGTCAGCAGTTGCCGCATTTTATGAAATCTGGCAAATGGATATTAAAACTACATTCTTTAATGGATTTATTAAAGAAGAGTTGTATATGATGCAACCAGAAGGTTTTGTCAATCCTAAAGGTGCTAACAAAGTGTGCAAGCTCCAGCGATCCACTTATGGACTGGTGCAAGCATCTCAGAGTTGGAATATACACTTTAATAAGTTGAGCAAAGCATATAGTTTTATACAGACTTGCAGTGAAGCCTGTATTTACAAGAAAGTGAGTGGGAGCACTACAACATTTCTGATAAGTATATGTGAATGACATATTGTTAATCGAAAATGATGTAGAATTTTCTAGAAAGCATAAATGAGTGTTTGAAAGGAGTTTTTCAAAGAAAGACCTAGGTGAAGCTACTTACATATTGAGCATCAAGATCTATAGAGATAGATCAAGACGCTTGATATATTTTCAATGAGTACATACCTTGACAAATTTTTGAAGTACTTCAAAATGGAACAGTCAAAGAAGGTGTTCTTGCCTGTGTTCCAAGGTGGGAAGTTGAGTAAAGACTGAAAACCCAACCACAACAAAAAATAGAAAGAGAATGAAAAGTCATTCCCTATGCCTCAGTCATAGGTTCTATAAAGTATGCTATGCTATGTACCAGACCTATTATATACCTTAGCATGATTCTGGCAAGGGAGAACAATAGTGATCTAGGAGTAGATCACTAGACAACGGTCAAAATTATCCTTAGAGGACTAAGGAAATATTTCTCAGTCATGGAGGTGATAAAAGAGTTCGTCGTAAAGAGTTACGTCGATGCAAGCTTTTTACATCGATCTAGATGACTCTAAGTCCCGATCTGGATACATAGTGAAACTGGGAGCAATTAGCTAGAATAGCTCCATGCAGAGCATTGTAGACATAGAAATTTGCGAAATACATACGGATCTGTATGTTGCAGACCCGTAGACTAAACTTCTCTCATGAGCAAAACATGATCACTCTTTGGGTGTTAATCACATAGCGATGTGAACTAGATTATTGACTCTAGTAAACCCTTTGGGTATTAGTCACATGGAGATGTGAACTAATCACATAAAGATGTGAACTAGATTATTGACTCTAGGGCAAGTGGGAGACTGAAGGAAATATGCCCTAGAGGCAATAATAAAGTTATTATATATTTCCTTATATCATGATAAATGTTTATTATTCATGATAGAATTGTATTAACGGAAACTTAGTACATGTGTGAATACATAGACAAATAGAGTGTCACTAGTATGCCTCTACTTGACTAGCTCGTTGAATCAAAGATGGTCATTTGATTAATGGGATCACATCATTAAAGAATGATATGATTGACCTGAACCATTCTGTTAGCTTAGCATTTGACCATTTAGTATATTTCTACTACTTTCTTTATGACTTATACATGTTCCTCTAACTATGAGATTATGCAACTCCCGAATACCGGAGGAACACCTTGTGTGCTATCAAACATCACAACATAACTGGGTGATTATAAAGATGCTGTACAGGTGTCTCTGATGGTGTTTGTTGAGTTGGCATAGATCAATATTAGGATTTGTCACTCCGTGTATCGGAGACGTATCTCTGGGCCCTCTCGATAATGCACATCACTATAAGCCTTGCAAGCATTGTGACTAATGAGTTAGTTGTGGGATGATGCATTACGGAACGAGTAAAGAGACTTGCCGGTAATGAGATTGAACTAGGTATGAGGATACTGAAGATCGAATCTCGGGCAAGTAACATACCGATGACAAAGGGAACAACGTATGTTGTTATGCGGTTTGACTGATAAAGATCTTCGTAGAATATGTAGGAACCAATATGAGCATCCAGGTTCCGCTATTGGTTATTGACCGAAGATGATTCTCGGTCATGTTTACATAGTTCTCGAACCCGTAGGGTCCGCACGCTTAACATTCTGTGACGATTTGTATTATGAGTTATGTGATTTGATGACCGAAGTTTGTTCGGAGTCCCGGATGAGATCGGGGACATGACGAGGAGTTTCGAAATGGTCAAGATGTAATGATTGATATATTGGAAGGCTATATTTGGACATCGGAAAGGTTCCACGTGATTCGGGTATTTTTCGGAGTACGGGAGAGTTACGGGAATCCGTATTGGGCCTTAATGGGCCATACGGGAAAGGAGAGAAAGTCCTCAAGGGTGGCCGCGCCCCTTCCCTATGGACTGGTCCGAATTGTACTAGGGAAAGGGGGCGCCCCCTTCCTTCCTTCTCCTTCTCCCTTCCCTTTTTCCTATTCCATGAAGGAGGTGGAATCCTACTAGGACTAGGGAGTCCTAGTAGGACTCCACACTTTGGGCGCGCCCTATGATGGCCGACCTCCTCCTCCCTCCATCCTTTATATACGTGGCCAGGGGCACCCCATAGACACACAAGTTGATCATTGATCCCTTAGCCGTGTGCGGTGCCCCCTCCACCATAATCCACCTCGGTCATATCATCGTAGTGCTTAGGCGAAGCCCTGCGATGGTAGCATCATCATCACCGTCATCATGCCGTCGTGTCGAGGAAGCTCTCCCTCGACACTCGGCTGGATCGAGAGTTCGCGGGATATCACCAAGGCGAATGTGCGCAGATCACGGAGGTGCCGTACTTTCGGTACTAGGATCGGTCGATCGTGAAGACGTACGACTACATTAACTGTCGTGGTTCTAAGACTGACAGTAGAATGGGGGGTAGGTATGAGGAGGCAAGATCTAAGCTATGGTGAAGTTGTACACGGTGGAAGTAAAAGCCCTACGTCTCGGTGCCCGGAGGCGGTCGACTGGATTATGTGAGTGTGATATTACAGGGGTGCGAACCCTTGTGCCTGAGGAGGGGGGCGACTTATATAGAGTTCACCAGACCCCTCCCGCCCTCAGTTACACATGGTTTAAGGTACATAAAGACGGGGCGTTTCTGGTAACGCCAGCAATAAAGTGACATAAATGACTATTAAGTCTATAGAGTAAACATTCGACCGTTGCTATACAGAGTGGCTTTAGGTCTTTTGATCGTTGAGTGATCATTGTCATGGTCGAGTGACACTGAGTCTTCCGAGTGGAACGTTTCTGGTCGAGTGGATGATGGTATCCCTTGAATATTTCTAGATTTAGGGTGATGTCCTAGTGGAGGGTGTCTAGGTCAGGCCTATGACCCTACCCTAGGTACATAGCTTCATCATTAGCCCCCGAATGGTTCAGGGTTTGAGTGGAGAAGGAGTTGAAAATACCTCCAACTCAATTCTTGCGCTTCGGAAGCGTCTTACTGAGATCAAATAACCAATCATGATGACTTCAACTTCTTTTTCAGTCGCCTTGATCCATTATTAGTTTGTCGAGTGAACCTTTATTGAAAAGCTTCAAGTGTTGTTATGGAAAAAATCTTCCATCTGACAGGTTGCTCTACTGCTTGCGGATCTTGCGGGATTTGAATTTCGGGAAGCGCGCGGGAGGAGGAGGCCGCAGTAATTGGAGAAGATTAGGCAAGGGCGCCTTGATTCCCGCGCCACTTTTTTGCCACGTACTACACGCTCGACTATTGCGGGATTTGACGGGATTACTTGGACCCACAAGTCAGCCACTCGGGAGAAGACCTCATATAAGGCGACGTGGCTGGGGTTTTCTGCATAGTGTGCCCCATTCTCTCCCTTTCTCCTCTGTTTCTCCACCGCATCCACCTCTGCTTTCAGCGCTGCCGGCCCGCTCGAGCTCCGTTCGCTGCAATGGGGAAGGAGAAGACGACGACCTTGGAGCGCGCGAAGAAGGCGACAACGAAGGCGAAGGGGAGGAAGACCATCCGGGGCAGATCCTCGTCGAGATCCGGCCTGCCACGCGGCTGGATCCAGGGAGATTGGATTCGGTCGAAGATCCAGCAAGACGACATCGACGATCTGGTCGAGAGGGGACTGATTCCCCACAAGTCAATGCGGCTCCCGGAGGACGAGACCGAGCCGCGGCCGCAGGAGGGTGAGTGTGTGCTCCTCGCCACCCACGTCGACTGTGGTTTTTCTTTGCCTCCCCACCCTTTCTTCCGAGGTTTCTTGAACTTCTTTGGGGCACAACTTCATCATTTTCCTCCAATACTATCGTGTACCTCGCTGCATTCGTGTCCATGTGTGAGAATTTCCTGGGTTGTCGACCACACTTGGGCCTCTTCAAACAACCTGTCATTCTCACTCGGTCAAAAAGGCCAATCCGAGTGATGATAGGACACATGTGATCCAGATGTGTGGGGGTCTTGGGATCCAAATGAGAGTTAAAAGTACTTTCCCAGCCATGATTCTTCCCGAGTCAGTCAGAGGGTGGCAGTCGACCTGGTTCTACTACAAAGACCAGCCGACTCCAGGCCAGTCGACTGGACTCACTACAAGAAATATGTCAACTTGCGACCACCACTATTGGTCACTGAAAGGTCATTGATTTTCATTTGCGACCTTTTTTGATCAAAAACTGAAGGTCAAAAGCTGGCGGTCATAAACTGAAATTAACAACCTTTTGTGTGAGAAGGTCGTGGAATTCCACGACCAAAACAAAAGGTCACTAGTTCAACGACCTTCTGTTTTGGTCGCTAGCTCTCTGCCCAGGCCACGTCGGATCCGACGTGGCAAGCTGACGTGGCAAAATTGCGACCAAATGAAAAGGTCGTTGGGAAGATTCAGCCCGGTCCAGTTTGGTGTTTTACACAGGCCGAGCCCATTAATTCAGCCCATTTGTTGTTTTTTTATGGTCAACTAAATGGGCCAAGCCTAAAGCCCTTTTCTTTTTTGGGCCCTTTTCTTTTTCTAGTAAATTTCTTTTTTTTGTTGGCCTTTTCATTTTTTGCTGGCCTTTACATTTTGTTTATTATAACTTTAGGCAGAATTATTATTATTTTTGCTATTTTAAATAAAATAAACAATTCCACAACAACATCGTCAGTTAGGCTGTAGCCTTTTTAGGTGCAGTACAAATTTAGGCATAGAAAATTGGAAAACAGATATTTAACCAATATATATTGTTGAGAAATTTTCATAATGTTGCTGTCAAAGCAGGATGTACATAGGAATACAATTTTGCTGTCAAAGCAGCATTTCAAATGTACATCTTCATGACATCATACATAAAAACAGCAATAAAAAGTTTACAATATGCCATATGGCTCAGATCACATGACAAATGACATCCATGTTCAAATGATGCCAGCAACGAAAAAACATCACCAACACAGCATACTATCTGCACATTCAAAGAGAACAAACTATATGTCAAAAGAGAGCTGAGCAGAAAATAGTATATTCAATAATTACTACAGATTTGCTCACTGGATACACACATACACTTTGCACATACTTTTGAAAGGAACTACAAATTCAAGTAAACTGCAGAGTTATATCAAGACTAAGATAGAAGGAGAAATAGTGAAGATAGTTCTTGAATTTCTACCTTCTATGTGTACAGTACACATGACACCAGTAGGTCAGAAGATAATACAACAAATGTGCATGAAAGACAATACAATGAACACCATCTTGTTTATAGCAAGGAAATATAGTAGCATGCCTCTAGCACGTCATCTCATTTAAAGAATGCATTCAGGCAAGAAATGGACAGCTGGTCTAATTTTCTCACACTTGGCATCTTCACAGTTAACACCATCATGTACAATAGCAAGTTGCTATAGGCTGGCCAATTGACTAATACCACTGGATAAGAAAAGCAAACTACTACCAAAACAAGAACCAGACATGGCAAGCAAAGTACCAGCATTTTACTCATAGCAAAGCAAACTACTACCAAAACAAGAATCCACAAGCAAACCCATCTCGCAGCACCACCAGTTCAAACGAATAGACAGAGGATGATGGGGAACAGAGCTGAACCGAGACGCTTACCACGGAGATCTGCTTGACAGAGCCCCTTTCCCCAGTGCTTGAATGGAGCTGGAGCATCACACACATAACAATATCACTACATATGACAAAGAGAACATCAATGAGGCCGCATTACAAACGCTTTGTTGTCAACCCTACTACTGTAATCATATTACAAACACATGTACAGGGGGTGACAATGCTTGTGACTTGCCATTCCACAATGCTTTGGGTGAGCAGTGGTGCTGAAGGGCAATTCAGAACATAAATGCCGCGAGTGAGGGAAATTCTTGCACGCTATCTGCAAAAAAAGAAATCATCTTCTTTAGTTCATCACAGGATGTAGTAGAACGATTCAATTAGTAATCCGAGGCACGGAATTAAACACAGAGTTGCAGCTGAAGCGAGTATAGATGGGTTCAATGATAGGTAAGGTGCTTCCCTATCCTTCACAAGCCTATCTAAAGAACAATTCTGTAAGTGACTTGACTCTTAAGAAACAGCAAGAAGGGCAAGGTAATTGGCTCCTTCACAAGCCTATCTAAAGAACAATTCTGCAAGTGACCCGGCTCTTAAAAACAACAAGAAGGGCAAGGTAATTGGCCCATAATTCGTTAGTTATGACAAATACCATATTTGATACTAGATGTACTGAAATATAAACCAACTCTAAGGATTCAAGTAGCACTCGTGTTAGCATTCTACAGAAAATGACAAGCATTCACCCTTGAAGCAAGAATTCCATCTCAGGTGACGCTACTTGCTACTATTCTCAGCACCAAAAAGTGAAAACACCTCTGAACTAAAAAAGGATAACACGGATAACATACTCCTGACCAAGTGCTTACTGATCTGTGCTGTACTACGAGTGCATATCCAGTGATACACACATCTGAATTAAAAAAACATGTATGCCACTTTCAAGAAAAGTGGGTAACGCAAAAACAGGGACTACTTCTGCTTGTAATCATCGAGTATTAGTGTTTTAGAAAATTATGACGGACTAGTTCATTTGGAAACAACCAATCATTGTATATCAGGGTATGTAGCTGGTTCATCAGCTAGTCAAGTAGTACATGGGAGTTGAGCTGGTAATCAATTCATACCAACATGGTTAGTTGTAAACTGCATCTCGATGCCATCCTTTGAGAGGGAGAAAGGGGTTGCCATTACTCCTACATTGTTGCTGCCACAGAAAGCACTATGCAATAAGGGAATGCCGTGAGTTATCAATTATAAAAGTAGTACATGTGAAGTAATGTGCAATGATGAAAAGTACTAGACTTAAATACATGAGTCGTGTGCTAATAAGGATTAAGTGTCGTAGTGCAGGAAGTGGCATAGCTATGCAAGTAACCATCCATGAAATGAACTGACCGTTGCTATGACATGGTTCAAACTAGCAGCTGTCCTGGAACCTGAATTAAATCAGTTCAGTGACACCATTGTTGCAGTAGTTGTACTAGCAGGCAGATATTTGTGGTTGAATATAGGTGGAATCAAATTAAATCTACCAGCACAACAACTAACTAATAATATGACCAAGCTCGTCTATATGATTGAAGGTAGTAAGTAGTAGTGTCTGAAATTATAAACCGATTGCCCCTCCATGAAATTCCCCATGCCTATAGCCTCCTAAAAATTTGGAAATCTGCAAGGGGATCTACATACCCATGATGGGGGAAGGCAGAGGAGGGAGCAGGGGAATGACCTTCTATGGCGCAAAAGCATACCAATGCAGTAGGCTACATCATGCATTCAGAAAAATAGATTAGAAAAGAGGCATGCATACGATCACATCATGCATTTGCACATTCATTCAGTAGCTAAATTCAACCTACAACATAGTTGGTGAGGCCAACTTCAAGACCATAGCAAGGCAACTCATGGGAGTAGGCAGCGGCCATCACGACATCACCAGCAATGGCAGCGTAAACAATTTGGGCGGTGACATCCTTGTTGGTCTAAAGTAATAATGTTAAGAGATACAACATGACTCCATGGTAATAATAAGCAACATAAGCAACATATATAGATGATTGAGAAGTGCACAAACTATGATGAAGAATCTTTGAAGGATACAAATCGCACAACAAAACGGTATTTGGGGGTATTGTAATTGTTCTTGTCCTGGTTGGTCTCGGCCTGGCCCTGTAGTCGGTCTTCCCCCTAAGAAAACAAGGGAGACGGGAAGATCAGCCAATCAGAATCGCTGTCAAATGACAAAAGTAGCAGATTCATGGAGAGGCAGGTGTTAACACATACATCGCCTTCTCTTGAATTGGACTTGGAAACGCTTGGAGTACGCCCTTGTCTTCTGGTTCTTGATGTACACCTGAAAGACATATCGATGAGAAGCACATGAGTAAACCTAGGTTTGGAACATCAGTGCTAACCAGGAAACACTAGTAATCAATGAGGAGGCAGAAATAAAACATTTTAAGATAAGATATCAAAGTGGTTCATAGTTATATTCCATGGCGAGAAACATTGAATCTAACTAGTAATCACAACTAATTCCTAAATACAAAAGAGTCTCCTGTCCATCGACTACAAGTAGCTTCTGTGCGTCTAGAGGACTTGGCAGAAAAATACAAGAAACAACACTCGCGACCAGGAAATTGGATCGACAACATAGAGGTACATGCAGTTCCATCCAGATTTGAGTCCAGCAGATGTGCGGACCATATATATATAATTATAATTAATAAAGGAAAAGAGAGAAGTGAGGCCTCGCACGAATTTGTCCCAAGCCTAGGAAACGACGAATATATCGTATAAGAACAGTCAATGTGGAAAACTATCACTAGGTCCAATGTGGTGTGGTGGTAAGGCACTTAACTCTACTAGCCAGTGGCATGGGTTCGAATCCTCCTCATCACAACATTTCTTTTTTTATTCTGCTTGGGACCCGAGTGTCAGCTTGGTGGGGTCAACGTGTCATGTAGGTGGTGGGTCCCACTAGTCAGTTTGGTGGGGCCTACGTGTCATATACGTCATGTGTTAGGGTGCTTGGACTTCCTGGTCAACAGGTCAATGCGTGGGACCCATCCGTCAGGGTAGATTCAAACCTGATACTATCCGGACATGTAAGCGAAAATTGTGACATGGACATGACACATAGGCAAAAATTGAACCATGGACATGACCCATATGCAAAACTGATGAGGTGGCGTCTAGTCCACCATAGTTTGCAAGGCTATGACCATATATATTGGTCGTGATCAGCTAGAAATAAGACAATGGACCAGTGTTGTCTGCTTTACGACCATTTCGTGTAAGGAAATTGCGACCTTCCTGACCAAAATGGTCGTTATGGTTTAGGGTTAGGGCCCCTCGAACAGCTTTTGACCAATTGGTCTCAAATGGTCATAGATTTACGACCAATTCTTCCAGGGTCACTGACAGAAGGTCACAAGTTGACATATTTCTTGTAGTGACTTCCCCCCTTTTCCATGGCTCGAGTCGAGAAGCCCTCTGCCTTGAAAGTGACTCCGGAGGAGAAAGCGGAGGTGACGGTGCTGGTCGAGCGAGTGGTCCAGCTCGTTCGTGATTGCGTGACTGGCATGGTTCTGCTGGAGGTCTTCCTCAGACGATGCATTCAGCCACTTCAAGCTCGCGGCCATCCGATGTGGATGTATTTGGGCCTCGAAGATACCACTCAGATCCACTCAGAAGAAGTCGACGGGGATATGGTGGAGCAGTGGTTGAGGGGCATCACTGGCAACAAGGATAACCCCAGGGGGTCCAGGAGAATCCCTCCACTCGACAACTCATATGAACCAGACAAGGTACAATTCTATCTTCTGAGTGTTTTTTGATCTATCATGTAATTGCTTTTTGCCAATCGACTGACATTTGTTCCACTTGTTGTCTTCCAGGCTCTCACTGAGATGTACTCGATGCCCAACAGAGAGCAGGAGCAGGACCCGGAAGGGGGGGGGGAGCGGAGGTCAAAGCATGGATTGGCAATCTGACGGAGGGGAAGAGGAGGAGGAAAGAGAGGACTCGAGCAACGGTGAGGAAGTCGAGTCACCACCTCGCACTGAAAAGCGTTCCTAACATAATCACGACCCGGCGAGTGTCCGTGGAGAAGTAGCTAGGTCGACCAGACAAACTTCCAAGTGCACTCAGACCTCCTCCCCTGTGCTGACGGAGAAGGCCCCGAAGCAGCAAAAGATTACAGAACCAAAGCCTCGGAAGGCCCTGCCCAAGATCAAGATTGACGTCCCCGTCGCTTCTGCGTAAGTGTCTTGTCTCCACTTTTCGATCGAGGATTTATGCTGTCGACTCTCTTTCTCATTTGTCCGAGTGAATCTTGAAACTTGCAGAGCTGCTACTTCTGGGACTTCTGCTTATAGGGATGATGATGAAGACGTAGAAGACACGGTCACTTCTAACCCGGGTATGATTTTTGCAAGCTTTCCTTTGCTTTCTCAGCCATTTTGTTGACAGACTGAATTCCGACAACTAACTCTTTTTGCAGCTCCTCCCAATGTCATTGATCTTCCGAATGACGACGAGGACGTGCCGCTGAGGCCCAGGAGGAGTAAGAAGGCATCAACTGGCAAGACGTCCCAATCGGTGCCGGTGGCAGAACCAGTGACTCAACAACTTGAAGATGTGACTCGGGCTTCTGTTACTTTCGATGCTCCAGTATCAAGTGAACGCCCACATCGTCGACTGCACCAGTGTTTGCTTCAACTATCCAGCCTCATGCCTCGGAACTTCAAGCTGCCGCGACTGGACCACCAACCCCATTCTTCACTACTCATCACATTCCAGAAAGCCAGGACGCCGCCGCCGCAGAAGCCATTCGCCAAGCTGGCATAATGATGGAGCAAGTGAAGGTGGTGCATGAAAATAGTCAGACTGCTAATGATGCCAATGCGGCCCTTCGAGCCAATGTCCAGGTAAGTTGGCTTCCGACTGAACTCTTATCTTGTTGCTTGTTCTGTTAGGATATGCTACCTGAAAACTTTTCTTCGTGCATCCTCCTATTATTCTGCACTTCACATCTGCACACCCACTGGGTGTTTGAATTTATGTCGAGTAACTTTCCCAGTTGAGTAGACTGGGTTGTGTCGGTTGTAGTTCTGGTTTTAGTGGGGGCACGCGTAGTGCACCCACTGGGTGTAGTCCTCAGATCACCGTTGAATGTGTGATTCGGCGGAGGTCTTGAGAATAAATGTCTTTATTGTTTCACTCTCCCACTCGGTCCTGGCGGATTATGTCGAGTGGAATCGGAACCAGTGGGGGCACACTAAGTGCATCCACTGGGTGTAGTCCCCGAGACCGCAGTCGACTGCTGGCAGTCCATTGGGGTCTGAGTATGTCTTTTTTTACTCAGTCTAGGCAGGCCATGTCGAGTGGAAATCAGTGGGGGCACAATAAGTGCACCCACTGGGTGTAGTCCCCGAGACTACTGTAGAATGTTTGATTCTGCGGTAGTCTTAGAGTTCTATTCACTTGGAAGCGAATGATCTTTGATCTTGTCCATTGATGTATCTTTTGCCGACTGTAGAAATCCTGTGAGCTTATCTCCAAGTTCACTGAATTCGAGGAAAAGCAGAGGCATCTCAACCTTGATTTGGAGCTGGCCAATCAAAAAACTAAAAAAAGGCTTGAGATGAAGTAGCTGGTATGGAAGGTAACAACCTGTCGACTGTTTATCTTGACCATCTCTCGAATTATCTCTTCGTTCCTTTCCTTGACCCGAATGAACATTCTTCAGAGAAAATGAAGCAAGCGTTGGCGCAAAAGGATCTTGACCTTGCAGCTGCGCAGAAGGAGGTTAAGGAAAAGACCGCACTTGCCGAGAAGAAGTTGGCTTCAGTCGGAGCACTAGAGGAAGACAACGCCAAACTAAAGGCATCTCTCATCGAGGCCAACAAAGAAGCGACCCATCTGAAGAAGGACAAAGTTGCTTTAACGAGAAGATTGAAGGCATTTCTCGTAAGAGAAATGGCCTGGAGGCTTATCTGGGGGCACTTGCCAAAAAGCTGTTCCTTATGCTCGAAGGTATTTCCCTTTGCTCGACCGTTTAACTGTCGTCGATTCATCAGGCATTCGTCGACTCATTATTTCTTTGAGTTTGTAGAATTCTATCAGAACTTTGAAGAAGAGACTGGGCGGGTCAAGACAGGTCTGGACCCCGTCCTTTCTCCCGTCGGTGATGATGCTGCTATGAACGTGCTTCGACTAGAATCCCGTGTTGCCAGTGTTACGAGCTACCTTGCTCGGCTGAAGGTGGTGGTGTCGTGCATCGATACAACACTCTGGCCAAGGGCGACGCTTCAAAATGACCTCGAGTCTCTGATGACTTGACTCAATGAAGTCTTCTGCTCGATGCGGTGCTGAAGTGGCTCTACCGCTGGTTCGTGTCCACTGCAAGGAAGCCCGAGAGGAGAAGCTGGCAGCGATCAAGGTTTGCAATACCAAAAGGCATGACTTCCGATCATTCATGGAAACCTTCATTGCTGCTGTCACTCATATTGCTGACGGGATTGATCTGGACGAGTTCGTCGAGCCTGCAAGCCCTCCTCCCACGGAGTGAACAAACTTTATGCCTCGCCTTAAATTTGCCTCAGAATGCCGAGTGATTTTGTAACCGTTAAACTCCTTCGGGCCTGATGCCCGAGTACTTTAATCCGTGTTCTGTAACCTTAGGATTTTATATGAGCTTTGGTTGCTTTTGAATCTTTTGACTCTTTGTGCATGACTTGTTTCTTGCAGTTTGAGGTGCTATTGACTTTGTGATGCAGCTCAGTCGAGTGAATCATGAGCAGATTGTGGTCGACCTGCACCCCGCCACCCTTACGGATAAGGATGGAGCAGACATTGTATTTGTGGCGAAGCTCCAAGGGCAGATTGTGGCCGACCTGCACCTCGCCGCCCTTACAGGTAAGGATGGAGCGGACGCTGTATTTGTGGCGAAGCTCCGAGGGCAGATCGTGGTCGACCTGCACCTCGCCGTCCTTACGTGTAAGGATGGAGCAAGCCTTAAGACTTAGGCGAGTACTGGACTGCAGCTAAGCCCCCGAGTGGGAGGGTTGTTCACCACTGGGTAGAATTGTTTTAAACTTAGGCGAGTATAGAACTACAGCTAAGCCTCCGAGTGGGAGGGTTTCTCATCACTCGAAAGGATTTTTTAAACTTAGGCGAGTACTAGACTACAGCTAAGCCTCCGAGTGGGAGGGTTGCTCACCACTCGGTAGGATTTTTTAAACTTATGCGAGTACTGGACTACAGCTAAGCCTCCGAGTGGGAGGGTTGCTCACCACTCGGTAGGATTTTTTGAACTTAGGCGAGTATTGAACTGCAGCTAAGCCTCCGAGTGGGAGGGTTGCTCACCACTCGGTAGGATTTTTTAAACTTAGGCGAGTACTGGAATGCAGCTAAGCCTTCGAGTGGGAGGGTTGCTCACCACTCGGTAGGATTTTTTGAACTTAGGCGAGTATTGAACTGCAGCTAAGCCCCCGAGTGGGAGGGTTGCTCACCACTCGGTAGGATTTTTTAAACTTAGGCGAGTATTGAACTGC
>NC_041382.1:117239886-117240174 GCF_002162155.2 Triticum dicoccoides
CCCTGAGTGGGAGGCTCACCAGTCGGCATGATTTTTTAAACTTAGGCGAGTATTGAACTGCAGCTAAGCCCCCGAGTGGGAGGGTTGCTCACCACTCGGTAGGATTTTTTAAACTTAGGCGAGTATTGAACTGCAGCTAAGCCCCCGAGTGGGAGGGTTGCTCACCACTCGGTAGGATTTTTTGAACTTAGGCGAGTACTGGACTGCAGCTAAGCCTCCGAGTGGGAGGGTTGCTCACGACTCAGTAGGATTTTTTGAACTTAGGCGGGTATTGAACTGAGCTAAGCC
>NC_041382.1:117240211-117274518 GCF_002162155.2 Triticum dicoccoides
TTGAACTGCAGCTAAGCCCCCGAGTGGGAGGGTTTCTCACCACTCTGTAGGATTTTTTAAACTTAGGCGAGTACTGGACTGCAGCCAAGCCTCCGAGTGAGAGGGTTGCTCACCACTCGGTAGGATTTTTTGAACTTAGGCAAGTATTGAAATGCAGCTAATCCCCCGAGTGGGAGGGTTGCTCACCACTCGGTAGGATTTTTTAAACTTAGGCGAGTATTGAACTGCAGCTAAGCCCCCGAGTGGGAGGGTTGCTCACCACTCGGTATGATTTTTTAAACTGAGGCAAGTATTGAACTATAGCTAAGCCCACGAGTGAGAGACTTGCTCATCACCCGGTATGATTTTTTTTAAAACTTAGGTGAAACGGATTCGCAGCTAAGCCCCCGAGTGAGAGACTTGCTTATCACTCGGTAGGATTTTTTAAACTTAGGTGAAATGGATTCGCAGCTAAGCCCCCGAGTGAGAGACTTGCTCATCACTCGGTAGGATTTTTTAATCTTAGGCGAAGCAGGTTCGCAGCTAAGGCACCCACTGGGGGATTTAGAACACTTAAAAAAGGATCAGCAATCATCTGAGAAACTGCATCTTTGATAATCGAACTAGAATGTATTTCTGATTACATCAGAATAATCTGAATGCTTAAGTATAAAAGGGGCTGAGAAGCTCCGCATTCCAAGCGCGTGGCTCGTCTTTATTGTGCTCCACATTGTAGAGGCGATAAGCCCCGTTGTGAAGTACTTTGGTGATGATGAAGGTACCTTCCCAGGCAGGAGCGAGCTTGTGCGGTTTCTGCTGATCTACTCAAAGAACCAGGTCTCCCTCTTGAAATTCTCGACCTCTCACGTTTCTAGCATGGAATCGACGCATTTATTGCTAATAGATGGTCGACCGGATCAGTGCCATCTCTCTTTCTTCTTCCAAAAGGTCAACATCATCGTGACGGGCTTGTTCTGCTTCGGCTTTTGAGAAGAGTTCCACTCACGGGGCGTTATGAAGCAAGTCACTCGGAAGCATGGCTTCAGCCCCATAGACTAAGAAGAATGGAGTTCGGTCAGTCGACCGATTAGGAGTTGTCCTCAATCCCCAAAGTATCGATGGAAGTTCATCGACCCAAGCGCCAGCGGCATGCTTGAGGTCATGCATCAATCGGGGTTTCAGTCCTTGGAGAATCAATCCGTTCACTCTTTCAGCTTGTCCATTCGATTGGGGATGGTCGACGGAAGCATAGTCGACCCGAGTGCCTCGGGAAGCGCAAAAGGCTCTGAACTCATTAGAATCGAAATTCGACCCATTATCCATGATAATGCTATGCGGGACACCATATCTGAATGTTAACTCTCTGATGAAGCTGATAACAATACTTGCTTCGAGGTTTTTAATAGGCTTGGCTTCAATCCATTTGGTGAACTTTTCGACTGCTATGAGCACATGGGTGAAGCCACTTCTGCCAGTCCTCAGAGATACAACCATATCTAATCCCCAGACAACAAAGGGCCAGACGAGTGGAATGGTCTTCAGGGCTGATGCAGGCTTGTGAGACATGTTGGAGTAGTATTGGCAACCTTCACATCTGTCGACTATGTCTTTCGCCATTTCATTTGCTCGTGGCCAATAAAATCCCACTCGGTATGCTTTGGCCACAATGGTTCGAGAGGACGCATGGTGACCATAGGTCCCCGAGTGGATGTCGTTGAGGATCACTCGACCTTCTTCTGGTGTTATGCACTTCTGAGCAACTCTGGTAGAACTTTCTCTGTAAAGCTGTCCACCCACTACTGTGAAAGCTTTAGATCGACAGACAATCTAACGAGCCTCTTCTTCATCCTCTGGAAGCTCTTTCCTGAGAATATACGCGATGTACGACACTGTCCAATTGGGTATGACGACCAAAACTTCCATGACCAAGTCGACCATGGCTGGGACTTCAACTTCAGTCGGATCAGTAGGGCTCTTAGGTTGTGGGGGATCTTTCATGAAGGGATCCTCTTGGACAGACAACGTGTGGAGATGTTCCAAGAAAACATTACTGGGAATGGGCTCACGCTTGGAGCCTATCTTTGCCAAATCATCAGCTGCTTGATTTTTCAGTCGGGGTATATGATGGAGCTCTAACCCCTCAAACTTCTTCTCTAACTTTCTCACCGCATTACAATAACCAGTCATAGCCGGGCTTCTGACATTCCACTCCTTCATTAATTGATTAACCACCAAATCTGATTCGCTGTAGACTATTAGGCGACGGACGCCGAGTGAAATGGCCATACGCAACCCGTACAGAAGTGCTTCATATTCGGCTTCATTGTTGGAGGAATCAAAATGGATCTGAAGAACAATCTTAGTTTGTCTCCTCGAGGGGATACCAATACCACCCCAGCACCAGAACCGTTCAGCATCTTGGATCCATCGAAGAACATGGTTCAATGCTCCGAGTGAATTTGAGTCGGTTGTTGCTGCTCGACCCACTCGGCGAGGAAATCTGCTATTTCCTGAGACTTCATAGCTTTCTTTACCTCGAACTTTATATCCAAGGGAAGGAGTTCAATCGCCTACTTTGCCACTCGACCAGTTGCATCTCTGTTGTTTAGAATTTCTGACAAAGGTGCGTCGCTGACGACTGTAATAGAGTGATCAGAGAAATAATGTGCAACCTTCTTCATGGTCATGTAGATCCCATAGACAAGCTTCTGATAGTGAGGATATCTTTGCTTGGATGGAGTCAAGACTTCAAAAATATAATACACTAGGCGCCGAACTTTATAGGTTTTCCTTCTTCTTCCCGCTCGACTGTAACTTCTGTACTGAGGACTTGTCCAGTGGCTGCAATGTAAAGCAGTAAGGCTCTTTGTTGATTGGGGGAAGCGAGCACCAGCTGGGTGGAAAGCAGGGTTTTGAGTTCTGCAAACGCTGCATCAGCTTCAGGAGTCCACTCGAACTTATCAGATTTCTTCATCAGTCGGTAAAGAGGCAAGGCCTTTTCACCGAGGCGAGAGATGGATCGACTCAAGGCAGCCAAGCAACCAGTAAGCTTCTTAACGTCATGCACACGCATAGGGCCTTTCATTCGGAGTATGTCTCCAACTTTCTCTGGGTTGGCATCGATCCCTCATTCAGAAACGAGGAAACCGAGTAACTTTCCTCCTGGAACTCCGAATATGCATTTTGACGGATTAAGCTTGATATCATACCTTCTTAGGTTGGAAAAGGTCTCAGCAAGGTCAGTCAGCAAGTCGGAACCTTTGCGCGACTTGACCACAATGTCATCCATATATGCTTCTACATTCCGACTGATTTGAGTGAGTAAGCACTTCCGAATCATCCTCATAAATGTGGCACCAGCGTTCTTGAGACCGAATAGCATGGTGACATAACAAAAGCACCCAAATGGAGTGATGAAAGCTGTTTTTATCTCATCGGGTCCATACAGTCGGATTTGATGATACCCGGAATAGGCGTCTAGAAAAGACAAATGCTCACACCCCGTAGTCGAGTAGATGATTTGGTCGATACGGGGGAGAGGAAAATGATCTTTCAGGCAGGCCCGATTGATATGCTTGAAGTCAATGCGCAAACAAAGTGAATCATCCTTCTTGGGACCATGACAACATTGGCAAGCCACTCGGAGTAGTAAATCTCTCGGATGAACTCAGCTGCTAGTAGCCGAGCCACTTCCTCGCGAATTGCTTTTCTCTTCTGCACGGCAGACCGTCTAAGATGTTCCTTGACTGACTTCACTTTCAGTTCGACTCGCAAACGATGCTCAGCCAGTCCCCTGGGTACACCCGGCATGTCAGAAGGTTTCCATGCAAAGATGTCCCAGTTCTCATGGAGGAACTGGATGAGCGCTTCTTCCTATTTGCTGCCAAGTGAAGTTGAGATATGAGTAGGAGCAGCATTAGGATCAGTCGGGTGAATATGAATCGGTTTCGTTTCTCCGGACGACTGAAATGCAGAATCTGTGGCAGGCTTCTTTGCTCGCAGCAAATCACTCGGATTTGCATTTTTCTGATACTCTTGCATTTCAACTGCTGCCATTTGTGCATCAGCAATTTTACAATCCTTCTGGAAGCATTCCTCTGCCTTCTGCCGATTGCCAGTGACCATGATCACTCCTCTGGGACGAGGCATTTTCAAGTTGAGATACATGTAACATGGTCGAGCCATAAAACGTGCGTATGTAGGCCTTCCTAGAATAGCATGATAAGCACTCTGGAAATCCACTACTGCAAATATCAACTTTTCCTTACGGTAATTCTTTGAATCACCGAAAATGACGTCAAAGGTTATCTGGCCGAGTGATTCAACCTTCTTGCCAGGGATGACGCCGTGAAAGCTCATGTTGCTCTCACTAAGTTTGGACATCGGAATGCCCATCTCCTTCAAGGTTTCGGCATGAAGGATATTCAGGACACTACCACCATCCATTAACACTTTGGTCAGTCTAATGCCTCCAATAACTGGGTCGACCACCAACACTTGCCTCCCAGGGGTGGCTATGCGAGCAGGATGATCAGACTGGTCGAATGTGATGGCCATTTGTGACCACTTCAGGTATGTTGTCATTGCCGGAGCAACCATATTCACCTCTCTGTTGATTACTTTCAGTCGACTTTTGCTCTCAACGTCAACAAAAATCATTAGAGTGGAATTGACATTGGGAAAACCATCATCTTCCTCTTTGTCCTCATCCTTGTTAGATTCCTTTTCCTTCTCATTAGGCTGTTTCTCTCGGAATTGCTCGATCAGAACTCGACACTGTAGGGTTGGGATAAATCAGATTGCCTTCTTCATCTTTCTTGGTGTGAATGTGACATGGCAAATCCATCACACCGTTACCAACTACATCTTTTACTTTCTTTGGGCTCCAGGGCCCCTTAGGTTTCCCTTTAAACTTTCCTTGAATCACTGCTCCAGTTTCACCAGGTCCTCCAGGTTCAGCTTTACGCTTCCGTTTCCGACTGGAATTACCTCCACTGGTGTCCTGACCGACTGGTTTGCTCTTTCCACTGTGGAGCCGATCCTCCTCTTCTCCGTTAGCATACAGAGTGGCTATTTCCATCACCCGAGTCAAAGTCATATCTCCTGTCCGACCGAATTTCAGGACCAGCTCTCGATTTTTGACACCTTCCTTGAAAGCGCAAACTGCTTGATGGTGGGATATATTCTCCACTGTGTGGTGTAGAGTGGTCCACCTCTGAATGTAATCTCTTAGAGCCTCACTCGGTTTTTTACGCAATGCTGCAATTCCGTTAATCCTGCTGGCCGCTAGCAAGTACCCTCAAAAGTTTTGACAAACACTCGAGCAAGTTCTTCCCAGCTGAATATACTGCCTGGTGCTAACTGAGTCAACCATGCTCTGGCTGATCCTTCCAACATCAGAGGAAGATGCTTCATGGCCACTTCATCATTGCAACCACCAATTTGTACAGCCACTCGGTAATCCTCAAGCCAAGTGTCAGGCTTGGACTCGCCAGTGAACTTACTGACCCCAGTCGCCAATCTGAAGTTGGGAGGAATCACTGCGGCTCTGATGGCTCTGCTAAAACACTCTGGACCTGAAACATGAACTCTGTTGCCAGTCAGGTGATCTCTATCAAGGCCCTCTCTGTGTGCTCTATTCCTGTCAACTAGACCTTGAACGAGAATAGATGTCGCATCAAAGCCTGGCTCCCTTGGGTCGGCTGGTACTCTTCGCTTGCCACTGCGAGGGCGTCTGTCATCATATTGTCGAGGCACATATGATCCACTCCTCGAAGGAGGTGTGGGCACTCGACGACGGTCATCACGACCGAGTCGGTGATCGTGCTGCTCATGGTTTCTGTATTGTTCCTGCCGATGTCCACGTCCCTCACGCCGCGGGAGCGATCTTGGGCTGTGGGCCGACTGGACTGTATTCGCCATCACAGATCTGCTATGAATCCTATTCCATGACGGAGATACTGCTGTGTTCTGCTCTCCTACTGCTCAGAGTAAGGCCCGGATCTGCATCAAACCTCTGCCAGCCTCCGACTGGGAAGGCTGAATTGACTCTGCTATACAGGCTGCAGCTGTGAGATTTTGAATCGGAGTGCGATATACCTGAGGTTGAGGTGGAAAAAGCTGTCGTCGACTGGACTCAGGGATCCGTTGCCGTGCACGCTCGTCGAGTGCACGCTGAAGATTCTCCAGTCGAGTGCGCTCAGCCAAATTGGCCAGGCGCGCCTCCTCCAAGGCCCGGGCCTCGGAGGTTTCCCCAATGATGGGCGTGTGAAGTGCTTCCATGTCGCGGCGGCGAAGCTCTTCTCCCTGCTGCAAAGAAAGAGGCTCGGGGCGGTATTCCTCGTGAGCGCGCGACGGATCACCACCACCATCGCCGCCGTCGTCGCGGCGGAAGCCAACAGGACTATGTGGTCCGTCGACCATCAAGGCTTCAGCCGCAGGATCGCTGCTGTCGCATTCAGATGCGGTCTCGACGGAGCCAGTCGAAAGGTCGAACAGGCCGTAGAGAGTTTCATCGGGCTTGATTGCCGCGACTTGCGGGGTGGCCGACTAACGGGCCACCGCATGTTTCACCCACCGCTGAAGCCGCGACCGACTGGATCGCTTGCGCTGGCGAACAGCGGGGAGCGAAGACACCACGGGAGCCGACCGATACTGTGTCAATGGCTGCCAGAGAAGGACGCCGCGAGCGCACGCGTGAAAGTGTGTCGCCCTGCAGACGGGGAGCGCGTCAACGTCAAGGGGAGCTTCCTGAAGCCAGGCGGAGTCGTGATATTATGTGAGTGATATTACAGGGGTGCGAACCCTTGTCCCCGAGGAGGGGGGGGGTGACTTATATAGAGTTCACCAGACCCCTCCCGCCCTCAGTTACACAAGGTTTAAGGTACATAAAGATGGGGCGTTTCTGGTAACGCCAGCAATAAAGTGACATAAATAACTATTAAGTCTACAGAGTAAACGTTCGACCGTTGCTATATGATACGTCTCCAACGTATCTATAATTTTTGATTGCTCCATGCTATATTATCTACTGTTTTGAATGTTTATGGGCTTTATTATACACTTTTATATCATTTTTTGGGACTAACCTATTAACCTAGAGCCCAGTGCCAGTTTCTGTTTTTACCTTCTTTTAGGGTTTCGAAGAAAAGGAAAATCAAACGGAGTCCAATTGACCTGAAACTTCACAGAACTTATTTTTGGATCAGAAGAAGCCGAGAAGACTTGAAGTGCACGTAAGGGAAGCTTCAAGGAGGCCATGAGGTAGGGGGCACGCCCATCCCCCCTGGGCGCTCCCTCCACCCTCGTGGGCCCCTCGTGGCCCCCCTGACGTACTTCTTCCGCCTATATATCTCCATATACCCTAAAAACATCAGAGAGCAGAATAGATCAGGAGTTTCGCTGCCAGAAGCCTCTATAGCCACCGAAAACCAACCTAGACCCGTTCCGGCACCCTGCCGGAGGGGGAATCCTTCTTCGGTGGCCATCTTCATCATCCCAGCGCTCTCCATGACGAGGAGGGAGTAGTCCACCCTTGGGGCCGAGGGTATGTACCAGTAGCTATGTGTTTGATCTCTCTCTCTCTCTCTCTCTCGTGTTCTTGAGGTGATACGATCTTGATGTATCGCGAGCTTTGCTATTATAATTGGATCCTATGATGTTTCTTCCCCCCTCTACTCTCTTGTAATGGATTGAGTTTCCCGTTTGAAGTTATCTTATCGGATTAAGTCTTTAAAGATTTGAGAACACTTGATGTATGTCTTGCCGTGCGTATCTGTGGTGACAATGGGATACCACGTGATTCACTTGATGTATGTTTTGGTGATCAACTTGCGGGTTCCGCCCATGAACCTATGCATAGGGGTTGGCACATGTTTTCCTCGTGATTCTCCAGTAGAAACTTTGGGGCACTCTTTGAGGTTCTATGTGTTGCTTGAATAGATGAATCTGAGATTGTGTGATGCATATCGTATAATCATACCCACGGATACTTGAGGTGACATTGGAGTATCTAGGTGACATTAGGGTTTTGGTTGATGTGTGTCTTCAGGTGTTATTCTAGTACGAACTCTAGGGCTGTTTGTGACACCTATAGGAATAGCCCAACGGATTGATTGGAAAGAATAACTTTGAGGTGGTTTCGTACCCTACCATAATCTCTTCGTTCGTTCTCCTCTATTAGTGACTTTGGAATGACTCTTTGTTGCATGTTGAGGGATAGTTATGTGATCCAATTATGATATTATTGTTGAGGGAACTTACACAAGCGAAAGTATGAACCCTAGGCCTTGTTTCCTATCATTGCAATACCGTTTATGCTCACTTTTATCACTTGCTACCTTGCTGTTTTTATAATTTCAGATTACAAATACCTTTATCTACTATCCATATACCACTTGTATCACCATCTCTTCGCCTAACTAGTGCACCTATACAATTTACCATTGTATTGGGTGTGTTGGGGACACAAGAGACTCTTTGTTATTTGGTTGCAGGGTTGCTTGAGAGAGACCATCTTGATCCTACGTCTCCTATGGATTGATAAACCTTAGGTCATCCACTTGAGGGAAATTTGCTACTGTCCTACAAATCTCTGCACTTGGAGGCCCAACAACATCTACAAGAAGAAGGTTGTGTAGTAGACATCAAGCTCTTTTCTGGCGCCGTTGCTGGGGAGGTGAGTGCTTGAAGGTATATCTTTAGATCTTGCAATCGAGTCTTTTAGTTTCTTGTTTTATCACTAGTTTAGTCTATAAAAGAAAATTACAAAAAAATGGAATTGAGTTTGTCTCATACGCTTCACCTTTTAATATCATTCGTGAGTATTATGGAAAGGATAATTGTTCTCAAGTGCTAAAAGAAGAAATCTATAAAATGTTTGGCACTAAATATTTGAATGATGAGCATGATTGCAATGTTGTTAGTATGAATTCCTTGAATATCCATGATGCTAATTATATGCAAAGCCACAAGCTTGGGGAAGCTATGTTTGATGAAGATGATATTTTTTGTCCCCCAAGCTTTGATGGGCAAATTTATTATGATGATAGCATGCATCCTATTTATGATGATTATATTGTTGAAAGTAGGTTTGGAAGAGTGTCAACTTTAGGAAGTAATAATCCCACTATTTTGGAGGATGTTGAATCTTATTGTGATAATTATAAAAGTCGATTTGGAGAGGTCATGACTTTATTTAGTAATGATTCCACTATTTCGGAAGAGGTTCCAATTGATTATGAGAATAAAGTTGCTATCTATGATGATTATTGTGATGACATGTATGCTATAAATAATAATTATAACCATGAAACTCATCATCATTCTTTTATTTTTCAATTGGATTATGCCTCACATGATAATTATTTTGTTGAGTTTGCTCCCACCATTATTCATGAGAAGAATTTTGCTTGTGTGGAGAATAATAAAATTTCTATGCTTATAGATCATGAAAAGAATGCTTTAGGTGCTGGTTATATTGTTGAATTCATTCATGATGCTACTGAAAATTATTATGAGGGAGTAATATATGCTTGTAGGAGTTGCAATAATATCAAGTTTCCTCTCTATGTGCTTAAAATCTTGAAGCTATGCTTGTTTTGCCCTCCTATGCTAGTTGATTATTGTTCTCATAAGTTGTTTGCTCACAAAATCCCTATGCATAGGAAGTGGGTTAGACTTAAAATGTGCTAGTCATATTCTTCATGATGCTCTCTTTATGTTTCAATTGTTATCCTTTATGTGAGCATCATTGAAATCATCATGCCTAGCTAGGGGCGTTAAACGATAGCGCTTGTTGGGAGGCAACCCAACTTTATTTTTGTTCCTTGCTTTTTGTTCCTGTTTAGTAATAAATAATTCATCTAGCATCTGTTTGTATGTGGTTTTATGCTTTTAATTAGGGTTTGTGCCAAGTAGAACCTTTGGGAAGACTTGGGGGAAGTCTTTGTGATCGTGCTGTAAAAACAGAAACTTTAGCGCTCATGAGAATTTCTGCCATTTTTATTTGGAGAGTGATATTTAGTTAATTCCTTTTGAATATGATTAATAGATAAATTCCTCAGGTCCATAAATTTATTTTAGAATTTTTGGGGTTCCAGAAGTTTGCGTTAGTTACAGATTACTACAGACTGTTCTGTTTTTGACAGATTCTGTCTTTCATGTGTTGTTTACTTATTTTGATGAATCTATGGCTAGTAAAAGAGTTTATAAACCATAGAGAAGTTGGAATACAGTAGGTTTGACACCAATATAAATAAAGAATGAGTTCATTACAGTACCTTGAAGTGGTGTTTTGTTTTCTTTCGCTAACGGAGCTTACGAGTTTTCTGTTAAGTTTTGTGTTGTGAAGTTTTCAAGTTTAGGGTAAAGATTCGATGGGCTATGGAACAAGGAGTGGCAAGAGCCTAAGATTGGGGATGACCAAGGCACCCCAAGGTAATATTCAAGGAAAACCAAGAGCCTAAGCTTGGGGATGCCCTGGATGGCATCCCCTCTTTCATCTTCGTTCATCGGTAACTTTACTTGGAGCTATATTTTTATTCGCCACATGATATGTGTTTTGCTTGGAGCGTCATTTTATTTTATTTAGTTTTGCTTGCTGTTTTAATAAAATATCAAGATCTAAAATTCTTAAA
Source organism: Triticum dicoccoides (assembly GCF_002162155.2). Taxonomy (NCBI): domain Eukaryota; kingdom Viridiplantae; phylum Streptophyta; class Magnoliopsida; order Poales; family Poaceae; genus Triticum; species Triticum dicoccoides. The sequence goes on from NC_041382.1 coordinate 117,250,828, forward strand.
TGTTAGAGAGTCTTCACATAGTTGCATAATTATTCAACTACTCATTGATCTTCACTTATATCTTTCGAGGTAGTTTGTTGTTTGCTCTAGTACTTCACTTATATCTTTTAGAGCACGGTGGTGGATTTGTTTTACAGAAACTAATGAACTCTCATGCTTCACTTAGATTATTTTGAGAGTCTTAAATAGCATGGTAATTTTCTTAAAATCCTAATATGCTAGGTATTCAAGATTAGTAAAACTTTCTTATGAGTGTATTGAATACTAAGAGAAGTTTGATACTTGATGATTGTTTTGAGATATGGAGGTAATAATATCAAAGTCGTGCTAGTTGAGTAGTTGTGAAATTGAGAAATGCTTGTGTTTAAGTTTGCAAGTCCCGTAGCATGCACGTATGGTAAATGTTGTGTAACAAATTTTAAACATGAGGTGTTATTTGATTGTCTTCCTTATGAGTGGCGGTCGGGGACGAGCGATGGTCTTTTCCTACCAATCTATCCCCCTAGGAGCATGCACGTAGTGCCAAGGTTTTTGATGACTTGTAGATTTTTGCAATAAGTATGTGAGTTCTTTATGACTAATGTTGAGTCCATGGATTATACTCACTCTTACCCTTCCATCCTTGCTAGCCTCTTCGGTACCGTGCATTGCCCTTTCTCACATTGAGAGTTGGTGCAAACTTTGCCGGTGCATCCAAACCCCGTGATATGATACACTCTTTCACACATAAACCTCCTTATATCTTCCTCAAAACAGCCACCATACCTACCTATTATGGCATTTCCATAGCCATTCCGAGATATATTGCCATGCAACTTTCCACCATTTCGTTTATCATGACACATTCATCATTGTCATATTGCTTAGCATGATCATGTAGTTGACATAGTATTTATGGCAAAGCCACCATTCATAATTCTTTCATACATGTCACTCATGAATCATTGCACATCCCGGTACACCACCGGAGGCATTCATATAGAGGCATACTTTGTTCTAGTATCGAGTTGTAATCATTGAGTTTTAAATAAATAGAAGTGTGATGATCATCATTTTCTAGAGCATTGTCCCAAGTTAGGAATAAAAAAAAGAGAAGGCCCAAAAAAAGAGAAAGGCCATAAAAAAGAAGGAAAAGGCCCAAATAAAAAATAATAAAAAATAAAAAAATGAGAGAAAAAGAGAGAAGGGACAATGCTACTATCCTTTGCCAGACTTGTGCTTCAAAGTAGCACCATAATCTTCATGATAGAGAGTTCGTTTGTTTTGTCACTTTCATATACTAGTGGAAATTTTCATTATAGAACTTGGCTTGTATATTCCAACAATGGGCCTCCTCAAGTGCCCTAGGTCTTCGTGAGCAAGCAAGTTGGCTGCACACCCACTTAATTTCTTTTGTTGAGCTTTCATACATTTATAGCTCTAGTGCATACGTTTCATGGCAATCCCTACTCCTTGCATTAACATCAATCAATGGGCATCTCCATAGCTCATTGATTAGCCTCGTTGATGTGAGACTTTCTCCTTTTTGTCTTCTCCACATAACCCCCATCATTATATTCTATTCCACCCATACTGCTATATCCATGGCTCGCGCTCAAGTATTGCGTGAAAGTTTATAGGTTTGAGATTACTAAATATGAAACAATTGCTTGGCTTGTCATCGGGGTTGTGCATGATGAGAGCATTCTCGTGTGACGAAAATTGAGCATGACTAAACTATATGATTTTGTAGGGATGAACTTTCTTTGGCCATGTTATTTTGAGAAGACATAATTGCTTAGTTAGTATGCTTGAAGTATTATCATTTTTATGTCAATATGAACTTTTGTCTTGAATCTTTCGGATCTCAATATTCATACCACAATTAGGAAGAATTACATTAGAACTATGCCAAGTAGCACTCCGCATCAAAAGTTCTGTTTTTATCATTTACCTACTCGAGGACGAGTAGGAATTAAGCTTAGGGATGCTGATACGTCTCCAACGTATCTATAATTTTTGATTGCTCCATGCTATATTATCTACTGTTTTGAATGTTTATGGGCTTTATTATACACTTTTATATCATTTTTTGGGACTAACCTGTTAACCCAGAGCCCAGTGCCAGTTTCTGTTTTTACCTTGTTTTAGGGTTTAGAAGAAAAGGAAAATCAAACGGACTCCAATTGACCTGAAACTTCACAGAACTTATTTTTGGATCAGAAGAAGCCCAGAAGACTTGAAGTGCATGTAAGGGAAGCTTCGAGGAGGCCACAAGGTAGGGGGGTGCGCCCACCCCCCTGGGCGCGCCCTTCACCCTTGTGGGCCCCTCGTGGCCCCCCTGACGTACTTCTTCCACCTATATATCTCCATATACCCTAAAAACATCTGAGAGCAGAATAGATCGGGAGTTTCGCCTCCAGAAGCCTCCGTAGCCACCGAAAACCAATCTAGACCCGTTGCGGCACCCTGCCGGAGGGGGAATCCTTCTCCGGTGGCCATCTTCATCATCCCGGTGCTCTCCATGACGAGGAGGGAGTAGTCCACCCTCGGGGCTGAGGGTATGTACCAGTAGCTATGTGTTTGATCTCTCTCTCTCTCTCTCTCTCTCTCTCTCTCTCTCGTGTTCTTGAGGTGATACGATCTTGATGTATCACGAGCTTTGCTATTATATTTGGATCCTATGATGTTTTCCCCCCTTTACTCTCCTGTAATGGATTCAGTTTCCCCTTTGAAGTTATCTTATCGGATCGAGTCTTTAAAGATTTGAGAACACTTGATGTATGTCTTGCCATGCGTATCTCTGGTGACAATGGGATACCACGTGATTCACTCAATGTATCTTTTGGTGATCAACTTGCGGGTTCCGCCCATGAACCTATGCATAGGGGTTGGCACATGTTTTCGTCGTGATTCTCCGGTAGAAACTTTGGGGCACTCTTTGAGGTTCTATGTGTTGGTTGAATAGATAAATCTGAGATTGTGTGATGCATATCGTATAATCATACCCAGGGATACTTGAGGTGACATTGGAGTATCTAGGTGACATTAGGGTTTTGGTTGATGTGTGTCTTAAGGTGTTATTCTAGTACAAACTCTAGGGCTGTTTGTGACACCTATAGGAATAGCCCAACGGATTGATTGGAAAGAATAACTTTGAGGTGGTTTCATACCCTACCATAATTACTTCGTCCGTTCTCCGCTATTAGTGACTTTGGAGTGACTCTTTGTTGCATGTTGAGGTATAGTTATGTGATCCAATTATGATATTATTGTTGAGGGAACTTACACTAGCGAAAGTATGAACCCTAGACCTTGTTTCCTATCATTGCAATACCGTTTATTCTCACTTTTATCACTTGCTACCTTGCTGTTTTTATAATTTCAGATTACAAATACCTTTATCTACTATCCATATACCACTTGTATCACCATCTCTTCGCCGAACTAGTGCAACTATACAATTTACCATTGTATTGGGTGTGTTGGGGACACAAAAGACTCTTTGTTATTTGGTTGCAGGGTTGCTTGAGAGAGACCATCTTCATCCTACGCCTCCTACGAATTGATAAACCTTAGGTCATCCACTTGAGGGAAATTTGCTACTGTCCTACAAACCTCTGCACTTGGAGGCCCAACAACGTCTACAAGAAGAAGGTTGTGTAGTAGACATCACTATACAGAGTGGCTTTAGGTCTTTTGATCACGGAGTGATCATTGTCATGGTCGAGTGACACTGAGTCTTCCGAGTGGAACATTTCTGGTCGAGTGTATGATGGTATCCCTTGAATATTTCTGGATTGAGGGTGATGTCCTAGTGGAGGGTGTCTAGGTCAGGCCTATGTCCCTACCCTAGGTACATAGCTTCATCATCAACCACGTTTTCATAACGCTTCCGCTTACGGTCTATGAGGGTACGTAGACAATACTCTCCCCTCTCGTTGCTATGCATCACCATGATCTTGCACGTGCGTAGGATTTTTTGAAATTACTATGTTCCCCATCATATTCTACGAAGATCTTTATCGGTCGAACCTTATGACAACACATGTAATTCCCTTTGTCTATCGGTATGTTACTTGCCCGAGATTCGCTTGTCGGTATCTCCATAACTAGTTCAATCTCGTTACCGGCAAGTCTCTTTACTCGTCTCGTAATGTGTCATCTCGTAACTAACTCATTAGTCAGTTTGCTTGCAAGGCTTCTGATTATGTGCATTATCGAGGGCCCAGAGATACCTCTCCGATACTCGGAGTGACAAATCCTAATCTCGATCTATGCCAACCCAACAAACACCTTTGGAGATACCTGTAGAGCATCTTTATAATCACCAAGTTACGTTGTGAAGTTTGATAGCACAGAAGGTATTCCTTCGGTATCCTGGAGTTGCATAATCTCATAGTCAAAGAAATATGTATATGACATGAAGAAAACAATAGCAATAAAACTGAACGATCAATATGCTAAGCTAACGGATGGGTCTTGTCCATCACATCATTCTCCTAATGATGTGATCCCGTTCATCAAATGACAACACATATTTATGGTTAGGAAACTTAACCATCTTTGATTAAACGAGCTAGTCTAGTAGAGGCTTACTAGGGACACTGCGTTTTGTCTATGTATCCACACATGTATCTAGTTTCTAGTTAATTCAATTCTAGCATGAATAATAAACATTTATCATGATATAAGGAAATATAAAATAACAACTTTGTTATTGCCTCTAGGGCATATTTCCTTCAGTCTCCCACTTGCACTAGAGTCAATAATCCAGTTCACATCGCCATGTGATTTAACACTAATAGTTCATAACTTTATGTGATTAACACCCATAGTTCACATCTCCATGTGACCAATACCCAAAGAGTTTACTAGAGTAAATAATCTAGTTCACATCGCTATGTGATTAACACTCAAGGAGTACTAAGGTGTGATCATGTTTCGCTTGTGAGAGAGATTTAGTCAACGGGTCTGCCACATTCAGATCCGTATGCATTTTGCAAACTTTTTATGTCTACAATGCTCCGCACGGAGCTACTCTACCCAGTTGCTCCCACTTTCAATATGTATCCAGATTGATACTTAGAGTCATCCGGATCAGTGTCAAAACTTGCATCGACGTAATCCTTTACGGTGAACTCTTTGTCACCTCCATAACCGAGAAACATTTCCTTAGTCATCTTTAGGTACGTAAGGATAATTCTGACCGCTGTCCAGTGATCTACTCCTGGATCACTATTGTACGCCCTTGCCAAACTCATGGCAAGGTACACAATAGGTCTGGTATACAGCATGACATACTTTATGGCTGAGGCATAGGGAATGACTTTCATTCTCTCTCTCTATCTTCTGCCGTGGTCGGGCTTTGAGTCTTACTCAACTTCACACCTTGTAACATAGGCAAAAACTCTTTCTTTGACTGATCCATTTTGAACTTCTTCAAAACTTTATCAAGGTATGTGTTTTGTGAAAGTTCTATTAAGTTTCTTGATCTATCCCTATAGATCTTGATGCTCAATATGCAAGTAGCTTCACTGAGGTATTTCATTGAAAAATTCTTATTCAAGTATCCTTTTATGCTATCCAGAAATTCTATATCATTTCCAATCAATAATATGTCATCCACATATAATATCAGAAATGCCACAGAGCTCCCACTCACTTTCTTATAAATACAGGCTTCACCGTAAGTCTGTATAAAACCATATGCTTTGATCACCTCATCAAAGCGTATATTAAAACTCCGAGATGCTTGCACCAGTCCATAGATGGATCACTGGAGCTTGCACACTTTGTCAGCACCTTTAGGATCGACAAAACCTTCTGGTTGCATCATATACAACTCTTCTTTAAGATATTCATTAAGGAATGCAATTTTGACGTCCATTTGCCAGATTTCATAATCATAAAATGTGGCAATTACTAACATGATTCGGATAGACTTAAGCATCGCTACGGGTGAGAAAGTCTCATCATAGTAATCTCCTTGAACTTGTCAAAAACCTTTTGTGACAAGTCGATCGTTATAGATAGTGACATTACTATTAGCGCCAGTCTTCTTCTTGAAGATCCATTTATTATCAATGGCTTGCTGATCATCGGTCAAGTCCACCAAAGTCCACACTTTGTTCTCATACATGGATCCTATCTCAGATTTCATGGCCTCAAGACATCTATCGGAATCTGGGCTCATCATAGCTTCTTCATAGTTTGTAGGTTCGCCATGGTCTAGTAACAGGACTTCTAGGACAGGATTACCGTACCACTTTGGTGCGGAACATGCTCTGTTCGACCTACGAGGTTTGTTAGTAACTTGATTTGAAGTTTCATGATCATCATCATTAGCTTCTTCTCTAGTTGGTGTAGGCATCACTGGAACGGTTTTCTGTGATGAGTTACTTTCCAATTCGAGAGAAGGTACAATTACCTCATCAAGTTCTACTTTCCTCCCACTCACTTCTTTCAAGAGAAACTCCTTCTCTAGAAAGGTTCCATTCTCAGCAACAAAGATCTTGCCTTCGGATCTGTGGTAGAAGGTGCACCCAATTGTTTCCTTAGGATATCCTATGAAGATGCACTTCTCCGATTTGGGTTCGAGCTTATCAGGCTGAAGCTTTTTCACATATGCATCACAACCCCAAACTTTAAGAAACGGCAACTTGGTTTCTTGCCAAACCATAGTTCATACGGTGTCGTCTCAACGGATTTAGACGGTGCCCTATTTAACCTGAATGCAACTGTCTCTAATGCATAACCCCAAAACAATAGTGGTAAATTGGTAAGATACATCATAGATCGCACCATATCCAATAAAGTACGGTTACGACGTTCGGACACACCATCATGCTGTGGTGTTCCAGGTGACGTGAGTTGTGAAACTATTCCATATTGTTCTAAATGAAGGCAAAACTCATAACTCAAATATTCGCCTCCGCGATCAGATCGTAGAAACTTTATTTTCTTGTTACGACGATTCTCCACTTCACTTTTAAATTCTTTGAACTTTTCAAATAATTTAGACCTATGTTTCATTAAGTAGATATACCCATATCTCCTTAAATCATTCATGAAGGTCAGAAAATAACGATACCCGCCGCGTGCTTCAACACTCATCAGACCGCATACATCGATATGTATATCCAATAAGTCATCTGCTTGCTCCATTGTTACGGAGAACAGAGTTTTAGCCATCTTGCCCATGAGGCATGGTTCGCAAGTATCAAATGATTCATAATCAAGTGATTCCAAAAGTCCAACTACACGGAGTTTCTTCATGCGCTTTACACCAATATGACCAAAACGGCAGTGCCACAAGTATGTTGCACTATCATTATCAACTTTGCATCTTTTGGCATCAAAATTATGAATATGTGTATCACTATGATCGAGATTCAATAAACCATTTACATTGGGTGTATGACCATAGAAGGTTTTATTCATGTAAACAGAACAACAATTATTCTCCGACTTAAATGAATAATCGTATCATAATAAACATGATCCAATCATATTCATGCTCAAGGCAAACACCAAATAACATTTATTTAGGTACAACACTAATCCTGAAGGTAGAGGGAGTATGCGATGGCGATCTTATCAACCTTGGAATCTCTTCCAACACACATCGTCACTTTGCTCACAACTAGTCTCTGTTAATTTTGTAACTGCTGTTTCAAGTTACTAATCTTAGGAACTGAACCGGTATCAAATACCCTGGGGTTACTATGAACACTAGTAAAGTACACATCAATTACATGCATATCAAATATACCTTTGTTCACTTTGCCATCCTTCTTATCCGCCAAGTATTTGGGGTAGTTCCGCTTCCAGTGACCATTCCCTTTGCAGTAGAAGCACTCAGTTTCAGGCTTAGGTCTAGCTTTGGGATTCTTCACGGGAGCGGCAACTTTCTTACCATTCTAAGTTCCCTTTGTTTCGCTTGCCCTTTTTCTTAAAACTAGTAGTCTTGTTAACCATCAACACTTGATGCTCTTTTTTGATTTCTACCATCGTGAAGAGCTCGAGAATCATTTTCATCATCCCTTGCATATTACAGTTCATCACGAAGTTCTAGTAGCTTGATGATAGTGACTAGAGAACTTTGTCAATCACTATCTTATCTGGAAGATTAACTCCCACTTGATTCAAGCGATTGTAGTACCCAGACATTCTGAGCACATGCTCACTGGTTGAGCTATTCTCCTCCATCTTGTAGGTAAAGTACTTGTCAGAGGTCTCATACCTCTCGACACGGACATAAGTCTAAAATACCAATTTCAGCTCTTGGAACATCTCATATGCTTCATGGCGTTCAAAACATTTTTGAATTCCCAGTTCAAAGCCGTAAAGCATGGTGCCCTAAACTATTAATTAGTCATCATACCGATCTTTGTCAAACGTTCATAACGTCTGCATCTGCTCATGCAATAGGACTATCACTTAGCGGCGCATCAAGGACATAATTCTTCTGTGTAGCAATGAGGATAATCTTCAGATCACAGACCCAGTTCACATCATTGCTACTATCATCTTTCAACGTAGTTTTCTCTAGGAACATATCAAAAACATAGGGGAGCTACAACGCAAACTATTGATATACAACATAATTTTCAAATACTATCAGGACTAAGTTCATGATAAATTAAAGTTCAATTAATCAAATTACTTAAGTGGAGAACGTAGCATGCAATTTCAAAAATTTTCTACGCTCACGCAAGATCTATCTAGGAGATGCATAGCAATGAGAGGGGAAGAGTTTGTCTACGTACCCTCGTAGACCGAAAGCGAAAGCGTTTGACAACACGGTTGATGTAGTCGAACTTCTTGTCGAAGTTATTGGCGACGGGTACCACGAAGACGACAAGACGATATTTCAAGACATCGGGGCTAGCAAAGCCCCTCAGTCCGACTGCCCGGTCACTCCTACCGGCTCCCCGTCCGACTGCTCTGCCCAGCCGGCTGCCGGCTACTGACTACGCCGACCAGCCAGCTGCCGACAACACCAACCAGCCGGCTGCCGACGGCAGCCCGACTCGACACCAACGAAACAACCGTACCGCGACATCATCTACAGTGTATCTGTCCCTGGGCACTGTTTTATAAAGTGAACCAGGGACAAGGAGGCATGCACGTCACATCCACACCTCTCATGGGCATGGTGCCCCATACCCCCTTGCCCCCCACGTCACTACCTTAGCTTAGGTAGTAAGCTACCCCCATGCCTATATAAGGCACACATCCATCCATCCACTCCCTCAAGCCACATTCATTTGGCCACAAGGCCACTCACGGCCAGAAGGTCACTCACGTACTTGGCCACTAGAGCCGGCCATACGCATGCATATACGAGATCAGGTGCCCTTGGCACTGATCTCAGATACAGCTCCATGAGCACTTTCTACTGTTAGATGTACACCTCACATATATACTCAGACATGCAGAAGTAGGGGTATTATCTCTCCGGAGAGCCCCGAACCTGGGTAAACTAGCGCGTGCTACTCGCATACCCGCTCCCGGGCCTATCAGCAACAGTCTTGTCCTCACACTAAGCCACCCTGTGGCATATGTCGCACCCAAACCCCGACATTTGGCGCCCACCGTGGGGCGGTACTATGCTACCGTGCTGCTTCTGGTTTCGCAGTCCGGGAAAGACCATCTTCATCATCTCCGCCGCGACGTCACCGTCGTCTCTCCGGTAGCGCTCGGGGCCCGACATCGACACGCCCCCGGAGCGGCCGCGAGGGGCGGCGCGTCCCCGTCGTTGGCGTTGCCCTCTTCGTCATCATCACCGTGGCGTCGTGCCGTCTCTCCGGTGGCACTCGGAGGCTCGACATCGACACGCCCCCGAGGGGGGCGCATGGGATGGCGCACCCTCGTCGTCGGCCTCAACGCCATCTGCTTGGCTCTCTTCTCCGCGGATGCTCCGCATCACACGCTTCGCCAACTCCCCGTGAGCTTCAGCGGCCTCGCGCTCCACCGTCCAGGCGGCCGCAGCACCACTCGACCTCGCCTTTCGCACTCTCAAGCTCACCGGCGCGAGTTCTGCTCGTCTCGCTACCACAACCCATAGCCATGTATTACACGTACGCATGCCAGATGCAGGTCATACACTAGCCGGATAATCCCCTTACTATACTCAGACACTTCCCAGATCATGCCTATACACTAGCCATATACACCCCAGATAATGGTCATGCATGCCTTGTGTATGCCCTGCATAATCCCCCATATACTGGACATGCGATTCTCAGATACACGCCAGACCATGGTCGTACACTGCTCGTGCACTTCCCAGACGATGACTAGTTGACTACACGCGAAGCTCGCCTCCGGTCCGCTCCGCCCGCTGCAGACGCGCGTCCGTCTCCGGTTTCCTCTGCGCCTCCTCTTGGCTGGGCGACTGCTGCATCTGCTTGCTGCTGGCGCACAAGCCGCCGGCCTCCCCCTCGGCCCCGAGCTTCGGGCTCCTTGCACAGCGCCGCCTCACCCCGGGCGACGGCCTACCCGGCCGGGTCCTCCTCTGCCGGCCTTCCCCACGCCCAGCCGCACGCTCCTCGGCCGCGCCGCACCACCACGGCCTCACGCCGGCATCCGACCGCCTGCGGCCACGGGTCTGCGCCCGCTAGCGGTACCTCGTCGCCGCTCCGCCCGTCCATGCCGCGCTCGACGCCGCTGCGCTCGCCTCAGCTCCACCACAGCTCCGCGCACCCGGTGGCCCCGTGGAAACCTCCTACGGCCCAAGTCCATGGCCATGGCCCCGAGCACACAGCGTCCCGCACCTGGCCTCCATCGTCGTACCACATGCGCCTTCCGTGTGCCTACTTCGACCTCCACACCATCCTCCTCCATCAGCAAGCCACTGCGCGTTCCCGGCGCCGCCCCGTTGCAGCATCACGCCGCTGGCTCCACGCGACTTGGCCCCGTCCGGCGTCCCGCTCGCCGCCTTCGCTTCGCCCGGCGGCCTCCCGTGCTGTCCGGCTCGCCGTCGCCGCCTCCCCGCCTCCTGGCTGGCTCCGCCCCGCACGCGAGCACCGCCACGCCCTGCTGCCTGCCATCTTCGCCCGCAACCCGGACGGTCGGCTCCGCCCGCCACCCAGCTGGCCCTACCGCCTGCCGTCTTTGCCTGCAACTCGGACGGCCGGTTCCGCCGCCACACGGCCGCTTGCTGGCCCCGCCCGCATCTCGGCTGGCCGGCTCCGCCCGCATCCCGGTAACCCGACACTTTACTTGCTGAGCCCGCATCCCGGCCGGCCGGCCTCGCCTTGCCTGCCGCCTCCACCTCGCTCGGCCGCCCCGCCGCCTGCCCGCGTGCCGGCTCGCCACCCCGGCTGGTTCCGCCCCCCTAGCCGGCTCCCCTCCTGGGCCGGCTCCGCCTCCCGTCGGCTCGCCTCGCATCCAGCCGTGCCGCTGCGGCCTCGCCCTGTGCACTCCTCTGCGAGCAAGAGAGAAGGGAGAGAAGAAAGAAAGGTCAAGAGAGAACAATGCACAAGCCGACTAGAGTTGGACCTAAAAAAAAGAGATGTCGGGTGCTCGGGGAAAATAAAAAAAGAAAAGGCCGAGTGCCCGATCCGGCTGAGAAAAGAGGTCGGTTGCTCAAAAAAGAGGATTGTTGCCGGTGGATTGTTGCCGGTGGAGAAAAGTCAGGACGGATGCCCAGCCGACTGCTCGTGCAGAAGAACCGTCTGGCTACCGACAACCGACAGAAGAAAGAAGAAAGAGGGTGCTGCCAGACGCCTCGCCGCCTGGCCGGCTGTGCCAAGCCGGCTCGGCCGCGTCCCGCTCACCCCCTGACCGGTCAAGCCCGACCGGCTGGACCCTCCTCGTGCGCCCAGAGGCTCGGGGTTTACACCCCGCGGGTGCGCTGACGCGCCCCCACGAGGAAGAAGACAAAGTAGTTGCCAGGAGATCCGGCCCGACTGCTCAGCAGTCAGCCCGAATCTCGAAGGCTACACCCAGCGGGTGCGCTGACGCGCCCCCGCGAGGAAGAAGACAAAGTAGTTGCCGGGGGCTACACCCAGTGGGCACGCTCGCGCGCCCCCACGAAAGATTGCAGACAAGAGAAGAGTTTTGTCCGGCTCCTAGCAGTCGGCACAAGAGAAAAAAGAAGAAAAGGGCGCTGCCAGACGCCTCACCGCCTGGCCGGCTATGCCAAGCCGGCTCGGCCGCGTTCTGCTTGCCGCCTGGCCGGTCAAGCCCGACCGGCTGGACCCTCCACGAGCACCCGGAGGCTCAAAGGCTACACCTAGCGGGTGCGCCGGCGCACTACGCGAGCGCCGAGCCGCGCCAGCTGTCTTCGGCAAACTCCGCCTTGGCAACACGAAAATCAATGTGAGCTCCTCACCCGCATATTTTTGCACCGCGAGAGCACGGATAACCTCGAGCGATGCTCGGGGGCTATCTCCGCATTTTATTACAGTTGCATCACTATTTGCCCTAACGCCAGCCAGAGTTGGCCCGGGGGCTGGCCGCTTGGCTTGAGACGTTTTTCCCGCAGACGGCTTAGTAGCATGTGCAGTACCAAAGGCCCACCTCTCAGCCATAGACCGCAGAGCGGCTGTCCGGCTAGCAAGAGCAAAAGCCGGAGATCACCCCACACGAAATATGTCCGTGAAGAGAAACGCTTCTGGCAGCCCGACCGTTTCCTTTACAAATATCTGCTCGGTCGAATCGGCTCCCATACTCTGAGTATTGTACACTCCACTTCGCGGCCCACTCTCAGCCACAGACCGCAGAGCGGCTGTCCGGCAAGCGAGAGCACAAGCCAAAGAACAGAGGAAACACGGAAAAGATTAAGGGGGCTCGGACGAAACCGAGTCGGCACCCTCCACATAAAACTTGCAATGCTTAACACAAACATTTGATATATCTACATGGACTAAGTTCGTCTTTTTTCATGATCATTTCCATGGGGAACCCCTCCTCGCTCGGAGGCTCGGAGACTACATTAACACCTGCCAAGGAACCTCCACCCAACTTTGCCAAGTTGCCCGGAGGCTCGGGGGCTACTGTCGGAGTTATTGGTGACGGGCACCACGAAGACGGCAAGACGATATTTCAAGACATCGAGGGTAGCAAAGCCCCTCAGTCTGACTGCCCGGTTGCTCCTACCGGCTCCCCGTCCGACTGCTCTGCCCGGCCGGCTGCCGACTGCTGACTGCGCCGACCAGCTGGCTGCTGGCTACTGATTGCGCTGACCAGTCGGCTGCCGGCTGCTGACTACGCTGACCAGCCGGCTGCCGACTACGCCAAGCAGCCGGCTGCCGAGTGCGGCCCGACTCGACAACGACGAGACAACCGTACCGCGACATCATCTATAGTGTATCTATCCCTGGGCACTGTTTTATAAAGTGCACCAGGGACAAGGAGGCATGCACATCACATCCACACCTCTCATGGGCATGGTGCCCCATGCCCCCTTGCCCCCCACATCACTACCATAGCTTAGGTAGTAAGCTACCCCCATGCCTATATAAGGCATACATCCATCCATCCAGTCCCTCACGCCACATTCATTTGGCCACAAGGCCACTCACGGCCACAAGCCATGGCCATACTTGGCCAGTAGAGCCGGCCATACACATGTGTATACGAGATCAGGTGCCCTTGGCACTGATCTTAGATACAGCTCCAGGAGCACTTTATACTGTCAGATGTACACCTCACATATATACTCAGGCATGCAGGAGTAGGGGTATTATCTCCCTGGAGGCCCCGAACCTGGGTAAACTAGCATACCCGCTCCCGGGCCTATTAGCAGCAGTCTTGCCCTCACACTAAGCCACCCTGTGGCATATGTCGCACCCAAACCCCGACACTTCTTCTTATTCCGACCGATCAAGCACCGAACGTACGACACCTAAAAAAAACCATCTCCGCCGCCGCCGGACGTGTCCGCACAGGCCGGACAACGTCCGGATCCGCCTCCGCCAACCGGGAGCCGCCACGTGGGTGCCCCGGACCACATCACCGCCGCCACTCCCGCTGGCCCGCCCAGGCCCGAGGCGGGCCCTCTCCCGCGCCTCACCGGCCCGCGCGCCCCGCGCCCTCTCTCCTTCCTCCCGAGCCGCTCGCCGCCTCCCCGCCGCCATCGCGCCGGCGCCGCGCCGCCGTCAGCCGCCGCACGCTGCCCGGATCAGGCGTCGCCCAGACGCGCCACTCCCGCCGTCAGCCGCCGCCGCCGTCCCGTCCGCGCCCGGCCGCGACCCCGCCGCCTCATCTCCGTCCTCGCCGGTGCCGCCCATCCCCGTCCTCAACTCCGGTGAACAGGGCCCGACGTCGAATCTCGGGAGGCGCGCCCAGATCTGATTCGGTTGCTACAGTAACCCTAATTTTTTTCGCGAGGATGATTTTCTCTAAGTCCCAGAAATTCCGATCCATGTGCTCATGTTCGCGGCTCCGTAACTTTGCATCCTTAGCTCCGATTCATGCATATAGCACATCAAAATGTTCATCTCAGAGAGTACATCATTTAATTCCATTGCATCATTTTCATTTGAGCTCATCTTGATGCCCGAAATGCTGTTAGAAGGAGGCTACTTGAGTTAATTGTCAGATCTGCTGCTCCATTTAGGTTTTTGTCATTTTTGCCATGATTAATGTATGCGTGTTATGCCCTGATGCTCTACATATGTTTTGTTAAGGGTTTTGTCATCTCTCAAGAGGTGCAACCCATGTATTTTTAGGATGTGTGTGGTAACTAGTGCAAGCTTGCAAAGTGGTTCACTTGGTAAATCTGTTTTCAGAGACTTAGTATTTTCACCAAGTCCTGGATCTGTTTATCTCATGATGCCATATGTTCATGTTGTTTCCTAGTGATCCGTGCCTCTTTTGAGGATGATCAGTAAGGATGTTTTGTTAATCTTGTAGTGCTCTATCCATCCATGTCTTTGTTTGCAATTATGGAGCACCCTAGCTTGAGTCAATCGAGCTCTACTTTTGCTACTTTGTGAATCTGGGCAGATAGTCAACTTGTTTGCAATTTTGCCGGTGATGTTGTAGTTGATCCGTGCATGCTATGCCCTTGTTCTTGCCATGTCTAGCTTGAATTTTGTGCCTTCCTCATGGATGTATGCTTGTCTTGCCATGACTTGCACCATAGTGAGTGCATCGAGCTCGTAAACATGCCTACTTGAGTTATATTTCAGCATGTGTCAGTTTTTCACTAAGTCTAAAAACTGATTATGTTTTTGCTATGTTTGCATGCTTGCAATTGTATTTTCTGGTCCTTTTTGGCTCAAGGTCACTAAGGGACTTTTGTTAAGCTCTTTGAATAGCTCCATGCCATGCTTTACTTTGCCATGTTCAGTTCCTGTAGCATGTAGTTTTGTTGCTCCGAAGTGGGCTACCTGATCTGAAATTCCAGACAAGTGTTAATTTCACTAAGTCTGAGATCTGTTTGCCATTTGCATTTTTGCCATGCTTGTTTGAACCTGTTCATGGATGAATTGGTCATAGCTCAGTGCTAGACTTTTGTTAAGCATCTTGTGTGCATCCCTGCCATGTATTTTGTTGTCATGTTTGTGTGCTGTAGCATATTCATATCATTGCATTTAGATGGCTACTTGCTGTAAGTCGCAGACCGGTGTCATTTTTGAATCGCTTGCCATTTCCAAACCGTAACTCCGATTCCGGCGTTCTTTATATCGTTTTCAAGCGATTTCGTCTCATCTTTCCAGTGGCACACTTGGATTTCCAAGTTGAGGCTAGGTTCATGCTTTTCCTGTCATATCTTGCATTTTGCATCCCGCATCGCATCCCGCATAGCATATCATCTTTGCATTGTGTTGTTTGAGTTTGCACGTGGTTGATTGTATCCTTGTTGCTTGTTTGTCTTGTTTGGGTAGAGCCGGGAGACGAGTTCGCTAATGAGGAGCCCGCTGAGTTTGCTTTCGAGGATCCAGTCAACTCTGACAACTGTGCAGGCAAGATGATCATACCCTCGAAATCACTACTATCTTTGCTATGCTAGTTTGCTCGCTCTTTTGCTATGCCAATGCTACGATGCCTACCACTTGCTTTCAAGCCTCCCAAATTGCCATGTCAAACCTCTAACCCGCCATTGTCCTAGCAAACCGTTGATTGGCTATGTTACCGCTTTGCTCAGCCCCTCTTATAGCGTTGCTAGTTGCATGTGAAGATTGGAGGCCGTTCCTTGTTGGAACATTTATTTACTTGTTGGGATATCATTATATGGATATGTTATCTTAATGCAACTGTACACTTGGTAAAGGGTGGAAGGCTCGGCCTCTCGCCTAGTGTTTTGTTCCACTCTTGCCGCCCTAGTTTCCGTCATATCGGTGTTATGTTCCCGGATTTTGCGTTCCTTACGCGGTTGGGTTATAATGGGAACCCCTTGATATTTTGCCTTGATTAAAGCTTTTCCAGCAATGCCCAACCTTGGTTTTACCATTTGCCACCTAGCCTATTTTTCCCTTGGGTTTCCGGAGCCCGAGGGTCATCTTATTTTAAACCCCCCCGGGCCAGTGCTCCTCTGAGTGTTGGTCCAAACTAGAGTCATGTGCAGCACCCCCTCGGGGAAACTCGAGGTTTGGTTTTAGTTGTATGGAGAGCTCATCTGAGTGTGCCCTGAGAACGAGATATGTGCAGCTCCTATCGGGATTTGTCGGCACATTCGGGCGGTGTTGCTGGTCTTGTTTTAACCTGTCGAAGTGTCTTGAATTACCGAGATACCAAGTCTGATCGAAATGTCTTGGGAGGAGGTCTATTCCTTCGTTGACCATGAGAGCTTGTCATGGGCTAAGTTGGGACTCCCCTGCAGGGATTGAACTTTCGAAAGCCGTGCCTGCGGTTATGGGCAGATGGTAATTTGTTAATGTCCGGTTGTAGATAACTTGAACCTTAACTTAATTAAAATGAATCAACTGAGTGTGTTACCGTGATGGCCTCTTCTCGGCGGAGTCCGGAAAGTGGACACGGTGTTGGAGTAATGTTTGCGTAGGTTGCTCTCTAGTTTCTCGCTCGCGCTTTGCCTCCTCTTCTCGCTCTCTTTTGCGAATAAGTTAGCCACCATACTTGCTAGTCGCTTGCTGCAGCTCCTTATTTTTACCTTGCCTTACCTATAAGCTTAAATAGTCTTGATCACGAGGGTGCGAGATTGCTGAGTCTCTGTGGCTCACAGATTACTATTACACCAAATGCAGGGCCTGATGATTCCGCTCCAGCAGACGCGTATGAGCTCAAGTGGGAGTTCGACGAAGACTCTCAACGTTACTATGTTTCTTTTCCCGATGATCAGTAGTGGTGCCCAGTTGGGGGTGATTGGGACCGTGTCGCATGTTGGGTTATCTTTTATTTTGGCGCCGTAGTCGGGCCATGAGTGTTTGGATGATGTAATGTTATTTATGTACTTGATTGACGTGGAGAGTGTAAGCCAACTATGTTATCTCCCCTTTATTATTTATATTACATGGGATGTTGTGAAGACTGCCTAACTTGCGGCATATGCCTTCAATGCGATTATGCCTCTAAGTCGTGCCTCGACACGTGGGAGATATAGTTGCATCGAGGGTGTTACAAGTTGGTATCAGAGCCTTCCCCGACCTTAGGAGCCCCATTGCTTGATCGTTATTAGAGGCCGACTTGTGTCTAGAAAAATGTTTTGAGTCATTAGGAATTATATATCGGAGAGTTTAGGATTTCTTTTTACTTCCCAGTCTCCTCATCGCTCTGGTAAGGCATCCTGACGTAGAGTTTTGACTCTTCTCTTCTCAAATTTCACTAATTTTTTTTAGGATCACGCGGGTATCTTGGAATCGTTCCGATGGTTTTATGATGAGAACGTTGACTTGGTGCCTCTTGTCAGGGGTTTAGTGGAAGTGTCCCGGGGAGTTGAGCTCTGAGGTGTTGTCATCATAATTTTATCGTTGCAGTTCTGGAATACCTAAGTTTAGTACGCCGACATCGAAAATCTCTTTTACGTAGTTCGTTGGTGAGATAACCTCGACGCCACCCAGTACTGGGGCGGGAGTTCGGGAGTATCGCCATAACTTGTATAACAGATGCTTTTCGAAGGTTGAGGTAGATGGTTTCCGAAGGTTTCTTGGTTATGTGTTGAAGGATGGATACAGCTGGATGTAGGATTTGCTAGTTTGGGTGAGATATTATGCTTCCCCTGTATCCCCAATACCTGATTGCATAACCGGAAAGGTTCGGGAGTTTCATAGGTGGGAATTCTAGTAGCTCTAGTTCTTCTTCCACGGATATTGGTTTGAGATTGGGATTTCTTACCGATTATTCGTTCTTGATCCGTACCTTGTTGATTTATTTCTCTACCTTAATTCTACGTGGCTTCTCAATTTATGGATATGTGACCATTTCAAGAGGAATGCATTCATGCATTTTGTTCGGATGTGAAGACTATATGTTGCAATTTTCATTCCGTTGGATTCAGCTTCAATATTTGTTTGTCAATGTGCTAATGGTGGTCAACCTCTTCAGGATGGCTCCTCCAACGCGCACGACTCCGAATCCTGATCCACCACCACCTCCACCTCCTCCGGAGGCATGGCAAGCTGTGATGGCCGCAACCAATGCAAACACACAGTTGATCATGCAAATTCTCCAAGAGCGCAATCAAGGCAACCAAGGGAATCAAGGCAGCAATCAGAATCATTTTGCTACACTCAACCTGTTCCTTGCTAACGGGCCAAAGACTTTCAGAAATTGTGTTGAGGCAACCGATGCTGACGATTGGCTTGTGGATCTGTGCAAGCATTTCGAGTGCAGTAACATCAGGCCTGAGGACTTTGTCAAGTTCGCTTCCTTCCAACTCAAAGATCAAGCTGCAGAATGGTTCCAGCAGTACAAGGATTCCAGAGGTGGACGTGTTATCACTTGGGATGATTTCCGTCAAGATTTCCGAGCTCATCGTATTCCCCAGAGCGTGGTTGAAAGCAAGCGTGAGGAATTCCATAATCTGAAGCAAGGCTCTTTTTCTGTCTATGACTACAACAAGTTGTTTCAGAAGCTCGCCCGTTTTGCCAAGCAGGACGTCCCTGATGAGAAGAGCATGATATATCAGTTCAGGGGTGGTCTCAGAGAAGAAATTCAGCTCGCTCTTGTCCTCTTCGAGCCGTTGAGATATGATGAGTTCTACAACATGGCACTGAAGCAAGAGGCCGCTCAGTTGAAGTGTGATGCTTCCAAGAAGTGAGTCAAAGATGTTACTTCTTCTTCCTCTACTCAAGTGGCCAAGTAGCAGAAGTATTGGCTTCCTCCTCCTCCGTTCCGTCAGCCGTATCAGCAGAAGAGCAAAGGTGGCAGTGGTTCTTCCCACCCACCCAACCCTGGCTTTCAAAACAAGACTTCGTCTCAAGCTCCAAGATCGAGTGCTCCGTATCACTGTCCGCTTTCAGAGGTCACGTGCAACAAGTGCCAACAGAAGGGTCACTATGCCAACAAGTGTCTCAACCAGAGGCGTCTTCCTCCTCCTCCTCCTGTCAGATCGGCAAGTACAGCTGTGGTCAAGCATAACCCCAAGCACACCAAGGTCAACTTGCTGAATGCAGCTCAGGTAGAGGACTCACCAGATGTGATCATGGGTAACCTTCCTGTTAATGATATTCCTGCAAAAGTTCTTTTTGACACTGGTGCATCGCATTGCTTCATTTCCAAACCTTTTGCATCGAAGTATGAGTGTGATTGTCAGTATCTGCAAAATTCCTTGCAAATTGTGTCACCGGGCAAGCAGATGACAGCTAATTTCTGCGTTCCGGATCTTACTATCACTTTGGGTGACTATAAGTTCCTTTCTTCCCCTATGGTTCTTGGTAACTCGGATATTGATCTTATTCTCGGGATGGATTGGCTTTCTAAGCACAAGGCTCATCTTGATTGTGCTGCCAGGCAGATTCAATTGACTCATTCGTCTGAGGATGTAATTGTCTTTGCCGCTCGGGATAATACCATCCGTCTGTTTTCTCTCAATGAGAGGGGTGAACTCGATGCTATCTCGCAGATTCCAGTCGTTTGCGAATATCAAGACGTCTTTCCAAAAGAGCTTCCAGGAATGCCTCCGCACCGGCCAGTTGAATTCGTTATTGATCTTGAGCATGGCACAGAACCGGTGTGCAAACGTCCTTACAAGCTCGGACCTAAAGAGTTGAAGGAGCTAAAGAAGCAACTCGATATTCAAGAGAAAATGGGTCTCATCTGGCCTAGTTCTTCTCCGTGGGGTTGTGGTGTTCTTTTTGTGAATAAGAAGGATGGAACGGACCGACTTTGTGTTGATTACCGTCTAGTGAACAAGAAGACCATCAAGAACAAATACCCACTTCCCAACATCAATGAGCTGTTCGAACAACTCAAAGGTGCTCAAGTATTCTCCAAGCTTGATCTCCGTATGGGTTATCATCAGATTCGTATCTGTGAGCAAGATATTCCCAAGACGGCTTTCAGGACAAGCTTTGGTTCATATGAATACACTGTCATGTCTTTTGGCCTCATCAATGCTCCTCCGACGTTCTCTCGCATGATGAACTTCATCTTCAACGCCTACACCAATGACTTTGTTTTGGTCTATCTCGACGACATTCTGGTTTTCTTGAAGAACAAGGAAGATCATGCCAAGCATTTGCGTTTGGTGCTTGATAAGCTCAGGGAACATTAGTTCTACGCCAAGTTTCTCCAAGTGTGAATTTTGGCTTGATGAGGTTCTTTATCTTGGTCATATCGTCTCTGCCAAGGGCATTGCCGTGAATCCTGAGAAGGTGTCTGCAATTGTGAATTGGGAACCTCCTCAGAACGTGAAGCAACTTCGTAGCTTTCTCGGTCTCGCAAGCTATTGCCGAAGATTCGTTGAAAACCTTTCTAAGATCGCGAAGCCTCTCTCTAATCTTCTCCAGAAGCACGTCAAGTACGTTTGGTCTCCGGAGTGTGACATTGCTTTCAACACTTTGAAAGAGAAATTGATCACTGCTCCAGTTCTGACTCCGCCCGATGAATCCAAGCCGTACGAGGTCTTTTGTGATGCCTCTCTCCTAGATCTTGGCGCAGTATTGATGCAAGAGAAGAAAGTTGTTGCTTATACATCTCACCAGTTGAAGACTAACGAGAAGAACTACCCCACTCATGATCTCGAGTTGGCGGCAGTTGTGCATGCTCTTTTGACTTGGAGACATCTTCTATTGGGAAGAAAAGTGGACATTTTCACTGATCACAAGAGTCTCAAGTACATCTTCACTCAGCCTAATCTCAACCTCAGGCAAACTCGATGGGTCGAAATGATTCAAGAGTATAATCCGAGTATCGAGTATACTCCAGGCAAGGCTAATGTGATTGCTGACGCATTGAGCAGGAAAGCTTACTGCAACAGTCTAATTCTCAAGCCTTATCAACCCAAGCTTTGTCAAGCTTTCCGCAAACTTAATCTGCAAGTTGTTCCTCAAGGTTTCCTCACCAACCTTCAAGTCTCTCCTACCTTGGAAGACCAGATTCGCCAAGCCCAGCTTGTTGATGCTATGGTGAAAAAGGTGAAGATTGGGATTGCCAAGAGTCAGTCCAAGTACAAGTGCTACCGCCTTGATGACAAGGACACTCTCTTCTTCGAGGATCGTATTGTTGTACCCAAAGGTGACCTCCGTAAAGTGATCATGAACGAGGCTCACAATTCTCTCCTCTCCATCCACCCTGGGAGCACGAAGATGTGTCAGGACCTCAAGCAAGCTTCTTGGTGGACTCGAATGAAGCGCGAGATCGCTCAATTCGTGAATGAATGTGATGTCTGCAGAAGAGTGAAGGCAGAACACCAAAGGCCAGCTGGTCTCCTCCAACCTCTTGCCATTCCAGAATGGAAGTTTGACCACATTGAAATGGACTTCGTGACTGGGTTTCCAAAGTCCAAGCGTGGCAATGATGCTATATTCGTTGTCATCGACAAACTCACCAAAGTGGCTCACTTTCTCCCTATTAAAGAGTCGATCACAGCAACTCAATTGGCGGAACTCTATACCTCTCGTATTGTCTCTCTGCACGGTATTCCACAAGTGATCTCTTCAGACCATGGCAACATCTTTACCTCGAAGTTTTGGGATTCTTTTCAGAAGGCCATGGGCACCAACATCCGCTTCAGCACAGCTTTCCATCCTCAAACTAGCGGTCAAGTCGAGCGTGTCAACCAGATTCTTGAAGATATGCTCAGGGCTTGTGTGATCTCCTTCGGCATGAAGTGGGAGGATTGTCTTCCTTATGCTGAATTCTCCTACAACAACAGTTTTCAAGCAAGTTCGGGCAAGGCCCCATTTGAAATTCTGTATGGCAGGAAGTGCCGTACCCCTCTCAACTGGTCTGAAACCGATGAACGTCAGCTTTTGGGTAATGACTTAATCACAGAAGCAGAAGAAATGTGCAAAGTCATTCGTGATAACCTCAAAGCAGCCCAATCCCGCCAGAAGAGCTACTATGATAGTAAGCACCGTGATTTGGCTTTCGAGATCGGAGATCATGTTTACCTCTGCATCTCTCCTATGAAAGGTACTCGTCGGTTCGGTATCAAAGGGAAGCTTGCCCCCAGATACGTGGGACCTTTCAAGATTGTTAGCAAGAGAGGCGACCTCGCCTATCAACTCGAGCTTCCTTCAAACTTTGCAAATGTTCATGATGTCTTCCATGTCTCTCAGCTTCAAAAGTGCTTCAAGACTCCTGACCGTCTTGTCAACTTCGAGGACATTGAGCTCCAAGAAGATCTCTCTTATCGTGAGCACCCAGTTGCTATTCTTGAAGAGACTGAACGCAAGACTCGCAACAAGTCAATCAAATTTCTCAAAGTCAAGTGGTCACACCATTCTGACCGTGAAGCTACCTGGGAACGCGAGGATCACCTCCGTTCTGAGTACCCGGCGTTCTTTCAGTCCTAGATCTCAGGACGAGATCCTTTCATAGTGGTGGAGTGTTGTAACACCCCGGATGTAACTTTCCCAATTTGTACTCCAACTCTTGCTGTTTCGGCGTTAAGTTATTTTATTTCCTCGGGTTCGGGTCTTTGTCTCCGTGTGTTGTTATCGCTGTCATGCATCTCATATCATGTCATCATGTGCATTGCATTTGCATACGTGTTCATGTCATGCATTTGAGCATTTTCCCCGTTGTCCGTTTGGCATTCCGGCGCTTCGTTCTCCTCCGGTGGGCATTTCTACCTTTCTTTTGTGTGTGGGGATTAAACATTTCCAGATTTGACCGAGACTTGCCAGGCGGCCTTGGTTTACTACCGGTAGACCGCCTGTCAAGTTTCGTATCTTTTGGACTTCGTTTGATACTCCAATGGTTAACCGAGGGACCGAAAAGGCCTCGTGTGTGTTGCAGCCCAACACCCCTCCAATTTGGCCCAAAACCCACCTAACTCTGCTCCATCATCTTGAGCGTTCGATCACGATCGCGTGGCCGAAAACCGCAGCTCATCTGGACTCTCCTAGCTCCCTCTATGCCTATATATACCTCGCCCATTCCAAATCTTGGATCCCCTCGTCAAACCCTAAAAAAACCATCTCCGCCGCCGCCGGACGTGTCCGCACAGGCCGAACAACGTCCGGATCCGCCTCCGCCAACCGGGAGCCGCCACGTGGGCGCCCCGGACCACATCACCGCCGCCACTCCCGCCGGCCCGCCCAGGCCCGAGGCGGGCCCTCTCCCGTGCCTCACCGGGCCGCGCGCCCCGCGCCCTCTCTCCTTCCTCCCGTGTCGCTCGCCGCCTCCCTG